>NC_135735.1:52542500-52888104 GCF_041903045.1 Epinephelus lanceolatus | reverse complement strand
TGCTGTTTTCTGACCAACTAGTGATGAGAACCAGAAGAAACTGCCTTGCTACTATAGAATTCACCAAAGTACATGTTTCTGGATTGGAAACGTGTTTCTGAGTGCTTCTGAACAAAAGTAACAGCCTAAGTGACAACATGCTCTCAAAATGCTTTTCGGGCCCTGAAAACACTAAAAGTGACATGTTGCTGTTTTCTGACCAACTAGTGATGAGAACCAGGGAAACTGCCTTGCTACTATAGAATTCACCAAAGTACATGTTTCTGGCTTGGAAACGTGTTTCTGAGTGCTTCTGGTGAAAAGTAACAGCCTAAGTGACAACATGCTCTCAAAATGCTTTTCGGCCCTGAAAACACTAAAAGTGACATGTTGCTGTTTTCTGACCAACTAGTGATGAGAACCAGAAGAAACTGCCTTGCTACTATAGAATTCACCAAAGTACATGTTTCTGGATTGGAAACTTGTTTCTGAGTGCTTCTGAACAAAAGTAACAGCCTAAGCGACAACATGCTCTCAAAATGCTTTTCGGGCCCTGAAAACACTAAAAGTGACATGTTGCTGTTTTCTGACCAACTAGTGATGAGAACCAGAAGAAACTGCCTTGCTACTATAGAATTCACCAAAGTACATGTTTCTGGCTTGGAAACTTGTTTCTGAGTGCTTCTGAACAAAAGTAACAACCTAAGTGACAACATACTCTCAAAATGCTTTTCGGGCCCTGAAAACACTAAAAGTGACATGTTGCTGTTTTCTGACCAACTAGTGATGAGAACCAGAAGAAAATGCCTTGCTACTATAGAATTCACCAAAGTACATGTTTCTGGATTGGAAACTTGTTTCTGAGTGCTTCTGAACAAAAGTAACAGCCTAAGCGACAACATGCTCTCAAAATGCTTTTCGGGCCGTGAAACACTAAAAGTGACATGTTGCTGTTTTCTGACCAACTAGTGATGAGAACCAGAAGAAACTGCCTTGCTACTATAGAATTCACCAAAGTACATGTTTCTGGCTTGGATACTTGTTTCTGAGTGCTTCTGAACAACAGTAACAGCCTAAGTGACAACATGCTCTCAAAATGCTTTCAGGCCCTGAAAACACTAAAAGTGACATGTTGCTGTTTTCTGACCAACTAGTGATGAGAACCAGAAGAAACTGCCTTGCTACTATAGAATTCACCAAAGTACATGTTTCTGGCTTGGATACTTGTTTCTGAGTGCTTCTGAACAACAGTAACAGCCTAAGTGACAACATGCTCTCAAAATGCTTTTCGGGCCGTGAAAACACCTTGCTACTATAGAATTCACCAAAGTACATGTTTCTGGCTTGGAAACTTGTTTCTGAGTGCTTCTGAACAAAAGTAACAGCCTAAGTGACAACATGCTCTCAAAATGCTTTTCGGGCCCTGAAAACACTAAAAGTGACATGTTGCTGTTTTCTGACCAACTAGTGATGAGAACCAGAAGAAACTGCCTTGCTACTATAGAATTCACCAAAGTACATGTTTCTGGATTGGAAACTTGTTTCTGAGTGCTTCTGAACAAAAGTAACAGCCTAAGCGACAACATGCTCTCAAAATGCTTTTCGGGCCCTGAAAACACTAAAAGTGACATGTTGCTGTTTTCTGACCAACTAGTGATGGAAACCAGAAGAAACTGCCTTGCTACTATAGAATTCACCAAAGTACATGTTTCTGGCTTGGATACTTGTTTCTGAGTGCTTCTGGTGAAAAGTAACAGCCTAAGTGACAACATGCTCTCAAAATGCTTTTCGGGCCCTGAAAACACTAAAAGTGACATGTTGCTGTTTTCTGACCAACTAGTGATGAGAACCAGGGGAAACTGCCTTGCTACTATAGAATTCACCAAAGTACATGTTTCTGGCTTGGATACTTGTTTCTGAGTGCTTCTGGTGAAAAGTAACAGCCTAAGTGACAACATGCTCTCAAAAGGGTTTTCGGGCCGTGAAAACACTAAAAGTGACATGTTGCTGTTTTCTGAAAAACTACTGATGGAAACCAGAAGAAACTGCCTTGCTACTATAGAATTCACCAAAGTACATGTTTCTGGCTTGGATACTTGTTTCTGAGTGCTTCTGGTGAAAAGTAACAGCCTAAGCGACAACATGCTCTCAAAATGCTTTTCGGGCCCTGAAAACACTAAAAGTGACATGTTGCTGTTTTCTGACCAACTAGTGATGAAAACCAGAAGAAACTGCCTTGCTACTATAGAATTCACCAAAGTACATGTTTCTGGATTGGAAACGTGTTTCTGAGTGCTTCTGAACAAAAGTAACAGCCTAAGTGACAACATGCTCTCAAAATGCTTTTCGGGCCCTGAAAACACTAAAAGTGACATGTTGCTGTTTTCTGACCAACTAGTGATGAAAACCAGAAGAAACTGCCTTGCTACTATAGAATTCACCAAAGTACATGTTTCTGGCTTGGATACTTGTTTCTGAGTGCTTCTGGTGAAAAGTAACAGCCTAAGTGACAACATGCTCTCATAATGCTTTTTGGGCCCTGAAAACACTAAAAGTGACATGTTGCTGTTTTCTGACCAATTAGTGATGGAAACCAGAGGAAACTGCCTTGCTACTATAGAATTCACCAAAGTACATGTTTCTGGCTTGGAAACTTGTTTCTGAGTGCTTCTGAACAAAAGTAACAACCTAAGTGACAACATGCTCTCAAAATGCTTTTCGGGCCCTGAAAACACTAAAAGTGACATGTTGCTGTTTTCTGACCAACTAGTGATGAGAACCAGGGGAAACTGCCTTGCTACTATAGAATTCACCAAAGTACATGTTTCTGGATTGGAAACGTGTTTCTGAGTGCTTCTGAACAAAAGTAACAGCCTAAGTGACAACATGCTCTCAAAATGCTTTTCGGGCCCTGAAAACACTAAAAGTGACATGTTGCTGTTTTCTGACCAACTAGTGATGGAAACCAGGAGAAACTGCCTTGCTACTATAGAATTCACCAAAGTACATGTTTCTGGCTTTGAAACTTGTTTCTGAGTGCTTCTGAACAAAAGTAACAGCCTAAGTGACAACATGCTGTCAAAATGCTTTTCGGGCCCTGAAAACACTAAAAGTGACATGTTGCTGTTTTCTGACCAACTAGTGATGGAAACCAGAAGAAACTGCCTTGCTACTATAGAATTCACCAAAGTACATGTTTCTGGCTTGGATACTTGTTTCTGAGTGCTTCTGGTGAAAAGTAACAGCCTAAGTGACAACATGCTCTCAAAATGCTTTTCGGGCCCTGAAAACACTAAAAGTGACATGTTGCTGTTTTCTGACCAACTAGTGATGAGAACCAGAAGAAACTGCCTTGCTACTATAGAATTCACCAAAGTACATGTTTCTGGATTGGAAACGTGTTTCTGAGTGCTTCTGGTGAAAAGTAACAGCCTAAGTGACAACATGCTCTCAAAATGCTTTTCGGGCCCTGAAAACACTAAAAGTGACATGTTGCTGTTTTCTGACCAACTAGTGATGAAAACCAGAAGAAACTGCCTTGCTACTATAGAATTCACCAAAGTACATGTTTCTGGATTGGAAACGTGTTTCTGAGTGCTTCTGAACAAAAGTAACAGCCTAAGTGACAACATGCTCTCAAAATGCTTTTCGGCCCTGAAAACACTAAAAGTGACATGTTGCTGTTTTCTGACCAACTACTGATGGAAACCAGAAGAAACTGCCTTGCTACTATAGAATTCACCAAAGTACATGTTTCTGGCTTGGAAACTTGTTTCTGAGTGCTTCTGAACAAAAGTAACAGCCTAAGTGACAACATGCTCTCAAAATGCTTTTCGGGCCCTGAAAACACTAAAAGTGACATGTTGCTGTTTTCTGACCAACTAGTGATGGAAACCAGAAGAAACTGCCTTGCTACTATAGAATTCACCAAAGTACATGTTTCTGGCTTGGAAACTTGTTTCTGAGTGCTTCTGAACAAAAGTAACAGCCTAAGTGACAACATGCTCTCAAAATGCTTTTCGGGCCCTGAAAACACTAAAAGTGACATGTTGCTGTTTTCTGACCAACTAGTGATGAGAACCAGAAGAAACTGCCTTGCTACTATAGAATTCACCAAAGTACATGTTTCTGGATTGGATACTTGTTTCTGAGTGCTTCTGGTGAAAAGTAACAGCCTAAGTGACAACATGCTCTCAAAATGCTTTTCGGGCCCTGAAAACACTAAAAGTGACATGTTGCTGTTTTCTGACCAACTAGTGATGAGAACCAGGGGAAACTGCCTTGCTACTATAGAATTCACCAAAGTACATGTTTCTGGCTTGGAAACGTGTTTCTGAGTGCTTCTGGTGAAAAGTAACAGCCTAAGTGACAACATGCTCTCAAAATGCTTTTCGGGCCCTGAAAACACTAAAAGTGACATGTTGCTGTTTTCTGACCAACTAGTGATGAGAACCAGAAGAAACTGCCTTGCTACTATAGAATTCACCAAAGTACATGTTTCTGGATTGGAAACTTGTTTCTGAGTGCTTCTGGTGAAAAGTAACAGCCTAAGCGACAACATGCTCTCAAAATGCTCTTCGGGCCCTGAAAACACTAAAAGTGACATGTTGCTGTTTTCTGACCAACTAGTGATGAGAACCAGAAGAAACTGCCTTGCTACTATAGAATTCACCAAAGTACATGTTTCTGGCTTGGATACTTGTTTCTGAGTGCTTCTGGTGAAAAGTAACAGCCTAAGTGACAACATGCTCTCAAAAGGCTTTTCGGGCCGTGAAAACACTAAAAGTGACATGTTGCTGTTTTCTGAAAAACTACTGATGGAAACCAGAAGAAACTGCCTTGCTACTATAGAATTCACCAAAGTACATGTTTCTGGCCTGGATACTTGTTTCTGAGTGCTTCTGGTGAAAAGTAACAGCCTAAGCGACAACATGCTCTCAAAATGCTTTTCGGGCCCTGAAAACACTAAAAGTGACATGTTGCTGTTTTCTGACCAACTAGTGATGAAAACCAGAAGAAACTGCCTTGCTACTATAGAATTCACCAAAGTACATGTTTCTGGATTGGAAACGTGTTTCTGAGTGCTTCTGGTGAAAAGTAACAGCCTAAGTGACAACATGCTCTCAAAATGCTTTTCGGGCCCTGAAAACACTAAAAGTGACATGTTGCTGTTTTCTGACCAACTAGTGATGAAAACCAGAAGAAACTGCCTTGCTACTATAGAATTCACCAAAGTACATGTTTCTGGATTGGAAACGTGTTTCTGAGTGCTTCTGAACAAAAGTAACAGCCTAAGTGACAACATGCTCTCAAAATGCTTTTCGGGCCCTGAAAACACTAAAAGTGACATGTTGCTGTTTTCTGACCAACTACTGATGGAAACCAGAAGAAACTGCCTTGCTACTATAGAATTCACCAAAGTACATGTTTCTGGCTTGGAAACTTGTTTCTGAGTGCTTCTGAACAAAAGTAACAGCCTAAGTGACAACATGCTCTTTAAATGCTTTTCGGGCCCTGAAAACACTAAAAGTGACATGTTGCTGTTTTCTGACCAACTAGTGATGGAAACCAGAAGAAACTGCCTTGCTACTATAGAATTCACCAAAGTACATGTTTCTGGCTTGGAAACTTGTTTCTGAGTGCTTCTGAACAAAAGTAACAGCCTAAGTGACAACATGCTCTCAAAATGCTTTTCGGGCCCTGAAAACACTAAAAGTGACATGTTGCTGTTTTCTGACCAACTAGTGATGAAAACCAGAAGAAACTGCCTTGCTACTATAGAATTCACCAAAGTACATGTTTCTGGCTTGGAAACTTGTTTCTGAGTGCTTCTGAACAAAAGTAACAGCCTAAGCGACAACATGCTCTCAAAATGCTTTTCGGGCCCTGAAAACACTAAAAGTGACATGTTGCTGTTTTCTGAACAACTACTGATGGAAACCAGAAGAAACTGCCTTGCTACTATAGAATTCACCAAAGTACATGTTTCTGGCTTGGATACTTGTTTCTGAGTGCTTCTGGTGAAAAGTAACAGCCTAAGTGACAACATGCTCTCAAAATGCTTTTCGGGCCCTGAAAACACTAAAAGTGACATGTTGCTGTTTTCTGACCAACTAGTGATGAGAACCAGGGGAAACTGCCTTGCTACTATAGAATTCACCAAAGTACATGTTTCTGGATTGGAAACGTGTTTCTGAGTGCTTCTGAACAAAAGTAACAGCCTAAGTGACAACATGCTCTCAAAATGCTTTTCGGGCCCTGAAAACACTAAAAGTGACATGTTGCTGTTTTCTGACCAACTAGTGATGAGAACCAGGGAAACTGCCTTGCTACTATAGAATTCACCAAAGTACATGTTTCTGGATTGGAAACGTGTTTCTGAGTGCTTCTGAACAAAAGTAACAGCCTAAGTGACAACATGCTCTCAAAATGCTTTTCGGGCCCTGAAAACACTAAAAGTGACATGTTGCTGTTTTCTGACCAACTAGTGATGGAAACCAGGAGAAACTGCCTTGCTACTATAGAATTCACCAAAGTACATGTTTCTGGCTTTGAAACTTGTTTCTGAGTGCTTCTGAACAAAAGTAACAGCCTAAGTGACAACATGCTGTCAAAATGCTTTTCGGGCCCTGAAAACACTAAAAGTGACATGTTGCTGTTTTCTGAACAACTACTGATGGAAACCAGAAGAAACTGCCTTGCTACTATAGAATTCACCAAAGTACATGTTTCTGGCTTGGATACTTGTTTCTGAGTGCTTCTGGTGAAAAGTAACAGCCTAAGTGACAACATGCTCTCAAAATGCTTTTCGGGCCCTGAAAACACTAAAAGTGACATGTTGCTGTTTTCTGACCAACTAGTGATGAGAACCAGGGGAAACTGCCTTGCTACTATAGAATTCACCAAAGTACATGTTTCTGGCTTGGAAACTTGTTTCTGAGTGCTTCTGAACAAAAGTAACAGCCTAAGTGACAACATGCTCTCAAAATGCTTTTCGGGCCCTGAAAACACTAAAAGTGACATGTTGCTGTTTTCTGACCAACTAGTGATGAGAACCAGAAGAAACTGCCTTGCTACTATAGAATTCACCAAAGTACATGTTTCTGGATTGGAAACGTGTTTCTGAGTGCTTCTGGTGAAAAGTAACAGCCTAAGTGACAACATGCTCTCAAAATGCTTTTCGGACCCTGAAAACACTAAAAGTGACATGTTGCTGTTTTCTGACCAACTAGTGATGAAAACCAGAAGAAACTGCCTTGCTACTATAGAATTCACCAAAGTACATGTTTCTGGATTGGAAACGTGTTTCTGAGTGCTTCTGAACAAAAGTAACAGCCTAAGTGACAACATGCTCTCAAAATGCTTTTCGGGCCCTGAAAACACTAAAAGTGACATGTTGCTGTTTTCTGACCAACTACTGATGGAAACCAGAAGAAACTGCCTTGCTACTATAGAATTCACCAAAGTACATGTTTCTGGCTTGGAAACTTGTTTCTGAGTGCTTCTGAACAAAAGTAACAGCCTAAGTGACAACATGCTCTCAAAATGCTTTTCGGGCCCTGAAAACACTAAAAGTGACATGTTGCTGTTTTCTGACCAACTAGTGATGGAAACCAGAAGAAACTGCCTTGCTACTATAGAATTCACCAAAGTACATGTTTCTGGCTTGGAAACTTGTTTCTGAGTGCTTCTGAACAAAAGTAACAGCCTAAGTGACAACATGCTCTCAAAATGCTTTTCAGGCCCTGAAAACACTAAAAGTGACATGTTGCTGTTTTCTGACCAACTAGTGATGAGAACCAGAAGAAACTGCCTTGCTACTATAGAATTCACCAAAGTACATGTTTCTGGCTTGGATACTTGTTTCTGAGTGCTTCTGAACAACAGTAACAGCCTAAGTGACAACATGCTCTCAAAATGCTTTTCGGGCCGTGAAAACACCTTGCTACTATAGTATTCACCAAAGTACATGTTTCTGGCTTGGATACTTGTTTCTGAGTGCTTCTAAACAACAGTAACAGCCTAAGTGACAACATGCTCTCAAAATGCTTTTCAGGCCCTGAAAACACTAAAAGTGACATGTTGCTGTTTTCTGACCAACTAGTGATGAGAACCAGGGGAAACTGCCTTGCTACTATAGAATTCACCAAAGTACATGTTTCTGGCTTGGAAACTTGTTTCTGAGTGCTTCTGAACAAAAGTAACAGCCTAAGTGACAACATGCTCTCAAAATGCTTTTCGGGCCCTGAAAACACTAAAAGTGACATGTTGCTGTTTTCTGACCAACTAGTGATGAGAACCAGAAGAAACTGCCTTGCTACTATAGAATTCACCAAAGTACATGTTTCTGGATTGGAAACGTGTTTCTGAGTGCTTCTGAACAAAAGTAACAGCCTAAGTGACAACATGCTCTCAAAATGCTTTTCGGGCCCTGAAAACACTAAAAGTGACATGTTGCTGTTTTCTGACCAACTAGTGATGAGAACCAGGGGAAACTGCCTTGCTACTATAGAATTCACCAAAGTACATGTTTCTGGCTTGGAAACGTGTTTCTGAGTGCTTCTGGTGAAAAGTAACAGCCTAAGTGACAACATGCTCTCAAAATGCTTTCGGGCCCTGAAAACACTAAAAGTGACATGTTGCTGTTTTCTGACCAACTAGTGATGAGAACCAGAAGAAACTGCCTTGCTACTATAGAATTCACCAAAGTACATGTTTCTGGATTGGAAACTTGTTTCTGAGTGCTTCTGAACAAAAGTAACAGCCTAAGCGACAACATGCTCTCAAAATGCTTTTCGGGCCCTGAAAACACTAAAAGTGACATGTTGCTGTTTTCTGACCAACTAGTGATGAGAACCAGAAGAAACTGCCTTGCTACTATAGAATTCACCAAAGTACATGTTTCTGGCTTGGAAACTTGTTTCTGAGTGCTTCTGAACAAAAGTAACAACCTAAGTGACAACATACTCTCAAAATGCTTTTCGGGCCCTGAAAACACTAAAAGTGACATGTTGCTGTTTTCTGACCAACTAGTGATGAGAACCAGAAGAAAATGCCTTGCTACTATAGAATTCACCAAAGTACATGTTTCTGGATTGGAAACTTGTTTCTGAGTGCTTCTGAACAAAAGTAACAGCCTAAGCGACAACATGCTCTCAAAATGCTTTTCGGGCCGTGAAAACACTAAAAGTGACATGTTGCTGTTTTCTGACCAACTAGTGATGAGAACCAGAAGAAACTGCCTTGCTACTATAGAATTCACCAAAGTACATGTTTCTGGCTTGGATACTTGTTTCTGAGTGCTTCTGAACAACAGTAACAGCCTAAGTGACAACATGCTCTCAAATGCTTTTCAGCCCCTGAAAACACTAAAAGTGACATGTTGCTGTTTTCTGACCAACTAGTGATGAGAACCAGAAGAAACTGCCTTGCTACTATAGAATTCACCAAAGTACATGTTTCTGGCTTGGATACTTGTTTCTGAGTGCTTCTGAACAACAGTAACAGCCTAAGTGACAACATGCTCTCAAAATGCTTTTCGGGCCGTGAAAACACCTTGCTACTATAGAATTCACCAAAGTACATGTTTCTGGCTTGGAAACTTGTTTCTGAGTGCTTCTGAACAAAAGTAACAGCCTAAGTGACAACATGCTCTCAAAATGCTTTTCGGGCCCTGAAAACACTAAAAGTGACATGTTGCTGTTTTCTGACCAACTAGTGATGAGAACCAGAAGAAACTGCCTTGCTACTATAGAATTCACCAAAGTACATGTTTCTGGATTGGAAACTTGTTTCTGAGTGCTTCTGAACAAAAGTAACAGCCTAAGCGACAACATGCTCTCAAAATGCTTTTCGGGCCCTGAAAACACTAAAAGTGACATGTTGCTGTTTTCTGACCAACTAGTGATGGAAACCAGAAGAAACTGCCTTGCTACTATAGAATTCACCAAAGTACATGTTTCTGGCTTGGATACTTGTTTCTGAGTGCTTCTGGTGAAAAGTAACAGCCTAAGTGACAACATGCTCTCAAAATGCTTTTCGGGCCCTGAAAACACTAAAAGTGACATGTTGCTGTTTTCTGACCAACTAGTGATGAGAACCAGGGGAAACTGCCTTGCTACTATAGAATTCACCAAAGTACATGTTTCTGGCTTGGATACTTGTTTCTGAGTGCTTCTGGTGAAAAGTAACAGCCTAAGTGACAACATGCTCTCAAAAGGGTTTTCGGGCCGTGAAAACACTAAAAGTGACATGTTGCTGTTTTCTGAAAAACTACTGATGGAAACCAGAAGAAACTGCCTTGCTACTATAGAATTCACCAAAGTACATGTTTCTGGCTTGGATACTTGTTTCTGAGTGCTTCTGGTGAAAAGTAACAGCCTAAGCGACAACATGCTCTCAAATGCTTTTCGGGCCCTGAAAACACTAAAAGTGACATGTTGCTGTTTTCTGACCAACTAGTGATGAAAACCAGAAGAAACTGCCTTGCTACTATAGAATTCACCAAAGTACATGTTTCTGGATTGGAAACGTGTTTCTGAGTGCTTCTGAACAAAAGTAACAGCCTAAGTGACAACATGCTCTCAAAATGCTTTTCGGGCCCTGACAACACTAAAAGTGACATGTTGCTGTTTTCTGACCAACTAGTGATGGAAACCAGAAGAAACTGCCTTGCTACTATAGAATTCACCAAAGTACATGTTTCTGGCTTGGATACTTGTTTCTGAGTGCTTCTGGTGAAAAGTAACAGCCTAAGTGACAACATGCTCTCAAAATGCTTTTCGGGCCCTGAAAACACTAAAAGTGACATGTTGCTGTTTTCTGACCAACTAGTGATGGAAACCAGAAGAAACTGCCTTGCTACTATAGAATTCACCAAAGTACATGTTTCTGGCTTGGATACTTGTTTCTGAGTGCTTCTGGTGAAAAGTAACAGCCTAAGTGACAACATGCTCTCAAAATGCTTTTCGGGCCCTGAAAACACTAAAAGTGACATGTTGCTGTTTTCTGACCAACTAGTGATGAGAACCAGGGGAAACTGCCTTGCTACTATAGAATTCACCAAAGTACATGTTTCTGGATTGGAAACGTGTTTCTGAGTGCTTCTGAACAAAAGTAACAGCCTAAGTGACAACATGCTCTCAAAATGCTTTTCGGGCCCTGAAAACACTAAAAGTGACATGTTGCTGTTTTCTGACCAACTAGTGATGGAAACCAGGAGAAACTGCCTTGCTACTATAGAATTCACCAAAGTACATGTTTCTGGCTTTGAAACTTGTTTCTGAGTGCTTCTGAACAAAAGTAACAGCCTAAGTGACAACATGCTGTCAAAATGCTTTTCGGGCCCTGAAAACACTAAAAGTGACATGTTGCTGTTTTCTGACCAACTAGTGATGGAAACCAGAAGAAACTGCCTTGCTACTATAGAATTCACCAAAGTACATGTTTCTGGCTTGGATACTTGTTTCTGAGTGCTTCTGGTGAAAAGTAACAGCCTAAGTGACAACATGCTCTCAAAATGCTTTTCGGGCCCTGAAAACACTAAAAGTGACATGTTGCTGTTTTCTGACCAACTAGTGATGAGAACCAGAAGAAACTGCCTTGCTACTATAGAATTCACCAAAGTACATGTTTCTGGATTGGAAACGTGTTTCTGAGTGCTTCTGGTGAAAAGTAACAGCCTAAGTGACAACATGCTCTCAAAATGCTTTTCGGGCCCTGAAAACACTAAAAGTGACATGTTGCTGTTTTCTGACCAACTAGTGATGAAAACCAGAAGAAACTGCCTTGCTACTATAGAATTCACCAAAGTACATGTTTCTGGATTGGAAACGTGTTTCTGAGTGCTTCTGAACAAAAGTAACAGCCTAAGTGACAACATGCTCTCAAAATGCTTTTCGGGCCCTGAAAACACTAAAAGTGACATGTTGCTGTTTTCTGACCAACTACTGATGGAAACCAGAAGAAACTGCCTTGCTACTATAGAATTCACCAAAGTACATGTTTCTGGCTTGGAAACTTGTTTCTGAGTGCTTCTGAACAAAAGTAACAGCCTAAGTGACAACATGCTCTCAAAATGCTTTTCGGGCCCTGAAAACACTAAAAGTGACATGTTGCTGTTTTCTGACCAACTAGTGATGGAAACCAGAAGAAACTGCCTTGCTACTATAGAATTCACCAAAGTACATGTTTCTGGCTTGGAAACTTGTTTCTGAGTGCTTCTGAACAAAAGTAACAGCCTAAGTGACAACATGCTCTCAAAATGCTTTTCGGGCCCTGAAAACACTAAAAGTGACATGTTGCTGTTTTCTGACCAACTAGTGATGAGAACCAGAAGAAACTGCCTTGCTACTATAGAATTCACCAAAGTACATGTTTCTGGATTGGATACTTGTTTCTGAGTGCTTCTGGTGAAAAGTAACAGCCTAAGTGACAACATGCTCTCAAAATGCTTTTCGGGCCCTGAAAACACTAAAAGTGACATGTTGCTGTTTTCTGACCAACTAGTGATGAGAACCAGGGGAAACTGCCTTGCTACTATAGAATTCACCAAAGTACATGTTTCTGGCTTGGAAACGTGTTTCTGAGTGCTTCTGGTGAAAAGTAACAGCCTAAGTGACAACATGCTCTCAAAATGCTTTTCGGGCCCTGAAAACACTAAAAGTGACATGTTGCTGTTTTCTGACCAACTAGTGATGAGAACCAGAAGAAACTGCCTTGCTACTATAGAATTCACCAAAGTACATGTTTCTGGATTGGAAACTTGTTTCTGAGTGCTTCTGGTGAAAAGTAACAGCCTAAGCGACAACATGCTCTCAAAATGCTCTTCGGGCCCTGAAAACACTAAAAGTGACATGTTGCTGTTTTCTGACCAACTAGTGATGAGAACCAGAAGAAACTGCCTTGCTACTATAGAATTCACCAAAGTACATGTTTCTGGCTTGGATACTTGTTTCTGAGTGCTTCTGGTGAAAAGTAACAGCCTAAGTGACAACATGCTCTCAAAAGGCTTTTCGGGCCGTGAAAACACTAAAAGTGACATGTTGCTGTTTTCTGAAAAACTACTGATGGAAACCAGAAGAAACTGCCTTGCTACTATAGAATTCACCAAAGTACATGTTTCTGGCCTGGATACTTGTTTCTGAGTGCTTCTGGTGAAAAGTAACAGCCTAAGCGACAACATGCTCTCAAAATGCTTTTCGGGCCCTGAAAACACTAAAAGTGACATGTTGCTGTTTTCTGACCAACTAGTGATGAAAACCAGAAGAAACTGCCTTGCTACTATAGAATTCACCAAAGTACATGTTTCTGGATTGGAAACGTGTTTCTGAGTGCTTCTGGTGAAAAGTAACAGCCTAAGTGACAACATGCTCTCAAAATGCTTTTCGGGCCCTGAAAACACTAAAAGTGACATGTTGCTGTTTTCTGACCAACTAGTGATGAAAACCAGAAGAAACTGCCTTGCTACTATAGAATTCACCAAAGTACATGTTTCTGGATTGGAAACGTGTTTCTGAGTGCTTCTGAACAAAAGTAACAGCCTAAGTGACAACATGCTCTCAAAATGCTTTTCGGGCCCTGAAAACACTAAAAGTGACATGTTGCTGTTTTCTGACCAACTACTGATGGAAACCAGAAGAAACTGCCTTGCTACTATAGAATTCACCAAAGTACATGTTTCTGGCTTGGAAACTTGTTTCTGAGTGCTTCTGAACAAAAGTAACAGCCTAAGTGACAACATGCTCTTTAAATGCTTTTCGGGCCCTGAAAACACTAAAAGTGACATGTTGCTGTTTTCTGACCAACTAGTGATGGAAACCAGAAGAAACTGCCTTGCTACTATAGAATTCACCAAAGTACATGTTTCTGGCTTGGAAACTTGTTTCTGAGTGCTTCTGAACAAAAGTAACAGCCTAAGTGACAACATGCTCTCAAAATGCTTTTCGGGCCCTGAAAACACTAAAAGTGACATGTTGCTGTTTTCTGACCAACTAGTGATGAAAACCAGAAGAAACTGCCTTGCTACTATAGAATTCACCAAAGTACATGTTTCTGGCTTGGAAACTTGTTTCTGAGTGCTTCTGAACAAAAGTAACAGCCTAAGCGACAACATGCTCTCAAAATGCTTTTCGGGCCCTGAAAACACTAAAAGTGACATGTTGCTGTTTTCTGAACAACTACTGATGGAAACCAGAAGAAACTGCCTTGCTACTATAGAATTCACCAAAGTACATGTTTCTGGCTTGGATACTTGTTTCTGAGTGCTTCTGGTGAAAAGTAACAGCCTAAGTGACAACATGCTCTCAAAATGCTTTTCGGGCCCTGAAAACACTAAAAGTGACATGTTGCTGTTTTCTGACCAACTAGTGATGAGAACCAGGGGAAACTGCCTTGCTACTATAGAATTCACCAAAGTACATGTTTCTGGATTGGAAACGTGTTTCTGAGTGCTTCTGAACAAAAGTAACAGCCTAAGTGACAACATGCTCTCAAAATGCTTTTCGGGCCCTGAAAACACTAAAAGTGACATGTTGCTGTTTTCTGACCAACTAGTGATGGAAACCAGAAGAAACTGCCTTGCTACTATAGAATTCACCAAAGTACATGTTTCTGGCTTGGATACTTGTTTCTGAGTGCTTCTGTTGAAAAGTAACAGCCTAAGCGACAACATGCTCTCAAAATGCTTTTCGGGCCCTGAAAACACTAAAAGTGACATGTTGCTGTTTTCTGACCAACTAGTGATGAGAACCAGGGGAAACTGCCTTGCTACTATAGAATTCACCAAAGTACATGTTTCTGGCTTGGAAACGTGTTTCTGAGTGCTTCTGGTGAAAAGTAACAGCCTAAGTGACAACATGCTCTCAAAATGCTTTTCGGGCCCTGAAAACACTAAAAGTGACATGTTGCTGTTTTCTGACCAACTAGTGATGAGAACCAGGGGAAACTGCCTTGCTACTATAGAATTCACCAAAGTACATGTTTCTGGATTGGAAACGTGTTTCTGAGTGCTTCTGAACAAAAGTAACAGCCTAAGTGACAACATGCTCTCAAAATGCTTTTCGGGCCCTGAAAACACTAAAAGTGACATGTTGCTGTTTTCTGACCAACTACTGATGGAAACCAGAAGAAACTGCCTTGCTACTATAGAATTCACCAAAGTACATGTTTCTGGCTTGGAAACTTGTTTCTGAGTGCTTCTGAACAAAAGTAACAGCCTAAGTGACAACATGCTCTCAAAATGCTTTTCGGGCCCTGAAAACACTAAAAGTGACATGTTGCTGTTTTCTGACCAACTAGTGATGGAAACCAGAAGAAACTGCCTTGCTACTATAGAATTCACCAAAGTACATGTTTCTGGCTTGGAAACTTGTTTCTGAGTGCTTCTGAACAAAAGTAACAGCCTAAGTGACAACATGCTCTCAAAATGCTTTCCGGGCCCTGAAAACACTAAAAGTGACATGTTGCTGTTTTCTGACCAACTAGTGATGAGAACCAGAAGAAACTGCCTTGCTACTATAGAATTCACCAAAGTACATGTTTCTGGATTGGAAACGTGTTTCTGAGTGCTTCTGAACAAAAGTAACAGCCTAAGTGACAACATGCTCTCAAAATGCTTTTCGGGCCCTGAAAACACTAAAAGTGACATGTTGCTGTTTTCTGACCAACTAGTGATGAGAACCAGGGGAAACTGCCTTGCTACTATAGAATTCACCAAAGTACATGTTTCTGGCTTGGAAACGTGTTTCTGAGTGCTTCTGGTGAAAAGTAACAGCCTAAGTGACAACATGCTCTCAAAATGCTTTTCGGGCCCTGAAAACACTAAAAGTGACATGTTGCTGTTTTCTGACCAACTAGTGATGAGAACCAGAAGAAACTGCCTTGCTACTATAGAATTCACCAAAGTACATGTTTCTGGATTGGAAACTTGTTTCTGAGTGCTTCTGGTGAAAAGTAACAGCCTAAGCGACAACATGCTCTCAAAATGCTTTTCGGGCCCTGAAAACACTAAAAGTGACATGTTGCTGTTTTCTGAACAACTACTGATGGAAACCAGAAGAAACTGCCTTGCTACTATAGAATTCACCAAAGTACATGTTTCTGGCTTGGATACTTGTTTCTGAGTGCTTCTGGTGAAAAGTAACAGCCTAAGTGACAACATGCTCTCAAAATGCTTTTCGGGCCCTGAAAACACTAAAAGTGACATGTTGCTGTTTTCTGACCAACTAGTGATGAGAACCAGAAGAAACTGCCTTGCTACTATAGAATTCACCAAAGTACATGTTTCTGGATTGGAAACGTGTTTCTGAGTGCTTCTGAACAAAAGTAACAGCCTAAGTGACAACATGCTCTCAAAATGCTTTTCGGGCCCTGAAAACACTAAAAGTGACATGTTGCTGTTTTCTGAACAACTAGTGATGGAAACCAGAAGAAACTGCCTTGCTACTATAGAATTCACCAAAGTACATGTTTCTGGCTTGGATACTTGTTTCTGAGTGCTTCTGGTGAAAAGTAACAGCCTAAGTGACAACATGCTCTCAAAATGCTTTTCGGGTCCTGAAAACACTAAAAGTGACATGTTGCTGTTTTCTGACCAACTAGTGATGAGAACCAGGGGAAACTGCCTTGCTATTATAGAATTCACCAAAGTACATGTTTCTGGATTGGAAACGTGTTTCTGAGTGCTTCTGAACAAAAGTAACAGCCTAAGTGACAACATGCTCTCAAAATGCTTTTCGGGCCCTGAAAACACTAAAAGTGACATGTTGCTGTTTTCTGACCAACTAGTGATGGAAACCAGAAGAAACTGCCTTGCTACTATAGAATTCACCAAAGTACATGTTTCTGGCTTGGATACTTGTTTCTGAGTGCTTCTGGTGAAAAGTAACAGCCTAAGTGACAACATGCTCTCAAAATGCTTTTCGGGCCCTGAAAACACTAAAAGTGACATGTTGCTGTTTTCTGACCAACTAGTGATGAGAACCAGGGGAAACTGCCTTGCTATTATAGAATTCACCAAAGTACATGTTTCTGGATTGGAAACGTGTTTCTGAGTGCTTCTGAACAAAAGTAACAGCCTAAGTGACAACATGCTCTCAAAATGCTTTTCGGGCCCTGAAAACACTAAAAGTGACATGTTGCTGTTTTCTGACCAACTAGTGATGGAAACCAGAAGAAACTGCCTTGCTACTATAGACTTCACCAAAGTACATGTTTCTGGCTTGGATACTTGTTTCTGAGTGCTTCTGGTGAAAAGTAACAGCCTAAGCGACAACATGCTCTCAAAATGCTTTTCGGGCCCTGAAAACACTAAAAGTGACATGTTGCTGTTTTCTGACCAACTAGTGATGGAAACCAGAAGAAACTGCCTTGCTACTATAGAATTCACCAAAGTACATGTTTCTGGCTTGGAAACTTGTTTCTGAGTGCTTCTGAACAAAAGTAACAGCCTAAGTGACAACATGCTCTCAAAATGCTTTTCGGGCCCTGAAAACACTAAAAGTGACATGTTGCTGTTTTCTGACCAACTAGTGATGAGAACCAGAAGAAACTGCCTTGCTACTATAGAATTCACCAAAGTACATGTTTCTGGCTTGGATACTTGTTTCTGAGTGCTTCTGAACAAAAGTAACAGCCTAAGCGACAACATGCTCTCAAAATGCTTTTCGGGCCGTGAAAACACTAAAAGTGACATGTTGCTGTTTTCTGACCAACTAGTGATGAGAACCAGAAGAAACTGCCTTGCTACTATAGAATTCACCAAAGTACATGTTTCTGGCTTGGATACTTGTTTCTGAGTGCTTCTGAACAACAGTAACAGCCTAAGTGACAACATGCTCTCAAAATGCTTTTCAGGCCCTGAAAACACTAAAAGTGACATGTTGCTGTTTTCTGACCAACTAGTGATGAGAACCAGAAGAAACTGCCTTGCTACTATAGAATTCACCAAAGTACATGTTTCTGGCTTGGATACTTGTTTCTGAGTGCTTCTGAACAACAGTAACAGCCTAAGTGACAACATGCTCTCAAAATGCTTTTCGGGCCGTGAAAACACCTTGCTACTATAGTATTCACCAAAGTACATGTTTCTGGCTTGGATACTTGTTTCTGAGTGCTTCTAAACAACAGTAACAGCCTAAGTGACAACATGCTCTCAAAATGCTTTTCAGGCCCTGAAAACACTAAAAGTGACATGTTGCTGTTTTCTGACCAACTAGTGATGAGAACCAGGGGAAACTGCCTTGCTACTATAGAATTCACCAAAGTACATGTTTCTGGCTTGGAAACTTGTTTCTGAGTGCTTCTGAACAAAAGTAACAGCCTAAGTGACAACATGCTCTCAAAAAGCTTTTCGGGCCCTGAAAACACTAAAAGTGACATGTTGCTGTTTTCTGACCAACTAGTGATAAAAACCACAAGAAACTGCCTTGCTACTATAGAATTCACCAAAGTACATGTTTCTGGATTGGAAACGTGTTTCTGAGTTCTTCTGGTGAAAAGTAACAGCCTAAGTGACAACATGCTCTCAAAATGCTTTTCGGGCCGTGAAAACACTAAAAGTGACATGTTGCTGTTTTCTGACCAACTAGTGATGGAAACCAGAAGAAACTGCCTTGCTACTATAGAATTCACCAAAGTACATGTTTCTGGCTTGGATACTTGTTTCTGAGTGCTTCTGGTGAAAAGTAACAGCCTAAGTGACAACATGCTCTCAAAATGCTTTTCGGGCCCTGAAAACACTAAAAGTGACATGTTGCTGTTTTCTGACCAACTAGTGATGAGAACCAGGGGAAACTGCCTTGCTACTATAGAATTCACCAAAGTACATGTTTCTGGCTTGGAAACGTGTTTCTGAGTGCTTCTGGTGAAAAGTAACAGCCTAAGTGACAACATGCTCTCAAAATGCTTTTCGGGCCCTGAAAACACTAAAAGTGACATGTTGCTGTTTTCTGACCAACTAGTGATGAGAACCAGAAGAAACTGCCTTGCTACTATAGAATTCACCAAAGTACATGTTTCTGGATTGGAAACTTGTTTCTGAGTGCTTCTGGTGAAAAGTAACAGCCTAAGCGACAACATGCTCTCAAAATGCTCTTCGGGCCCTGAAAACACTAAAAGTGACATGTTGCTGTTTTCTGACCAACTAGTGATGAGAACCAGAAGAAACTGCCTTGCTACTATAGAATTCACCAAAGTACATGTTTCTGGCTTGGATACTTGTTTCTGAGTGCTTCTGGTGAAAAGTAACAGCCTAAGTGACAACATGCTCTCAAAAGGCTTTTCGGGCCGTGAAAACACTAAAAGTGACATGTTGCTGTTTTCTGAAAAACTACTGATGGAAACCAGAAGAAACTGCCTTGCTACTATAGAATTCACCAAAGTACATGTTTCTGGCTTGGATACTTGTTTCTGAGTGCTTCTGGTGAAAAGTAACAGCCTAAGCGACAACATGCTCTCAAAATGCTTTTCGGGCCCTGAAAACACTAAAAGTGACATGTTGCTGTTTTCTGACCAACTAGTGATGAAAACCAGAAGAAACTGCCTTGCTACTATAGAATTCACCAAAGTACATGTTTCTGGATTGGAAACGTGTTTCTGAGTGCTTCTGAACAAAAGTAACAGCCTAAGTGACAACATGCTCTCAAAATGCTTTTCGGGCCCTGAAAACACTAAAAGTGACATGTTGCTGTTTTCTGACCAACTAGTGATGAAAACCAGAAGAAACTGCCTTGCTACTATAGAATTCACCAAAGTACATGTTTCTGGCTTGGATACTTGTTTCTGAGTGCTTCTGGTGAAAAGTAACAGCCTAAGTGACAACATGCTCTCATAATGCTTTTTGGGCCCTGAAAACACTAAAAGTGACATGTTGCTGTTTTCTGACCAATTAGTGATGGAAACCAGAGGAAACTGCCTTGCTACTATAGAATTCACCAAAGTACATGTTTCTGGCTTGGAAACTTGTTTCTGAGTGCTTCTGAACAAAAGTAACAACCTAAGTGACAACATGCTCTCAAAATGCTTTTCGGGCCCTGAAAACACTAAAAGTGACATGTTGCTGTTTTCTGACCAACTAGTGATGAGAACCAGAAGAAACTGCCTTGCTACTATAGAATTCACCAAAGTACATGTTTCTGGATTGGAAACTTGTTTCTGAGTGCTTCTGAACAAAAGTAACAGCCTAAGCGACAACATGCTCTCAAAATGCTTTTCGGGCCCTGAAAACACTAAAAGTGACATGTTGCTGTTTTCTGACCAACTAGTGATGAGAACCAGAAGAAACTGCCTTGCTACTATAGAATTCACCAAAGTACATGTTTCTGGCTTGGATACTTGTTTCTGAGTGCTTCTGAACAACAGTAACAGCCTAAGTGACAACATGCTCTCAAAATGCTTTTCAGGCCCTGAAAACACTAAAAGTGACATGTTGCTGTTTTCTGACCAACTAGTGATGAGAACCAGAAGAAACTGCCTTGCTACTATAGAATTCACCAAAGTACATGTTTCTGGCTTGGATACTTGTTTCTGAGTGCTTCTGAACAACAGTAACAGCCTAAGTGACAACATGCTCTCAAAATGCTTTTCGGGCCGTGAAAACACCTTGCTACTATAGAATTCACCAAAGTACATGTTTCTGGCTTGGATACTTGTTTCTGAGTGCTTCTGAACAACAGTAACAGCCTAAGTGACAACATGCTCTCAAAATGCTTTTCGGGCCCTGAAAAAACTAAAAGTGACATGTTGCTGTTTTCTGACCAACTAGTGATGGAAACCAGAAGAAACTGCCTTGCTACTATAGAATTCACCAAAGTACATGTTTCTGGCTTGGATACTTGTTTCTGAGTGCTTCTGGTGAAAAGTAACAGCCTAAGTGACAACATGCTCTCAAAATGCTTTTCGGGCCCTGAAAACACTAAAAGTGACATGTTGCTGTTTTCTGACCAACTAGTGATGAGAACCAGGGGAAACTGCCTTGCTACTATAGAATTCACCAAAGTACATGTTTCTGGCTTGGAAACTTGTTTCTGAGTGCTTCTGGTGAAAAGTAACAGCCTAAGTGACAACATGCTCTCAAAATGCTTTTCGGGCCCTGAAAACACTAAAAGTGACATGTTGCTGTTTTCTGACCAACTAGTGATGAGAACCAGGGGAAACTGCCTTGCTACTATAGAATTCACCAAAGTACATGTTTCTGGATTGGAAACGTGTTTCTGAGTGCTTCTGAACAAAAGTAACAGCCTAAGTGACAACATGCTCTCAAAATGCTTTTCGGGCCCTGAAAACACTAAAAGTGACATGTTGCTGTTTTCTGACCAACTAGTGATGAAAACCAGAAGAAACTGCCTTGCTACTATAGAATTCACCAAAGTACATGTTTCTGGCTTGGAAACGTGTTTCTGAGTGCTTCTGGTGAAAAGTAACAGCCTAAGTGACAACATGCTCTCAAAATGCTTTTCGGGCCCTGAAAACACTAAAAGTGACATGTTGCTGTTTTCTGACCAACTACTGATGGAAACCAGAAGAAACTGCCTTGCTACTATAGAATTCACCAAAGTACATGTTTCTGGCTTGGAAACTTGTTTCTGAGTGCTTCTGAACAAAAGTAACAGCCTAAGTGACAACATGCTCTCAAAATGCTTTTCGGGCCCTGAAAACACTAAAAGTGACATGTTGCTGTTTTCTGACCAACTAGTGATGGAAACCAGAAGAAACTGCCTTGCTACTATAGAATTCACCAAAGTACATGTTTCTGGCTTGGAAACTTGTTTCTGAGTGCTTCTGAACAAAAGTAACAGCCTAAGTGACAACATGCTCTCAAAATGCTTTTCGGGCCCTGAAAACACTAAAAGTGACATGTTGCTGTTTTCTGACCAACTAGTGATGAGAACCAGAAGAAACTGCCTTGCTACTATAGAATTCACCAAAGTACATGTTTCTGGATTGGATCCTTGTTTCTGAGTGCTTCTGGTGAAAAGTAACAGCCTAAGTGACAACATGCTCTCAAAATGCTTTTCGGGCCCTGAAAACACTAAAAGTGACATGTTGCTGTTTTCTGACCAACTAGTGATGAGAACCAGGGGAAACTGCCTTGCTACTATAGAATTCACCAAAGTACATGTTTCTGGCTTGGAAACGTGTTTCTGAGTGCTTCTGGTGAAAAGTAACAGCCTAAGTGACAACATGCTCTCAAAATGCTTTTCGGGCCCTGAAAACACTAAAAGTGACATGTTGCTGTTTTCTGACCAACTAGTGATGAGAACCAGAAGAAACTGCCTTGCTACTATAGAATTCACCAAAGTACATGTTTCTGGATTGGAAACTTGTTTCTGAGTGCTTCTGGTGAAAAGTAACAGCCTAAGCGACAACATGCTCTCAAAATGCTCTTCGGGCCCTGAAAACACTAAAAGTGACATGTTGCTGTTTTCTGACCAACTAGTGATGAGAACCAGAAGAAACTGCCTTGCTACTATAGAATTCACCAAAGTACATGTTTCTGGCTTGGATACTTGTTTCTGAGTGCTTCTGGTGAGAAGTAACAGCCTAACTGACAACATGCTCTCAAAAGGCTTTTCGGGCCGTGAAAACACTAAAAGTGACATGTTGCTGTTTTCTGAAAAACTACTGATGGAAACCAGAAGAAACTGCCTTGCTACTATAGAATTCACCAAAGTACATGTTTCTGGCTTGGGTACTTGTTTCTGAGTGCTTCTGGTGAAAAGTAACAGCCTAAGCGACAACATGCTCTCAAAATGCTTTTCGGGCCCTGAAAACACTAAAAGTGACATGTTGCTGTTTTCTGACCAACTAGTGATGAAAACCAGAAGAAACTGCCTTGCTACTATAGAATTCACCAAAGTACATGTTTCTGGATTGGAAACGTGTTTCTGAGTGCTTCTGAACAAAAGTAACAGCCTAAGTGACAACATGCTCTCAAAATGCTTTTCGGGCCCTGAAAACACTAAAAGTGACATGTTGCTGTTTTCTGACCAACTAGTGATGAAAACCAGAAGAAACTGCCTTGCTACTATAGAATTCACCAAAGTACATGTTTCTGGCTTGGATACTTGTTTCTGAGTGCTTCTGGTGAAAAGTAACAGCCTAAGTGACAACATGCTCTCATAATGCTTTTTGGGCCCTGAAAACACTAAAAGTGACATGTTGCTGTTTTCTGACCAATTAGTGATGGAAACCAGAGGAAACTGCCTTGCTACTATAGAATTCACCAAAGTACATGTTTCTGGCTTGGAAACTTGTTTCTGAGTGCTTCTGAACAAAAGTAACAACCTAAGTGACAACATGCTCTCAAAATGCTTTTCGGGCCCTGAAAACACTAAAAGTGACATGTTGCTGTTTTCTGACCAACTAGTGATGAGAACCAGAAGAAACTGCCTTGCTACTATAGAATTCACCAAAGTACATGTTTCTGGATTGGAAACTTGTTTCTGAGTGCTTCTGAACAAAAGTAACAGCCTAAGCGACAAAATGCTCTCAAAATGCTTTTCGGGCCGTGAAAACACTAAAAGTGACATGTTGCTGTTTTCTGACCAACTAGTGATGAGAACCAGAAGAAACTGCCTTGCTACTATAGAATTCACCAAAGTACATGTTTCTGGCTTGGATACTTGTTTCTGAGTGCTTCTGAACAACAGTAACAGCCTAAGTGACAACATGCTCTCAAAATGCTTTTCAGGCCCTGAAAACACTAAAAGTGACATGTTGCTGTTTTCTGACCAACTAGTGATGAGAACCAGAAGAAACTGCCTTGCTACTATAGAATTCACCAAAGTACATGTTTCTGGCTTGGATACTTGTTTCTGAGTGCTTCTGAACAACAGTAACAGCCTAAGTGACAACATGCTCTCAAAATGCTTTTCGGGCCGTGAAAACACCTTGCTACTATAGAATTCACCAAAGTACATGTTTCTGGCTTGGAAACTTGTTTCTGAGTGCTTCTGAACAAAAGTAACAGCCTAAGTGACAACATGCTCTCAAAATGCTTTTCGGGCCCTGACAACACTAAAAGTGACATGTTGCTGTTTTCTGACCAACTAGTGATGGAAACCAGAAGAAACTGCCTTGCTACTATAGAATTCACCAAAGTACATGTTTCTGGCTTGGATACTTGTTTCTGAGTGCTTCTGGTGAAAAGTAACAGCCTAAGTGACAACATGCTCTCAAAATGCTTTTCGGGCCCTGAAAACACTAAAAGTGACATGTTGCTGTTTTCTGACCAACTAGTGATGGAAACCAGAAGAAACTGCCTTGCTACTATAGAATTCACCAAAGTACATGTTTCTGGCTTGGATACTTGTTTCTGAGTGCTTCTGGTGAAAAGTAACAGCCTAAGTGACAACATGCTCTCAAAATGCTTTTCGGGCCCTGAAAACACTAAAAGTGACATGTTGCTGTTTTCTGACCAACTAGTGATGAGAACCAGGGGAAACTGCCTTGCTACTATAGAATTCACCAAAGTACATGTTTCTGGATTGGAAACGTGTTTCTGAGTGCTTCTGAACAAAAGTAACAGCCTAAGTGACAACATGCTCTCAAAATGCTTTTCGGGCCCTGAAAACACTAAAAGTGACATGTTGCTGTTTTCTGACCAACTAGTGATGGAAACCAGGAGAAACTGCCTTGCTACTATAGAATTCACCAAAGTACATGTTTCTGGCTTTGAAACTTGTTTCTGAGTGCTTCTGAACAAAAGTAACAGCCTAAGTGACAACATGCTCTCAAAATGCTTTTCGGGCCCTGAAAACACTAAAAGTGACATGTTGCTGTTTTCTGACCAACTAGTGATGAGAACCAGGGGAAACTGCCTTGCTACTATAGAATTCACCAAAGTACATGTTTCTGGCTTGGAAACTTGTTTCTGAGTGCTTCTGAACAAAAGTAACAGCCTAAGTGACAACATGCTCTCAAAATGCTTTTCGGGCCCTGAAAACACTAAAAGTGACATGTTGCTGTTTTCTGACCAACTAGTGATGAGAACCAGAAGAAACTGCCTTGCTACTATAGAATTCACCAAAGTACATGTTTCTGGATTGGAAACGTGTTTCTGAGTGCTTCTGGTGAAAAGTAACAGCCTAAGTGACAACATGCTCTCAAAATGCTTTTCGGGCCCTGAAAACACTAAAAGTGACATGTTGCTGTTTTCTGACCAACTAGTGATGAAAACCAGAAGAAACTGCCTTGCTACTATAGAATTCACCAAAGTACATGTTTCTGGATTGGAAACGTGTTTCTGAGTGCTTCTGAACAAAAGTAACAGCCTAAGTGACAACATGCTCTCAAAATGCTTTTCGGGCCCTGAAAACACTAAAAGTGACATGTTGCTGTTTTCTGACCAACTACTGATGGAAACCAGAAGAAACTGCCTTGCTACTATAGAATTCACCAAAGTACATGTTTCTGGCTTGGAAACTTGTTTCTGAGTGCTTCTGAACAAAAGTAACAGCCTAAGTGACAACATGCTCTCAAAATGCTTTTCGGGCCCTGAAAACACTAAAAGTGACATGTTGCTGTTTTCTGACCAACTAGTGATGGAAACCAGAAGAAACTGCCTTGCTACTATAGAATTCACCAAAGTACATGTTTCTGGCTTGGAAACTTGTTTCTGAGTGCTTCTGAACAAAAGTAACAGCCTAAGTGACAACATGCTCTCAAAATGCTTTTCGGGCCCTGAAAACACTAAAAGTGACATGTTGCTGTTTTCTGACCAACTAGTGATGAGAACCAGAAGAAACTGCCTTGCTACTATAGAATTCACCAAAGTACATGTTTCTGGATTGGAAACGTGTTTCTGAGTGCTTCTGAACAAAAGTAACAACCTAAGTGACAACATGCTCTCAAAATGCTTTTCGGGCCCTGAAAACACTAAAAGTGACATGTTGCTGTTTTCTGACCAACTAGTGATGAGAACCAGGGGAAACTGCCTTGCTACTATAGAATTCACCAAAGTACATGTTTCTGGCTTGGAAACGTGTTTCTGAGTGCTTCTGGTGAAAAGTAACAGCCTAAGTGACAACATGCTCTCAAAATGCTTTTCGGGCCCTGAAAACACTAAAAGTGACATGTTGCTGTTTTCTGACCAACTAGTGATGAGAACCAGAAGAAACTGCCTTGCTACTATAGAATTCACCAAAGTACATGTTTCTGGATTGGAAACGTGTTTCTGAGTGCTTCTGAACAAAAGTAACAGCCTAAGTGACAACATGCTCTCAAAATGCTTTTCGGGCCCTGAAAACACTAAAAGTGACATGTTGCTGTTTTCTGAACAACTAGTGATGGAAACCAGAAGAAACTGCCTTGCTACTATAGAATTCACCAAAGTACATGTTTCTGGCTTGGATACTTGTTTCTGAGTGCTTCTGGTGAAAAGTAACAGCCTAAGTGACAACATGCTCTCAAAATGCTTTTCGGGCCCTGAAAACACTAAAAGTGACATGTTGCTGTTTTCTGACCAACTAGTGATGAGAACCAGGGGAAACTGCCTTGCTACTATAGAATTCACCAAAGTACATGTTTCTGGCTTGGAAACTTGTTTCTGAGTGCTTCTGAACAAAAGTAACAGCCTAAGTGACAACATGCTCTCAAAATGCTTTTCGGGCCCTGAAAACACTAAAAGTGACATGTTGCTGTTTTCTGACCAACTAGTGATGAGAACCAGAAGAAACTGCCTTGCTACTATAGAATTCACCAAAGTACATGTTTCTGGCTTGGATACTTGTTTCTGAGTGCTTCTGGTGAAAAGTAACAGCCTAACTGACAACATGCTCTCAAAAGGCTTTTCGGGCCGTGAAAACACTAAAAGTGACATGTTGCTGTTTTCTGAAAAACTACTGATGGAAACCAGAAGAAACTGCCTTGCTACTATAGAATTCACCAAAGTACATGTTTCTGGCTTGGGTACTTGTTTCTGAGTGCTTCTGGTGAAAAGTAACAGCCTAAGCGACAACATGCTCTCAAAATGCTTTTCGGGCCCTGAAAACACTAAAAGTGACATGTTGCTGTTTTCTGACCAACTAGTGATGAGAACCAGGGGAAACTGCCTTGCTACTATAGAATTCACCAAAGTACATGTTTCTGGATTGGAAACGTGTTTCTGAGTGCTTCTGAACAAAAGTAACAGCCTAAGTGACAACATGCTCTCAAAATGCTTTTCGGGCCCTGAAAACACTAAAAGTGACATGTTGCTGTTTTCTGACCAACTAGTGATGAAAACCAGAAGAAACTGCCTTGCTACTATAGAATTCACCAAAGTACATGTTTCTGGCTTGGATACTTGTTTCTGAGTGCTTCTGGTGAAAAGTAACAGCCTAAGTGACAACATGCTCTCATAATGCTTTTTGGGCCCTGAAAACACTAAAAGTGACATGTTGCTGTTTTCTGACCAATTAGTGATGGAAACCAGAGGAAACTGCCTTGCTACTATAGAATTCACCAAAGTACATGTTTCTGGCTTGGAAACTTGTTTCTGAGTGCTTCTGAACAAAAGTAACAACCTAAGTGACAACATGCTCTCAAAATGCTTTTCGGGCCCTGAAAACACTAAAAGTGACATGTTGCTGTTTTCTGACCAACTAGTGATGAGAACCAGAAGAAACTGCCTTGCTACTATAGAATTCACCAAAGTACATGTTTCTGGATTGGAAACTTGTTTCTGAGTGCTTCTGAACAAAAGTAACAGCCTAAGCGACAACATGCTCTCAAAATGCTTTTCGGGCCGTGAAAACACTAAAAGTGACATGTTGCTGTTTTCTGACCAACTAGTGATGAGAACCAGAAGAAACTGCCTTGCTACTATAGAATTCACCAAAGTACATGTTTCTGGCTTGGATACTTGTTTCTGAGTGCTTCTGAACAACAGTAACAGCCTAAGTGACAACATGCTCTCAAAATGCTTTTCAGGCCCTGAAAACACTAAAAGTGACATGTTGCTGTTTTCTGACCAACTAGTGATGAGAACCAGAAGAAACTGCCTTGCTACTATAGAATTCACCAAAGTACATGTTTCTGGCTTGGATACTTGTTTCTGAGTGCTTCTGAACAACAGTAACAGCCTAAGTGACAACATGCTCTCAAAATGCTTTTCGGGCCGTGAAAACACCTTGCTACTATAGAATTCACCAAAGTACATGTTTCTGGCTTGGAAACTTGTTTCTGAGTGCTTCTGAACAAAAGTAACAGCCTAAGTGACAACATGCTCTCAAAATGCTTTTCGGGCCCTGACAACACTAAAAGTGACATGTTGCTGTTTTCTGACCAACTAGTGATGGAAACCAGAAGAAACTGCCTTGCTACTATAGAATTCACCAAAGTACATGTTTCTGGCTTGGATACTTGTTTCTGAGTGCTTCTGGTGAAAAGTAACAGCCTAAGTGACAACATGCTCTCAAAATGCTTTTCGGGCCCTGAAAACACTAAAAGTGACATGTTGCTGTTTTCTGACCAACTAGTGATGGAAACCAGAAGAAACTGCCTTGCTACTATAGAATTCACCAAAGTACATGTTTCTGGCTTGGAAACTTGTTTCTGAGTGCTTCTGGTGAAAAGTAACAGCCTAAGTGACAACATGCTCTCAAAATGCTTTTCGGGCCCTGAAAACACTAAAAGTGACATGTTGCTGTTTTCTGACCAACTAGTGATGAGAACCAGGGGAAACTGCCTTGCTACTATAGAATTCACCAAAGTACATGTTTCTGGCTTTGAAACTTGTTTCTGAGTGCTTCTGAACAAAAGTAACAGCCTAAGTGACAACATGCTGTCAAAATGCTTTTCGGGCCCTGAAAACACTAAAAGTGACATGTTGCTGTTTTCTGAACAACTACTGATGGAAACCAGAAGAAACTGCCTTGCTACTATAGAATTCACCAAAGTACATGTTTCTGGCTTGGATACTTGTTTCTGAGTGCTTCTGGTGAAAAGTAACAGCCTAAGTGACAACATGCTCTCAAAATGCTTTTCGGGCCCTGAAAACACTAAAAGTGACATGTTGCTGTTTTCTGACCAACTAGTGATGAGAACCAGGGGAAACTGCCTTGCTACTATAGAATTCACCAAAGTACATGTTTCTGGCTTGGAAACTTGTTTCTGAGTGCTTCTGAACAAAAGTAACAGCCTAAGTGACAACATGCTCTCAAAATGCTTTTCGGGCCCTGAAAACACTAAAAGTGACATGTTGCTGTTTTCTGACCAACTAGTGATGAGAACCAGAAGAAACTGCCTTGCTACTATAGAATTCACCAAAGTACATGTTTCTGGATTGGAAACGTGTTTCTGAGTGCTTCTGGTGAAAAGTAACAGCCTAAGTGACAACATGCTCTCAAAATGCTTTTCGGACCCTGAAAACACTAAAAGTGACATGTTGCTGTTTTCTGACCAACTAGTGATGAAAACCAGAAGAAACTGCCTTGCTACTATAGAATTCACCAAAGTACATGTTTCTGGATTGGAAACGTGTTTCTGAGTGCTTCTGAACAAAAGTAACAGCCTAAGTGACAACATGCTCTCAAAATGCTTTTCGGGCCCTGAAAACACTAAAAGTGACATGTTGCTGTTTTCTGACCAACTACTGATGGAAACCAGAAGAAACTGCCTTGCTACTATAGAATTCACCAAAGTACATGTTTCTGGCTTGGAAACTTGTTTCTGAGTGCTTCTGAACAAAAGTAACAGCCTAAGTGACAACATGCTCTCAAAATGCTTTTCGGGCCCTGAAAACACTAAAAGTGACATGTTGCTGTTTTCTGACCAACTAGTGATGGAAACCAGAAGAAACTGCCTTGCTACTATAGAATTCACCAAAGTACATGTTTCTGGCTTGGAAACTTGTTTCTGAGTGCTTCTGAACAAAAGTAACAGCCTAAGTGACAACATGCTCTCAAAATGCTTTTCAGGCCCTGAAAACACTAAAAGTGACATGTTGCTGTTTTCTGACCAACTAGTGATGAGAACCAGAAGAAACTGCCTTGCTACTATAGAATTCACCAAAGTACATGTTTCTGGCTTGGATACTTGTTTCTGAGTGCTTCTGAACAACAGTAACAGCCTAAGTGACAACATGCTCTCAAAATGCTTTTCGGGCCGTGAAAACACCTTGCTACTATAGTATTCACCAAAGTACATGTTTCTGGCTTGGATACTTGTTTCTGAGTGCTTCTAAACAACAGTAACAGCCTAAGTGACAACATGCTCTCAAAATGCTTTTCAGGCCCTGAAAACACTAAAAGTGACATGTTGCTGTTTTCTGACCAACTAGTGATGAGAACCAGGGGAAACTGCCTTGCTACTATAGAATTCACCAAAGTACATGTTTCTGGCTTGGAAACTTGTTTCTGAGTGCTTCTGAACAAAAGTAACAGCCTAAGTGACAACATGCTCTCAAAATGCTTTTCGGGCCCTGAAAACACTAAAAGTGACATGTTGCTGTTTTCTGACCAACTAGTGATGAGAACCAGAAGAAACTGCCTTGCTACTATAGAATTCACCAAAGTACATGTTTCTGGATTGGAAACGTGTTTCTGAGTGCTTCTGAACAAAAGTAACAGCCTAAGTGACAACATGCTCTCAAAATGCTTTTCGGGCCCTGAAAACACTAAAAGTGACATGTTGCTGTTTTCTGACCAACTAGTGATGAGAACCAGGGGAAACTGCCTTGCTACTATAGAATTCACCAAAGTACATGTTTCTGGCTTGGAAACGTGTTTCTGAGTGCTTCTGGTGAAAAGTAACAGCCTAAGTGACAACATGCTCTCAAAATGCTTTTCGGGCCCTGAAAACACTAAAAGTGACATGTTGCTGTTTTCTGACCAACTAGTGATGAGAACCAGAAGAAACTGCCTTGCTACTATAGAATTCACCAAAGTACATGTTTCTGGATTGGAAACTTGTTTCTGAGTGCTTCTGGTGAAAAGTAACAGCCTAAGCGACAACATGCTCTCAAAATGCTTTTCGGGCCCTGAAAACACTAAAAGTGACATGTTGCTGTTTTCTGAACAACTACTGATGGAAACCAGAAGAAACTGCCTTGCTACTATAGAATTCACCAAAGTACATGTTTCTGGCTTGGATACTTGTTTCTGAGTGCTTCTGGTGAAAAGTAACAGCCTAAGTGACAACATGCTCTCAAAATGCTTTTCGGGCCCTGAAAACACTAAAAGTGACATGTTGCTGTTTTCTGACCAACTAGTGATGAGAACCAGAAGAAACTGCCTTGCTACTATAGACTTCACCAAAGTACATGTTTCTGGATTGGAAACTTGTTTCTGAGTGCTTCTGGTGAAAAGTAACAGCCTAAGTGACAACATGCTCTCAAAATGCTTTTCGGGCCCTGAAAACACTAAAAGTGACATGTTGCTGTTTTCTGACCAACTAGTGATGAAAACCAGAAGAAACTGCCTTGCTACTATAGAATTCACCAAAGTACATGTTTCTGGCTTGGATACTTGTTTCTGAGTGCTTCTGAACAAAAGTAACAGCCTAAGCGACAACATGCTCTCAAAATGCTTTCCGGGCCGTGAAAACACTAAAAGTGACATGTTGCTGTTTTCTGACCAACTAGTGATGAGAACCAGAAGAAACTGCCTTGCTACTATAGAATTCACCAAAGTACATGTTTCTGGATTGGAAACGTGTTTCTGAGTGCTTCTGAACAAAAGTAACAGCCTAAGTGACAACATGCTCTCAAAATGCTTTTCGGGCCCTGAAAACACTAAAAGTGACATGTTGCTGTTTTCTGACCAACTACTGATGGAAACCAGAAGAAACTGCCTTGCTACTATAGAATTCACCAAAGTACATGTTTCTGGCTTGGAAACTTGTTTCTGAGTGCTTCTGAACAAAAGTAACAGCCTAAGTGACAACATGCTCTCAAAATGCTTTTCGGGCCCTGAAAACACTAAAAGTGACATGTTGCTGTTTTCTGACCAACTAGTGATGGAAACCAGAAGAAACTGCCTTGCTACTATAGAATTCACCAAAGTACATGTTTCTGGCTTGGAAACTTGTTTCTGAGTGCTTCTGAACAAAAGTAACAGCCTAAGTGACAACATGCTCTCAAAATGCTTTTCGGGCCCTGAAAACACTAAAAGTGACATGTTGCTGTTTTCTGACCAACTACTGATGGAAACCAGAAGAAACTGCCTTGCTACTATAGAATTCACCAAAGTACATGTTTCTGGCTTGGAAACTTGTTTCTGAGTGCTTCTGAACAAAAGTAACAGCCTAAGTGACAACATGCTCTCAAAATGCTTTTCGGGCCCTGAAAACACTAAAAGTGACATGTTGCTGTTTTCTGACCAACTAGTGATGGAAACCAGAAGAAACTGCCTTGCTACTATAGAATTCACCAAAGTACATGTTTCTGGCTTGGAAACTTGTTTCTGAGTGCTTCTGAACAAAAGTAACAGCCTAAGTGACAACATGCTCTCAAAATGCTTTTCGGGCCCTGAAAACACTAAAAGTGACATGTTGCTGTTTTCTGACCAACTAGTGATGGAAACCAGAAGAAACTGCCTTGCTACTATAGAATTCACCAAAGTACATGTTTCTGGATTGGAAACGTGTTTCTGAGTGCTTCTGAACAAAAGTAACAGCCTAAGTGACAACATGCTCTCAAAATGCTTTTCGGGCCCTGAAAACACTAAAAGTGACATGTTGCTGTTTTCTGAACAACTAGTGATGAGAACCAGAAGAAACTGCCTTGCTACTATAGAATTCACCAAAGTACATGTTTCTGGATTGGAAACGTGTTTCTGAGTGCTTCTGAACAAAAGTAACAGCCTAAGTGACAACATGCTCTCAAAATGCTTTTCGGGCCCTGAAAACACTAAAAGTGACATGTTGCTGTTTTCTGAACAACTAGTGATGGAAACCAGAAGAAACTGCCTTGCTACTATAGAATTCACCAAAGTACATGTTTCTGGCTTGGATACTTGTTTCTGAGTGCTTCTGGTGAAAAGTAACAGCCTAAGTGACAACATGCTCTCAAAATGCTTTTCGGGCCCTGAAAACACTAAAAGTGACATGTTGCTGTTTTCTGACCAACTAGTGATGAGAACCAGGGGAAACTGCCTTGCTACTATAGAATTCACCAAAGTACATGTTTCTGGCTTGGAAACTTGTTTCTGAGTGCTTCTGAACAAAAGTAACAGCCTAAGTGACAACATGCTCTCAAAATGCTTTTCGGGCCCTGAAAACACTAAAAGTGACATGTTGCTGTTTTCTGACCAACTAGTGATGAGAACCAGAAGAAACTGCCTTGCTACTATAGAATTCACCAAAGTACATGTTTCTGGCTTGGATACTTGTTTCTGAGTGCTTCTGGTGAAAAGTAACAGCCTAACTGACAACATGCTCTCAAAAGGCTTTTCGGGCCGTGAAAACACTAAAAGTGACATGTTGCTGTTTTCTGAAAAACTACTGATGGAAACCAGAAGAAACTGCCTTGCTACTATAGAATTCACCAAAGTACATGTTTCTGGCTTGGGTACTTGTTTCTGAGTGCTTCTGGTGAAAAGTAACAGCCTAAGCGACAACATGCTCTCAAAATGCTTTTCGGGCCCTGAAAACACTAAAAGTGACATGTTGCTGTTTTCTGACCAACTAGTGATGAGAACCAGGGGAAACTGCCTTGCTACTATAGAATTCACCAAAGTACATGTTTCTGGATTGGAAACGTGTTTCTGAGTGCTTCTGAACAAAAGTAACAGCCTAAGTGACAACATGCTCTCAAAATGCTTTTCGGGCCCTGAAAACACTAAAAGTGACATGTTGCTGTTTTCTGACCAACTAGTGATGAAAACCAGAAGAAACTGCCTTGCTACTATAGAATTCACCAAAGTACATGTTTCTGGCTTGGATACTTGTTTCTGAGTGCTTCTGGTGAAAAGTAACAGCCTAAGTCACAACATGCTCTCATAATGCTTTTTGGGCCCTGAAAACACTAAAAGTGACATGTTGCTGTTTTCTGACCAATTAGTGATGGAAACCAGAGGAAACTGCCTTGCTACTATAGAATTCACCAAAGTACATGTTTCTGGCTTGGAAACTTGTTTCTGAGTGCTTCTGAACAAAAGTAACAACCTAAGTGACAACATGCTCTCAAAATGCTTTTCGGGCCCTGAAAACACTAAAAGTGACATGTTGCTGTTTTCTGACCAACTAGTGATGAGAACCAGAAGAAACTGCCTTGCTACTATAGAATTCACCAAAGTACATGTTTCTGGATTGGAAACTTGTTTCTGAGTGCTTCTGAACAAAAGTAACAGCCTAAGCGACAACATGCTCTCAAAATGCTTTTCGGGCCGTGAAAACACTAAAAGTGACATGTTGCTGTTTTCTGACCAACTAGTGATGAGAACCAGAAGAAACTGCCTTGCTACTATAGAATTCACCAAAGTACATGTTTCTGGCTTGGATACTTGTTTCTGAGTGCTTCTGAACAACAGTAACAGCCTAAGTGACAACATGCTCTCAAAATGCTTTTCAGGCCCTGAAAACACTAAAAGTGACATGTTGCTGTTTTCTGACCAACTAGTGATCAGAACCAGAAGAAACTGCCTTGCTACTATAGAATTCACCAAAGTACATGTTTCTGGCTTGGATACTTGTTTCTGAGTGCTTCTGAACAACAGTAACAGCCTAAGTGACAACATGCTCTCAAAATGCTTTTCGGGCCGTGAAAACACCTTGCTACTATAGAATTCACCAAAGTACATGTTTCTGGCTTGGAAACTTGTTTCTGAGTGCTTCTGAACAAAAGTAACAGCCTAAGTGACAACATGCTCTCAAAATGCTTTTCGGGCCCTGACAACACTAAAAGTGACATGTTGCTGTTTTCTGACCAACTAGTGATGGAAACCAGAAGAAACTGCCTTGCTACTATAGAATTCACCAAAGTACATGTTTCTGGCTTGGATACTTGTTTCTGAGTGCTTCTGGTGAAAAGTAACAGCCTAAGTGACAACATGCTCTCAAAATGCTTTTCGGGCCCTGAAAACACTAAAAGTGACATGTTGCTGTTTTCTGACCAACTAGTGATGGAAACCAGAAGAAACTGCCTTGCTACTATAGAATTCACCAAAGTACATGTTTCTGGCTTGGATACTTGTTTCTGAGTGCTTCTGGTGAAAAGTAACAGCCTAAGTGACAACATGCTCTCAAAATGCTTTTCGGGCCCTGAAAACACTAAAAGTGACATGTTGCTGTTTTCTGACCAACTAGTGATGAGAACCAGGGGAAACTGCCTTGCTACTATAGAATTCACCAAAGTACATGTTTCTGGATTGGAAACGTGTTTCTGAGTGCTTCTGAACAAAAGTAACAGCCTAAGTGACAACATGCTCTCAAAATGCTTTTCGGGCCCTGAAAACACTAAAAGTGACATGTTGCTGTTTTCTGACCAACTAGTGATGGAAACCAGGAGAAACTGCCTTGCTACTATAGAATTCACCAAAGTACATGTTTCTGGCTTTGAAACTTGTTTCTGAGTGCTTCTGAACAAAAGTAACAGCCTAAGTGACAACATGCTGTCAAAATGCTTTTCGGGCCCTGAAAACACTAAAAGTGACATGTTGCTGTTTTCTGAACAACTACTGATGGAAACCAGAAGAAACTGCCTTGCTACTATAGAATTCACCAAAGTACATGTTTCTGGCTTGGATACTTGTTTCTGAGTGCTTCTGGTGAAAAGTAACAGCCTAAGTGACAACATGCTCTCAAAATGCTTTTCGGGCCCTGAAAACACTAAAAGTGACATGTTGCTGTTTTCTGACCAACTAGTGATGAGAACCAGGGGAAACTGCCTTGCTACTATAGAATTCACCAAAGTACATGTTTCTGGCTTGGAAACTTGTTTCTGAGTGCTTCTGAACAAAAGTAACAGCCTAAGTGACAACATGCTCTCAAAATGCTTTTCGGGCCCTGAAAACACTAAAAGTGACATGTTGCTGTTTTCTGACCAACTAGTGATGAGAACCAGAAGAAACTGCCTTGCTACTATAGAATTCACCAAAGTACATGTTTCTGGATTGGAAACGTGTTTCTGAGTGCTTCTGGTGAAAAGTAACAGCCTAAGTGACAACATGCTCTCAAAATGCTTTTCGGGCCCTGAAAACACTAAAAGTGACATGTTGCTGTTTTCTGACCAACTAGTGATGAAAACCAGAAGAAACTGCCTTGCTACTATAGAATTCACCAAAGTACATGTTTCTGGATTGGAAACGTGTTTCTGAGTGCTTCTGAACAAAAGTAACAGCCTAAGTGACAACATGCTCTCAAAATGCTTTTCGGGCCCTGAAAACACTAAAAGTGACATGTTGCTGTTTTCTGACCAACTACTGATGGAAACCAGAAGAAACTGCCTTGCTACTATAGAATTCACCAAAGTACATGTTTCTGGCTTGGAAACTTGTTTCTGAGTGCTTCTGAACAAAAGTAACAGCCTAAGTGACAACATGCTCTCAAAATGCTTTTCGGGCCCTGAAAACACTAAAAGTGACATGTTGCTGTTTTCTGACCAACTAGTGATGGAAACCAGAAGAAACTGCCTTGCTACTATAGAATTCACCAAAGTACATGTTTCTGGCTTGGAAACTTGTTTCTGAGTGCTTCTGAACAAAAGTAACAGCCTAAGTGACAACATGCTCTCAAAATGCTTTTCGGGCCCTGAAAACACTAAAAGTGACATGTTGCTGTTTTCTGACCAACTAGTGATGAGAACCAGAAGAAACTGCCTTGCTACTATAGAATTCACCAAAGTACATGTTTCTGGATTGGAAACGTGTTTCTGAGTGCTTCTGGTGAAAAGTAACAGCCTAAGCGACAACATGCTCTCAAAATGCTTTTCGGGCCCTGAAAACACTAAAAGTGACATGTTGCTGTTTTCTGAACAACTACTGATGGAAACCAGAAGAAACTGCCTTGCTACTATAGAATTCACCAAAGTACATGTTTCTGGCTTGGATACTTGTTTCTGAGTGCTTCTGGTGAAAAGTAACAGCCTAAGTGACAACATGCTCTCAAAATGCTTTTCGGGCCCTGAAAACACTAAAAGTGACATGTTGCTGTTTTCTGACCAACTAGTGATGAGAACCAGAAGAAACTGCCTTGCTACTATAGACTTCACCAAAGTACATGTTTCTGGATTGGAAACTTGTTTCTGAGTGCTTCTGGTGAAAAGTAACAGCCTAAGTGACAACATGCTCTCAAAATGCTTTTCGGGCCCTGAAAACACTAAAAGTGACATGTTGCTGTTTTCTGACCAACTAGTGATGAAAACCAGAAGAAACTGCCTTGCTACTATAGAATTCACCAAAGTACATGTTTCTGGCTTGGATACTTGTTTCTGAGTGCTTCTGAACAAAAGTAACAGCCTAAGCGACAACATGCTCTCAAAATGCTTTCCGGGCCGTGAAAACACTAAAAGTGACATGTTGCTGTTTTCTGACCAACTAGTGATGAGAACCAGAAGAAACTGCCTTGCTACTATAGAATTCACCAAAGTACATGTTTCTGGATTGGAAACGTGTTTCTGAGTGCTTCTGAACAAAAGTAACAGCCTAAGTGACAACATGCTCTCAAAATGCTTTTCGGGCCCTGAAAACACTAAAAGTGACATGTTGCTGTTTTCTGACCAACTAGTGATGAGAACCAGGGGAAACTGCCTTGCTACTATAGAATTCACCAAAGTACATGTTTCTGGCTTGGAAACGTGTTTCTGAGTGCTTCTGGTGAAAAGTAACAGCCTAAGTGACAACATGCTCTCAAAATGCTTTTCGGGCCCTGAAAACACTAAAAGTGACATGTTGCTGTTTTCTGACCAACTAGTGATGAGAACCAGAAGAAACTGCCTTGCTACTATAGAATTCACCAAAGTACATGTTTCTGGATTGGAAACGTGTTTCTGAGTGCTTCTGAACAAAAGTAACAGCCTAAGTGACAACATGCTCTCAAAATGCTTTTCGGGCCCTGAAAACACTAAAAGTGACATGTTGCTGTTTTCTGACCAACTAGTGATGAGAACCAGGGGAAACTGCCTTGCTACTATAGAATTCACCAAAGTACATGTTTCTGGCTTGGAAACTTGTTTCTGAGTGCTTCTGAACAAAAGTAACAGCCTAAGTGACAACATGCTCTCAAAATGCTTTTCGGGCCCTGAAAACACTAAAAGTGACATGTTGCTGTTTTCTGACCAACTAGTGATGAGAACCAGAAGAAACTGCCTTGCTACTATAGAATTCACCAAAGTACATGTTTCTGGCTTGGATACTTGTTTCTGAGTGCTTCTGGTGAAAAGTAACAGCCTAACTGACAACATGCTATCAAAAGGCTTTTCGGGCCGTGAAAACACTAAAAGTGACATGTTGCTGTTTTCTGAAAAACTACTGATGGAAACCAGAAGAAACTGCCTTGCTACTATAGAATTCACCAAAGTACATGTTTCTGGCTTGGGTACTTGTTTCTGAGTGCTTCTGGTGAAAAGTAACAGCCTAAGCGACAACATGCTCTCAAAATGCTTTTCGGGCCCTGAAAACACTAAAAGTGACATGTTGCTGTTTTCTGACCAACTAGTGATGAGAACCAGGGGAAACTGCCTTGCTACTATAGAATTCACCAAAGTACATGTTTCTGGATTGGAAACGTGTTTCTGAGTGCTTCTGAACAAAAGTAACAGCCTAAGTGACAACATGCTCTCAAAATGCTTTTCGGGCCCTGAAAACACTAAAAGTGACATGTTGCTGTTTTCTGACCAACTAGTGATGAAAACCAGAAGAAACTGCCTTGCTACTATAGAATTCACCAAAGTACATGTTTCTGGCTTGGATACTTGTTTCTGAGTGCTTCTGGTGAAAAGTAACAGCCTAAGTCACAACATGCTCTCATAATGCTTTTTGGGCCCTGAAAACACTAAAAGTGACATGTTGCTGTTTTCTGACCAATTAGTGATGGAAACCAGAGGAAACTGCCTTGCTACTATAGAATTCACCAAAGTACATGTTTCTGGATTGGAAACGTGTTTCTGAGTGCTTCTGAACAAAAGTAACAGCCTAAGTGACAACATGCTCTCAAAATGCTTTTCGGGCCCTGAAAACACTAAAAGTGACATGTTGCTGTTTTCTGACCAACTACTGATGGAAACCAGAAGAAACTGCCTTGCTACTATAGAATTCACCAAAGTACATGTTTCTGGCTTGGAAACTTGTTTCTGAGTGCTTCTGAACAAAAGTAACAGCCTAAGTGACAACATGCTCTCAAAATGCTTTTCGGGCCCTGAAAACACTAAAAGTGACATGTTGCTGTTTTCTGACCAACTAGTGATGGAAACCAGAAGAAACTGCCTTGCTACTATAGAATTCACCAAAGTACATGTTTCTGGCTTGGAAACTTGTTTCTGAGTGCTTCTGAACAAAAGTAACAGCCTAAGTGACAACATGCTCTCAAAATGCTTTTCGGGCCCTGAAAACACTAAAAGTGACATGTTGCTGTTTTCTGACCAACTAGTGATGAGAACCAGAAGAAACTGCCTTGCTACTATAGAATTCACCAAAGTACATGTTTCTGGATTGGAAACGTGTTTCTGAGTGCTTCTGAACAAAAGTAACAGCCTAAGTGACAACATGCTCTCAAAATGCTTTTCGGGCCCTGAAAACACTAAAAGTGACATGTTGCTGTTTTCTGACCAACTAGTGATGAGAACCAGGGGAAACTGCCTTGCTACTATAGAATTCACCAAAGTACATGTTTCTGGCTTGGAAACGTGTTTCTGAGTGCTTCTGGTGAAAAGTAACAGCCTAAGTGACAACATGCTCTCAAAATGCTTTTCGGGCCCTGAAAACACTAAAAGTGACATGTTGCTGTTTTCTGACCAACTAGTGATGAGAACCAGAAGAAACTGCCTTGCTACTATAGAATTCACCAAAGTACATGTTTCTGGATTGGAAACTTGTTTCTGAGTGCTTCTGGTGAAAAGTAACAGCCTAAGTGACAACATGCTCTCAAAATGCTTTTCGGGCCCTGAAAACACTAAAAGTGACATGTTGCTGTTTTCTGACCAACTAGTGATGAAAACCAGAAGAAACTGCCTTGCTACTATAGAATTCACCAAAGTACATGTTTCTGGCTTGGATACTTGTTTCTGAGTGCTTCTGAACAAAAGTAACAGCCTAAGCGACAACATGCTCTCAAAATGCTTTCCGGGCCGTGAAAACACTAAAAGTGACATGTTGCTGTTTTCTGACCAACTAGTGATGAGAACCAGAAGAAACTGCCTTGCTACTATAGAATTCACCAAAGTACATGTTTCTGGATTGGAAACGTGTTTCTGAGTGCTTCTGAACAAAAGTAACAGCCTAAGTGACAACATGCTCTCAAAATGCTTTTCGGGCCCTGAAAACACTAAAAGTGACATGTTGCTGTTTTCTGACCAACTACTGATGGAAACCAGAAGAAACTGCCTTGCTACTATAGAATTCACCAAAGTACATGTTTCTGGCTTGGAAACTTGTTTCTGAGTGCTTCTGAACAAAAGTAACAGCCTAAGTGACAACATGCTCTCAAAATGCTTTTCGGGCCCTGAAAACACTAAAAGTGACATGTTGCTGTTTTCTGACCAACTAGTGATGGAAACCAGAAGAAACTGCCTTGCTACTATAGAATTCACCAAAGTACATGTTTCTGGCTTGGAAACTTGTTTCTGAGTGCTTCTGAACAAAAGTAACAGCCTAAGTGACAACATGCTCTCAAAATGCTTTTCGGGCCCTGAAAACACTAAAAGTGACATGTTGCTGTTTTCTGACCAACTAGTGATGAGAACCAGAAGAAACTGCCTTGCTACTATAGAATTCACCAAAGTACATGTTTCTGGATTGGAAACGTGTTTCTGAGTGCTTCTGAACAAAAGTAACAGCCTAAGTGACAACATGCTCTCAAAATGCTTTTCGGGCCCTGAAAACACTAAAAGTGACATGTTGCTGTTTTCTGACCAACTAGTGATGAGAACCAGGGGAAACTGCCTTGCTACTATAGAATTCACCAAAGTACATGTTTCTGGCTTGGAAACGTGTTTCTGAGTGCTTCTGGTGAAAAGTAACAGCCTAAGTGACAACATGCTCTCAAAATGCTTTTCGGGCCCTGAAAACACTAAAAGTGACATGTTGCTGTTTTCTGACCAACTAGTGATGAGAACCAGAAGAAACTGCCTTGCTACTATAGAATTCACCAAAGTACATGTTTCTGGATTGGAAACGTGTTTCTGAGTGCTTCTGAACAAAAGTAACAGCCTAAGTGACAACATGCTCTCAAAATGCTTTTCGGGCCCTGAAAACACTAAAAGTGACATGTTGCTGTTTTCTGACCAACTAGTGATGAGAACCAGAAGAAACTGCCTTGCTACTATAGAATTCACCAAAGTACATGTTTCTGGCTTGGATACTTGTTTCTGAGTGCTTCTGGTGAAAAGTAACAGCCTAACTGACAACATGCTCTCAAAAGGCTTTTCGGGCCGTGAAAACACTAAAAGTGACATGTTGCTGTTTTCTGAAAAACTACTGATGGAAACCAGAAGAAACTGCCTTGCTACTATAGAATTCACCAAAGTACATGTTTCTGGCTTGGGTACTTGTTTCTGAGTGCTTCTGGTGAAAAGTAACAGCCTAAGCGACAACATGCTCTCAAAATGCTTTTCGGGCCCTGAAAACACTAAAAGTGACATGTTGCTGTTTTCTGACCAACTAGTGATGAGAACCAGGGGAAACTGCCTTGCTACTATAGAATTCACCAAAGTACATGTTTCTGGATTGGAAACGTGTTTCTGAGTGCTTCTGAACAAAAGTAACAGCCTAAGTGACAACATGCTCTCAAAATGCTTTTCGGGCCCTGAAAACACTAAAAGTGACATGTTGCTGTTTTCTGACCAACTAGTGATGAAAACCAGAAGAAACTGCCTTGCTACTATAGAATTCACCAAAGTACATGTTTCTGGCTTGGATACTTGTTTCTGAGTGCTTCTGGTGAAAAGTAACAGCCTAAGTCACAACATGCTCTCATAATGCTTTTTGGGCCCTGAAAACACTAAAAGTGACATGTTGCTGTTTTCTGACCAATTAGTGATGGAAACCAGAGGAAACTGCCTTGCTACTATAGAATTCACCAAAGTACATGTTTCTGGCTTGGAAACTTGTTTCTGAGTGCTTCTGAACAAAAGTAACAACCTAAGTGACAACATGCTCTCAAAATGCTTTTCGGGCCCTGAAAACACTAAAAGTGACATGTTGCTGTTTTCTGACCAACTAGTGATGAGAACCAGAAGAAACTGCCTTGCTACTATAGAATTCACCAAAGTACATGTTTCTGGATTGGAAACTTGTTTCTGAGTGCTTCTGAACAAAAGTAACAGCCTAAGCGACAACATGCTCTCAAAATGCTTTTCGGGCCGTGAAAACACCTTGCTACTATAGAATTCACCAAAGTACATGTTTCTGGCTTGGAAACTTGTTTCTGAGTGCTTCTGAACAAAAGTAACAGCCTAAGTGACAACATGCTCTCAAAATGCTTTTCGGGCCCTGACAACACTAAAAGTGACATGTTGCTGTTTTCTGACCAACTAGTGATGGAAACCAGAAGAAACTGCCTTGCTACTATAGAATTCACCAAAGTACATGTTTCTGGCTTGGATACTTGTTTCTGAGTGCTTCTGGTGAAAAGTAACAGCCTAAGTGACAACATGCTCTCAAAATGCTTTTCGGGCCCTGAAAACACTAAAAGTGACATGTTGCTGTTTTCTGACCAACTAGTGATGGAAACCAGAAGAAACTGCCTTGCTACTATAGAATTCACCAAAGTACATGTTTCTGGATTGGAAACGTGTTTCTGAGTGCTTCTGAACAAAAGTAACAGCCTAAGTGACAACATGCTCTCAAAATGCTTTTCGGGCCCTGAAAACACTAAAAGTGACATGTTGCTGTTTTCTGACCAACTAGTGATGGAAACCAGGAGAAACTGCCTTGCTACTATAGAATTCACCAAAGTACATGTTTCTGGCTTTGAAACTTGTTTCTGAGTGCTTCTGAACAAAAGTAACAGCCTAAGTGACAACATGCTGTCAAAATGCTTTTCGGGCCCTGAAAACACTAAAAGTGACATGTTGCTGTTTTCTGAACAACTACTGATGGAAACCAGAAGAAACTGCCTTGCTACTATAGAATTCACCAAAGTACATGTTTCTGGCTTGGATACTTGTTTCTGAGTGCTTCTGGTGAAAAGTAACAGCCTAAGTGACAACATGCTCTCAAAATGCTTTTCGGGCCCTGAAAACACTAAAAGTGACATGTTGCTGTTTTCTGACCAACTAGTGATGAGAACCAGGGGAAACTGCCTTGCTACTATAGAATTCACCAAAGTACATGTTTCTGGCTTGGAAACTTGTTTCTGAGTGCTTCTGAACAAAACTAACAGCCTAAGTGACAACATGCTCTCAAAATGCTTTTCGGGCCCTGAAAACACTAAAAGTGACATGTTGCTGTTTTCTGACCAACTAGTGATGAGAACCAGAAGAAACTGCCTTGCTACTATAGAATTCACCAAAGTACATGTTTCTGGATTGGAAACGTGTTTCTGAGTGCTTCTGGTGAAAAGTAACAGCCTAAGTGACAACATGCTCTCAAAATGCTTTTCGGGCCCTGAAAACACTAAAAGTGACATGTTGCTGTTTTCTGACCAACTAGTGATGAGAACCAGAAGAAACTGCCTTGCTACTATAGAATTCACCAAAGTACATGTTTCTGGATTGGAAACTTGTTTCTGAGTGCTTCTGGTGAAAAGTAACAGCCTAAGTGACAACATGCTCTCAAAATGCTTTTCGGGCCCTGAAAACACTAAAAGTGACATGTTGCTGTTTTCTGAACAACTACTGATGGAAACCAGAAGAAACTGCCTTGCTACTATAGAATTCACCAAAGTACATGTTTCTGGCTTGGATACTTGTTTCTGAGTGCTTCTGGTGAAAAGTAACAGCCTAAGTGACAACATGCTCTCAAAATGCTTTTCGGGCCCTGAAAACACTAAAAGTGACATGTTGCTGTTTTCTGACCAACTAGTGATGAGAACCAGAAGAAACTGCCTTGCTACTATAGAATTCACCAAAGTACATGTTTCTGGCTTGGATACTTGTTTCTGAGTGCTTCTGAACAAAAGTAACAGCCTAAGCGACAACATGCTCTCAAAATGCTTTCCGGGCCGTGAAAACACTAAAAGTGACATGTTGCTGTTTTCTGACCAACTAGTGATGAGAACCAGAAGAAACTGCCTTGCTACTATAGAATTCACCAAAGTACATGTTTCTGGCTTGGATACTTGTTTCTGAGTGCTTCTGAACAACAGTAACAGCCTAAGTGACAACATGCTCTCAAAATGCTTTTCAGGCCCTGAAAACACTAAAAGTGACATGTTGCTGTTTTCTGACCAACTAGTGATGAGAACCAGAAGAAACTGCCTTGCTACTATAGAATTCACCAAAGTACATGTTTCTGGCTTGGATACTTGTTTCTGAGTGCTTCTGAACAACAGTAACAGCCTAAGTGACAACATGCTCTCAAAATGCTTTTCGGGCCGTGAAAACACCTTGCTACTATAGAATTCACCAAAGTACATGTTTCTGGCTTGGATACTTGTTTCTGAGTGCTTCTGAACAACAGTAACAGCCTAAGTGACAACATGCTCTCAAAATGCTTTTCAGGCCCTGAAAACACTAAAAGTGACATGTTGCTGTTTTCTGACCAACTAGTGATGGAAACCAGAAGAAACTGCCTTGCTACTATAGAATTCACCAAAGTACATGTTTCTGGCTTGGAAACTTGTTTCTGAGTGCTTCTGAACAAAAGTAACAGCCTAAGTGACAACATGCTCTCAAAATGCTTTTCGGGCCCTGAAAACACTAAAAGTGACATGTTGCTGTTTTCTGACCAACTAGTGATGAGAACCAGAAGAAACTGCCTTGCTACTATAGAATTCACCAAAGTACATGTTTCTGGATTGGAAACGTGTTTCTGAGTGCTTCTGAACAAAAGTAACAGCCTAAGTGACAACATGCTCTCAAAATGCTTTTCGGGCCCTGAAAACACTAAAAGTGACATGTTGCTGTTTTCTGACCAACTAGTGATGAGAACCAGGGGAAACTGCCTTGCTACTATAGAATTCACCAAAGTACATGTTTCTGGCTTGGAAACGTGTTTCTGAGTGCTTCTGGTGAAAAGTAACAGCCTAAGTGACAACATGCTCTCAAAATGCTTTTCGGGCCCTGAAAACACTAAAAGTGACATGTTGCTGTTTTCTGACCAACTAGTGATGAGAACCAGGGGAAACTGCCTTGCTACTATAGAATTCACCAAAGTACATGTTTCTGGCTTGGAAACGTGTTTCTGAGTGCTTCTGGTGAAAAGTAACAGCCTAAGTGACAACATGCTCTCAAAATGCTTTTCGGGCCCTGAAAACACTAAAAGTGACATGTTGCTGTTTTCTGACCAACTAGTGATGAGAACCAGAAGAAACTGCCTTGCTACTATAGAATTCACCAAAGTACATGTTTCTGGATTGGAAACTTGTTTCTGAGTGCTTCTGGTGAAAAGTAACAGCCTAAGCGACAACATGCTCTCAAAATGCTTTTCGGGCCCTGAAAACACTAAAAGTGACATGTTGCTGTTTTCTGAACAACTACTGATGGAAACCAGAAGAAACTGCCTTGCTACTATAGAATTCACCAAAGTACATGTTTCTGGCTTGGATACTTGTTTCTGAGTGCTTCTGGTGAAAAGTAACAGCCTAAGTGACAACATGCTCTCAAAATGCTTTTCGGGCCCTGAAAACACTAAAAGTGACATGTTGCTGTTTTCTGACCAACTAGTGATGAGAACCAGGGGAAACTGCCTTGCTATTATAGAATTCACCAAAGTACATGTTTCTGGATTGAAAACGTGTTTCTGAGTGCTTCTGAACAAAAGTAACAGCCTAAGTGACAACATGCTGTCAAAATGCTTTTCGGGCCCTGAAAACACTAAAAGTGACATGTTGCTGTTTTCTGACCAACTAGTGATGGAAACCAGAAGAAACTGCCTTGCTACTATAGAATTCACCAAAGTACATGTTTCTGGCTTGGAAACTTGTTTCTGAGTGCTTCTGAACAAAAGTAACAGCCTAAGTGACAACATGCTCTCAAAATGCTTTTCGGGCCCTGAAAACACTAAAAGTGACATGTTGCTGTTTTCTGACCAACTAGTGATGGAAACCAGAAGAAACTGCCTTGCTACTATAGAATTCACCAAAGTACATGTTTCTGGCTTGGATACTTGTTTCTGAGTGCTTCTGGTGAAAAGTAACAGCCTAAGCGACAACATGCTCTCAAAATGCTTTTCGGGCCCTGAAAACACTAAAAGTGACATGTTGCTGTTTTCTGACCAACTAGTGATGAGAACCAGGGGAAACTGCCTTGCTACTATAGAATTCACCAAAGTACATGTTTCTGGATTGGAAACGTGTTTCTGAGTGCTTCTGAACAAAAGTAACAGCCTAAGTGACAACATGCTCTCAAAATGCTTTTCGGGCCCTGAAAACACTAAAAGTGACATGTTGCTGTTTTCTGACCAACTAGTGATGGAAACCAGGAGAAACTGCCTTGCTACTATAGAATTCACCAAAGTACATGTTTCTGGCTTTGAAACTTGTTTCTGAGTGCTTCTGAACAAAAGTAACAGCCTAAGTGACAACATGCTGTCAAAATGCTTTTCGGGCCCTGAAAACACTAAAAGTGACATGTTGCTGTTTTCTGAACAACTACTGATGGAAACCAGAAGAAACTGCCTTGCTACTATAGAATTCACCAAAGTACATGTTTCTGGCTTGGATACTTGTTTCTGAGTGCTTCTGGTGAAAAGTAACAGCCTAAGTGACAACATGCTCTCAAAATGCTTTTCGGGCCCTGAAAACACTAAAAGTGACATGTTGCTGTTTTCTGACCAACTAGTGATGAGAACCAGGGGAAACTGCCTTGCTACTATAGAATTCACCAAAGTACATGTTTCTGGCTTGGAAACTTGTTTCTGAGTGCTTCTGAACAAAAGTAACAGCCTAAGTGACAACATGCTCTCAAAATGCTTTTCGGGCCCTGAAAACACTAAAAGTGACATGTTGCTGTTTTCTGACCAACTAGTGATGAGAACCAGAAGAAACTGCCTTGCTACTATAGAATTCACCAAAGTACATGTTTCTGGATTGGAAACGTGTTTCTGAGTGCTTCTGGTGAAAAGTAACAGCCTAAGTGACAACATGCTCTCAAAATGCTTTTCGGACCCTGAAAACACTAAAAGTGACATGTTGCTGTTTTCTGACCAACTAGTGATGAAAACCAGAAGAAACTGCCTTGCTACTATAGAATTCACCAAAGTACATGTTTCTGGATTGGAAACGTGTTTCTGAGTGCTTCTGAACAAAAGTAACAGCCTAAGTGACAACATGCTCTCAAAATGCTTTTCGGGCCCTGAAAACACTAAAAGTGACATGTTGCTGTTTTCTGACCAACTACTGATGGAAACCAGAAGAAACTGCCTTGCTACTATAGAATTCACCAAAGTACATGTTTCTGGCTTGGAAACTTGTTTCTGAGTGCTTCTGAACAAAAGTAACAGCCTAAGTGACAACATGCTCTCAAAATGCTTTTCGGGCCCTGAAAACACTAAAAGTGACATGTTGCTGTTTTCTGACCAACTAGTGATGGAAACCAGAAGAAACTGCCTTGCTACTATAGAATTCACCAAAGTACATGTTTCTGGCTTGGAAACTTGTTTCTGAGTGCTTCTGAACAAAAGTAACAGCCTAAGTGACAACATGCTCTCAAAATGCTTTTCGGGCCCTGAAAACACTAAAAGTGACATGTTGCTGTTTTCTGACCAACTAGTGATGAGAACCAGAAGAAACTGCCTTGCTACTATAGAATTCACCAAAGTACATGTTTCTGGATTGGAAACGTGTTTCTGAGTGCTTCTGGTGAAAAGTAACAGCCTAAGCGACAACATGCTCTCAAAATGCTTTTCGGGCCCTGAAAACACTAAAAGTGACATGTTGCTGTTTTCTGAACAACTACTGATGGAAACCAGAAGAAACTGCCTTGCTACTATAGAATTCACCAAAGTACATGTTTCTGGCTTGGATACTTGTTTCTGAGTGCTTCTGGTGAAAAGTAACAGCCTAAGTGACAACATGCTCTCAAAATGCTTTTCGGGCCCTGAAAACACTAAAAGTGACATGTTGCTGTTTTCTGACCAACTAGTGATGAGAACCAGAAGAAACTGCCTTGCTACTATAGACTTCACCAAAGTACATGTTTCTGGATTGGAAACTTGTTTCTGAGTGCTTCTGGTGAAAAGTAACAGCCTAAGTGACAACATGCTCTCAAAATGCTTTTCGGGCCCTGAAAACACTAAAAGTGACATGTTGCTGTTTTCTGACCAACTAGTGATGAGAACCAGGGGAAACTGCCTTGCTACTATAGAATTCACCAAAGTACATGTTTCTGGCTTGGAAACTTGTTTCTGAGTGCTTCTGAACAAAAGTAACAGCCTAAGTGACAACATGCTCTCAAAATGCTTTTCGGGCCCTGAAAACACTAAAAGTGACATGTTGCTGTTTTCTGACCAACTAGTGATGAGAACCAGAAGAAACTGCCTTGCTACTATAGAATTCACCAAAGTACATGTTTCTGGCTTGGATACTTGTTTCTGAGTGCTTCTGGTGAAAAGTAACAGCCTAACTGACAACATGCTATCAAAAGGCTTTTCGGGCCGTGAAAACACTAAAAGTGACATGTTGCTGTTTTCTGAAAAACTACTGATGGAAACCAGAAGAAACTGCCTTGCTACTATAGAATTCACCAAAGTACATGTTTCTGGCTTGGGTACTTGTTTCTGAGTGCTTCTGGTGAAAAGTAACAGCCTAAGCGACAACATGCTCTCAAAATGCTTTTCGGGCCCTGAAAACACTAAAAGTGACATGTTGCTGTTTTCTGACCAACTAGTGATGAGAACCAGGGGAAACTGCCTTGCTACTATAGAATTCACCAAAGTACATGTTTCTGGATTGGAAACGTGTTTCTGAGTGCTTCTGAACAAAAGTAACAGCCTAAGTGACAACATGCTCTCAAAATGCTTTTCGGGCCCTGAAAACACTAAAAGTGACATGTTGCTGTTTTCTGACCAACTAGTGATGAAAACCAGAAGAAACTGCCTTGCTACTATAGAATTCACCAAAGTACATGTTTCTGGCTTGGATACTTGTTTCTGAGTGCTTCTGGTGAAAAGTAACAGCCTAAGTCACAACATGCTCTCATAATGCTTTTTGGGCCCTGAAAACACTAAAAGTGACATGTTGCTGTTTTCTGACCAATTAGTGATGGAAACCAGAGGAAACTGCCTTGCTACTATAGAATTCACCAAAGTACATGTTTCTGGCTTGGAAACTTGTTTCTGAGTGCTTCTGAACAAAAGTAACAACCTAAGTGACAACATGCTCTCAAAATGCTTTTCGGGCCCTGAAAACACTAAAAGTGACATGTTGCTGTTTTCTGACCAACTAGTGATGAGAACCAGAAGAAACTGCCTTGCTACTATAGAATTCACCAAAGTACATGTTTCTGGATTGGAAACTTGTTTCTGAGTGCTTCTGAACAAAAGTAACAGCCTAAGCGACAACATGCTCTCAAAATGCTTTTCGGGCCGTGAAAACACTAAAAGTGACATGTTGCTGTTTTCTGACCAACTAGTGATGAGAACCAGAAGAAACTGCCTTGCTACTATAGAATTCACCAAAGTACATGTTTCTGGCTTGGATACTTGTTTCTGAGTGCTTCTGAACAACAGTAACAGCCTAAGTGACAACATGCTCTCAAAATGCTTTTCAGGCCCTGAAAACACTAAAAGTGACATGTTGCTGTTTTCTGACCAACTAGTGATCAGAACCAGAAGAAACTGCCTTGCTACTATAGAATTCACCAAAGTACATGTTTCTGGCTTGGATACTTGTTTCTGAGTGCTTCTGAACAACAGTAACAGCCTAAGTGACAACATGCTCTCAAAATGCTTTTCGGGCCGTGAAAACACCTTGCTACTATAGAATTCACCAAAGTACATGTTTCTGGCTTGGAAACTTGTTTCTGAGTGCTTCTGAACAAAAGTAACAGCCTAAGTGACAACATGCTCTCAAAATGCTTTTCGGGCCCTGACAACACTAAAAGTGACATGTTGCTGTTTTCTGACCAACTAGTGATGGAAACCAGAAGAAACTGCCTTGCTACTATAGAATTCACCAAAGTACATGTTTCTGGCTTGGATACTTGTTTCTGAGTGCTTCTGGTGAAAAGTAACAGCCTAAGTGACAACATGCTCTCAAAATGCTTTTCGGGCCCTGAAAACACTAAAAGTGACATGTTGCTGTTTTCTGACCAACTAGTGATGAGAACCAGGGGAAACTGCCTTGCTACTATAGAATTCACCAAAGTACATGTTTCTGGCTTGGAAACTTGTTTCTGAGTGCTTCTGAACAAAACTAACAGCCTAAGTGACAACATGCTCTCAAAATGCTTTTCGGGCCCTGAAAACACTAAAAGTGACATGTTGCTGTTTTCTGACCAACTAGTGATGAGAACCAGAAGAAACTGCCTTGCTACTATAGAATTCACCAAAGTACATGTTTCTGGATTGGAAACGTGTTTCTGAGTGCTTCTGGTGAAAAGTAACAGCCTAAGTGACAACATGCTCTCAAAATGCTTTTCGGGCCCTGAAAACACTAAAAGTGACATGTTGCTGTTTTCTGACCAACTAGTGATGAGAACCAGAAGAAACTGCCTTGCTACTATAGAATTCACCAAAGTACATGTTTCTGGATTGGAAACTTGTTTCTGAGTGCTTCTGGTGAAAAGTAACAGCCTAAGTGACAACATGCTCTCAAAATGCTTTTCGGGCCCTGAAAACACTAAAAGTGACATGTTGCTGTTTTCTGAACAACTACTGATGGAAACCAGAAGAAACTGCCTTGCTACTATAGAATTCACCAAAGTACATGTTTCTGGCTTGGATACTTGTTTCTGAGTGCTTCTGGTGAAAAGTAACAGCCTAAGTGACAACATGCTCTCAAAATGCTTTTCGGGCCCTGAAAACACTAAAAGTGACATGTTGCTGTTTTCTGACCAACTAGTGATGAGAACCAGAAGAAACTGCCTTGCTACTATAGAATTCACCAAAGTACATGTTTCTGGCTTGGATACTTGTTTCTGAGTGCTTCTGAACAAAAGTAACAGCCTAAGCGACAACATGCTCTCAAAATGCTTTCCGGGCCGTGAAAACACTAAAAGTGACATGTTGCTGTTTTCTGACCAACTAGTGATGAGAACCAGAAGAAACTGCCTTGCTACTATAGAATTCACCAAAGTACATGTTTCTGGCTTGGATACTTGTTTCTGAGTGCTTCTGAACAACAGTAACAGCCTAAGTGACAACATGCTCTCAAAATGCTTTTCAGGCCCTGAAAACACTAAAAGTGACATGTTGCTGTTTTCTGACCAACTAGTGATGAGAACCAGAAGAAACTGCCTTGCTACTATAGAATTCACCAAAGTACATGTTTCTGGCTTGGATACTTGTTTCTGAGTGCTTCTGAACAACAGTAACAGCCTAAGTGACAACATGCTCTCAAAATGCTTTTCGGGCCGTGAAAACACCTTGCTACTATAGAATTCACCAAAGTACATGTTTCTGGCTTGGATACTTGTTTCTGAGTGCTTCTGAACAACAGTAACAGCCTAAGTGACAACATGCTCTCAAAATGCTTTTCAGGCCCTGAAAACACTAAAAGTGACATGTTGCTGTTTTCTGACCAACTAGTGATGGAAACCAGAAGAAACTGCCTTGCTACTATAGAATTCACCAAAGTACATGTTTCTGGCTTGGAAACTTGTTTCTGAGTGCTTCTGAACAAAAGTAACAGCCTAAGTGACAACATGCTCTCAAAATGCTTTTCGGGCCCTGAAAACACTAAAAGTGACATGTTGCTGTTTTCTGACCAACTAGTGATGAGAACCAGAAGAAACTGCCTTGCTACTATAGAATTCACCAAAGTACATGTTTCTGGATTGGAAACGTGTTTCTGAGTGCTTCTGAACAAAAGTAACAGCCTAAGTGACAACATGCTCTCAAAATGCTTTTCGGGCCCTGAAAACACTAAAAGTGACATGTTGCTGTTTTCTGACCAACTAGTGATGAGAACCAGGGGAAACTGCCTTGCTACTATAGAATTCACCAAAGTACATGTTTCTGGCTTGGAAACGTGTTTCTGAGTGCTTCTGGTGAAAAGTAACAGCCTAAGTGACAACATGCTCTCAAAATGCTTTTCGGGCCCTGAAAACACTAAAAGTGACATGTTGCTGTTTTCTGACCAACTAGTGATGAGAACCAGGGGAAACTGCCTTGCTACTATAGAATTCACCAAAGTACATGTTTCTGGCTTGGAAACGTGTTTCTGAGTGCTTCTGGTGAAAAGTAACAGCCTAAGTGACAACATGCTCTCAAAATGCTTTTCGGGCCCTGAAAACACTAAAAGTGACATGTTGCTGTTTTCTGACCAACTAGTGATGAGAACCAGAAGAAACTGCCTTGCTACTATAGAATTCACCAAAGTACATGTTTCTGGATTGGAAACTTGTTTCTGAGTGCTTCTGGTGAAAAGTAACAGCCTAAGCGACAACATGCTCTCAAAATGCTTTTCGGGCCCTGAAAACACTAAAAGTGACATGTTGCTGTTTTCTGAACAACTACTGATGGAAACCAGAAGAAACTGCCTTGCTACTATAGAATTCACCAAAGTACATGTTTCTGGCTTGGATACTTGTTTCTGAGTGCTTCTGGTGAAAAGTAACAGCCTAAGTGACAACATGCTCTCAAAATGCTTTTCGGGCCCTGAAAACACTAAAAGTGACATGTTGCTGTTTTCTGACCAACTAGTGATGAGAACCAGGGGAAACTGCCTTGCTATTATAGAATTCACCAAAGTACATGTTTCTGGATTGAAAACGTGTTTCTGAGTGCTTCTGAACAAAAGTAACAGCCTAAGTGACAACATGCTGTCAAAATGCTTTTCGGGCCCTGAAAACACTAAAAGTGACATGTTGCTGTTTTCTGACCAACTAGTGATGGAAACCAGAAGAAACTGCCTTGCTACTATAGAATTCACCAAAGTACATGTTTCTGGCTTGGAAACTTGTTTCTGAGTGCTTCTGAACAAAAGTAACAGCCTAAGTGACAACATGCTCTCAAAATGCTTTTCGGGCCCTGAAAACACTAAAAGTGACATGTTGCTGTTTTCTGACCAACTAGTGATGGAAACCAGAAGAAACTGCCTTGCTACTATAGAATTCACCAAAGTACATGTTTCTGGCTTGGATACTTGTTTCTGAGTGCTTCTGGTGAAAAGTAACAGCCTAAGCGACAACATGCTCTCAAAATGCTTTTCGGGCCCTGAAAACACTAAAAGTGACATGTTGCTGTTTTCTGACCAACTAGTGATGAAAACCAGAAGAAACTGCCTTGCTACTATAGAATTCACCAAAGTACATGTTTCTGGATTGGAAACGTGTTTCTGAGTGCTTCTGAACAAAAGTAACAGCCTAAGTGACAACATGCTCTCAAAATGCTTTTCGGGCCCTGAAAACACTAAAAGTGACATGTTGCTGTTTTCTGACCAACTAGTGATGAGAACCAGAAGAAACTGCCTTGCTACTATAGAATTCACCAAAGTACATGTTTCTGGATTGGAAACTTGTTTCTGAGTGCTTCTGGTGAAAAGTAACAGCCTAAGTGACAACATGCTCTCAAAATGCTTTTCGGGCCCTGAAAACACTAAAAGTGACATGTTGCTGTTTTCTGACCAACTAGTGATGAAAACCAGAAGAAACTGCCTTGCTACTATAGAATTCACCAAAGTACATGTTTCTGGCTTGGATACTTGTTTCTGAGTGCTTCTGAACAAAAGTAACAGCCTAAGCGACAACATGCTCTCAAAATGCTTTTCGGGCCGTGAAAACACTAAAAGTGACATGTTGCTGTTTTCTGACCAACTAGTGATGAGAACCAGAAGAAACTGCCTTGCTACTATAGAATTCACCAAAGTACATGTTTCTGGCTTGGATACTTGTTTCTGAGTGCTTCTGAACAACAGTAACAGCCTAAGTGACAACATGCTCTCAAAATGCTTTTCAGGCCCTGAAAACACTAAAAGTGACATGTTGCTGTTTTCTGACCAACTAGTGATGAGAACCAGAAGAAACTGCCTTGCTACTATAGAATTCACCAAAGTACATGTTTCTGGCTTGGATACTTGTTTCTGAGTTCTTTTGAACAACAGTAACAGCCTAAGTGACAACATGCTCTCAAAATGCTTTTCGGGCCGTGAAAACACCTTGCTACTATAGAATTCACCAAAGTACATGTTTCTGGCTTGGAAACTTGTTTCTGAGTGCTTCTGAACAAAAGTAACAGCCTAAGTGACAACATGCTCTCAAAATGCTTTTCGGGCCCTGACAACACTAAAAGTGACATGTTGCTGTTTTCTGACCAACTAGTGATGGAAACCAGAAGAAACTGCCTTGCTACTATAGAATTCACCAAAGTACATGTTTCTGGCTTGGATACTTGTTTCTGAGTGCTTCTGGTGAAAAGTAACAGCCTAAGTGACAACATGCTCTCAAAATGCTTTTCGGGCCCTGAAAACACTAAAAGTGACATGTTGCTGTTTTCTGACCAACTAGTGATGGAACCAGAAGAAACTGCTTGCTACTATAGAATTCACCAAAGTACATGTTTCTGGCTTGGATACTTGTTTCTGAGTGCTTCTGGTGAAAAGTAACAGCCTAAGTGACAACATGCTCTCAAAATGCTTTTCGGGCCCTGAAAACACTAAAGTGACATGTTGCTGTTTTCTGACCAACTAGTGATGAGAACCACAAGAAACTGCCTTGCTACTATAGAATTCACCAAAGTACATGTTTCTGGATTGGAAACGTGTTTCTGAGTGCTTCTGAACAAAAGTAACAGCCTAAGTGACAACATGCTCTCAAAATGCTTTTCGGGCCCTGAAAACACTAAAAGTGACATGTTGCTGTTTTCTGACCAACTACTGATGGAAACCAGGAGAAACTGCCTTGCTACTATAGAATTCACCAAGTACATGTTTCTGGCTTGGAAACTTGTTTCTGAGTGCTTCTGAACAAAAGTAACAGCCTAAGTGACAACATGCTCTCAAAATGCTTTTCGGGCCCTGAAAACACTAAAAGTGACATGTTGCTGTTTTCTGAAAAACTACTGATGGAAACCAGAAGAAACTGCCTTGCTACTATAGAATTCACCAAAGTACATGTTTCTGGATTGGAAACGTGTTTCTGAGTGCTTCTGAACAAAAGTAACAGCCTAAGTGACAACATGCTCTCAAAATGCTTTTCGGGCCCTGAAAACACTAAAAGTGACATGTTGCTGTTTTCTGACCAACTAGTGATGAAAACCAGAAGAAACTGCCTTGCTACTATAGAATTCACCAAAGTACATGTTTCTGGCTTGGATACTTGTTTCTGAGTGCTTCTGGTGAAAAGTAACAGCCTAAGTGACAACATGCTGTCAAAATGCTTTTCGGGCCTGAAAACACTAAAAGTGACATGTTGCTGTTTCTGACCAACTAGTGATGAGAACCAGAAGAAACTGCCTTGCTACTATAGAATTCACCAAAGTACATGTTTCTGGATTGGAAACGTGTTTCTGAGTGCTTCTGAACAAAGTAACAGCCCTAAGTGACAACATGCTCTCAAATGCTTTTCGGGCCCTGAAAACACTAAAAGTGACATGTTGCTGTTTTCTGAACAACTAGTGATGGAAACCAGAAGAAACTGCCTTGCTACTATAGAATTCACCAAAGTACATGTTTCTGGCTTGGATACTTGTTTCTGAGTGCTTCTGGTGAAAAGTAACAGCCTAAGTGACAACATGCTGTCAAAATGCTTTTCGGGCCCTGAAAACACTAAAGTGACATGTTGCTGTTTTCTGACAACTAGTGATGAGAACCAGAAGAAACTGCCTTGCTACTATAGAATTCACCAAAGTACATGTTTCTGGATTGGAAACTTGTTTCTGAGTGCTTCTGGTGAAAAGTAACAGCCTAAGTGACAACATGCTCTCAAATGCTTTTCGGGCCCTGAAACACTAAAAGTGACATTGTTGCTGTTTTCTGAACAACTACTGATGGAAACCAGAAGAAACTGCCTTGCTACTATAGAATTCACCAAAGTACATGTTTCTGGCTTGGATACTTGTTTCTGAGTGCTTCTGGTGAAAAGTAACAGCTAAGTGACAACATGCTCTCAAATGCTTTTCGGGCCCTGAAAACACTAAAAGTGACATGTTGCTGTTTTCTGACCAACTAGTGATGAGAACCAGAAGAACTGCCTTGCTACTATAGAATTCACCAAAGTACATGTTTCTGGCTTGGATACTTGTTTCTGAGTGCTTCTGAACAAAGTAACAGCCTAAGCGACAACATGCTCTCAAAATGCTTTCCGGGCCGTGAAAACACTAAAAGTGACATGTTGCTGTTTTCTGACCAACTAGTGATGAGAACCAGAAGAAACTGCCTTGCTACTATAGAATTCACCAAAGTACATGTTTCTGGCTTGGATACTTGTTTCTGAGTGCTTCTGAACAACAGTAACAGCCTAAGTGACAACATGCTCTCAAAATGCTTTTCAGGCCCTGAAAACACTAAAAGTGACATGTTGCTGTTTTCTGACCAACTAGTGATGAGAACCAGAAGAAACTGCCTTGCTACTATAGAATTCACCAAAGTACATGTTTCTGGCTTGGATACTTGTTTCTGAGTGCTTCTGAACAACAGTAACAGCCTAAGTGACAACATGCTCTCAAAATGCTTTTCGGGCCGTGAAAACACCTTGCTACTATAGAATTCACCAAGTACATGTTTCTGGCTTGGATACTTGTTTCTGAGTGCTTCTGAACAACAGTAACAGCCTAAGTGACAACATGCTCTCAAAATGCTTTTCAGGCCCTGAAAACACTAAAAGTGACATGTTGCTGTTTTCTGACCAACTAGTGATGGAAACCAGAAGAAACTGCCTTGCTACTATAGAATTCACCAAAGTACATGTTTCTGGCTTGGAAACTTGTTTCTGAGTGCTTCTGAACAAAAGTAACAGCCTAAGTGACAACATGCTCTCAAAATGCTTTTCGGGCCCTGAAAACACTAAAAGTGACATGTTGCTGTTTTCTGACCAACTAGTGATGAGAACCAGAAGAAACTGCCTTGCTACTATAGAATTCACCAAAGTACATGTTTCTGGATTGGAACGTGTTTCTGAGTGCTTCTGAACAAAAGTAACAGCCTAAGTGACACATGCTCTCAAAATGCTTTTCGGGCCCTGAAAACACTAAAAGTGACATGTTGCTGTTTTCTGACCAACTAGTGATGAGAACCAGGGGAAACTGCCTTGCTACTATAGAATTCACCAAAGTACATGTTTCTGGCTTGGAAACGTGTTTCTGAGTGCTTCTGGTGAAAAGTAACAGCCTAAGTGACAACATGCTCTCAAAATGCTTTTCGGGCCCTGAAAACACTAAAAGTGACATGTTGCTGTTTTCTGACCAACTAGTGATGAGAACCAGGGGAAACTGCCTTGCTACTATAGAATTCACCAAAGTACATGTTTCTGGCTTGGAAACGTGTTTCTGAGTGCTTCTGGTGAAAAGTAACAGCCTAAGTGACAACATGCTCTCAAATGCTTTTCGGGCCCTGAAAACACTAAAAGTGACATGTTGCTGTTTTCTGACCAACTAGTGATGAGAACCACAAGAAACTGCCTTGCTACTATAGAATTCACCAAAGAATTCACCAAAGTACATGTTTCTGGATTGGAAACTTGTTTCTGAGTGCTTCTGGTGAAAAGTAACAGCCTAAGCGACAACATGCTCTCAAAATGCTTTTCGGGCCCTGAAAACACTAAAAGTGACATGTTGCTGTTTTCTGAACAACTACTGATGGAAACCAGAAGAAACTGCCTTGCTACTATAGAATTCACCAAAGTACATGTTTCTGGCTTGGATACTTGTTTCTGAGTGCTTCTGGTGAAAAGTAACAGCCTAAGTGACAACATGCTCTCAAAATGCTTTTCGGGCCCTGAAAACACTAAAAGTGACATGTTGCTGTTTTCTGACCAACTAGTGATGAGAACCAGGGGAAACTGCCTTGCTATTATAGAATTCACCAAAGTACATGTTTCTGGATTGAAAACGTGTTTCTGAGTGCTTCTGAACAAAAGTAACAGCCTAAGTGACAACATGCTGTCAAAATGCTTTTCGGGCCCTGAAAACACTAAAAGTGACATGTTGCTGTTTTCTGACCAACTAGTGATGGAAACCAGAAGAAACTGCCTTGCTACTATAGAATTCACCAAAGTACATGTTTCTGGCTTGGAAACTTGTTTCTGAGTGCTTCTGAACAAAAGTAACAGCCTAAGTGACAACATGCTCTCAAAATGCTTTTCGGGCCCTGAAAACACTAAAAGTGACATGTTGCTGTTTTCTGACCAACTAGTGATGGAAACCAGAAGAAACTGCCTTGCTACTATAGAATTCACCAAAGTACATGTTTCTGGCTTGGATACTTGTTTCTGAGTGCTTCTGGTGAAAAGTAACAGCCTAAGCGACAACATGCTCTCAAAATGCTTTTCGGGCCCTGAAAACACTAAAAGTGACATGTTGCTGTTTTCTGACCAACTAGTGATGAAAACCAGAAGAAACTGCCTTGCTACTATAGAATTCACCAAAGTACATGTTTCTGGATTGGAAACGTGTTTCTGAGTGCTTCTGAACAAAAGTAACAGCCTAAGTGACAACATGCTCTCAAAATGCTTTTCGGGCCCTGAAAACACTAAAAGTGACATGTTGCTGTTTTCTGACCAACTAGTGATGAGAACCAGAAGAAACTGCCTTGCTACTATAGAATTCACCAAAGTACATGTTTCTGGATTGGAAACTTGTTTCTGAGTGCTTCTGGTGAAAAGTAACAGCCTAAGTGACAACATGCTCTCAAAATGCTTTTCGGGCCCTGAAAACACTAAAAGTGACATGTTGCTGTTTTCTGACCAACTAGTGATGAAAACCAGAAGAAACTGCCTTGCTACTATAGAATTCACCAAAGTACATGTTTCTGGCTTGGATACTTGTTTCTGAGTGCTTCTGAACAAAAGTAACAGCCTAAGCGACAACATGCTCTCAAAATGCTTTTCGGGCCGTGAAAACACTAAAAGTGACATGTTGCTGTTTTCTGACCAACTAGTGATGAGAACCAGAAGAAACTGCCTTGCTACTATAGAATTCACCAAAGTACATGTTTCTGGCTTGGATACTTGTTTCTGAGTGCTTCTGAACAACAGTAACAGCCTAAGTGACAACATGCTCTCAAAATGCTTTTCAGGCCCTGAAAACACTAAAAGTGACATGTTGCTGTTTTCTGACCAACTAGTGATGAGAACCAGAAGAAACTGCCTTGCTACTATAGAATTCACCAAAGTACATGTTTCTGGCTTGGATACTTGTTTCTGAGTTCTTTTGAACAACAGTAACAGCCTAAGTGACAACATGCTCTCAAAATGCTTTTCGGGCCGTGAAAACACCTTGCTACTATAGAATTCACCAAAGTACATGTTTCTGGCTTGGAAACTTGTTTCTGAGTGCTTCTGAACAAAAGTAACAGCCTAAGTGACAACATGCTCTCAAAATGCTTTTCGGGCCCTGACAACACTAAAAGTGACATGTTGCTGTTTTCTGACCAACTAGTGATGGAAACCAGAAGAAACTGCCTTGCTACTATAGAATTCACCAAAGTACATGTTTCTGGCTTGGATACTTGTTTCTGAGTGCTTCTGGTGAAAAGTAACAGCCTAAGTGACAACATGCTCTCAAAATGCTTTTCGGGCCCTGAAAACACTAAAAGTGACATGTTGCTGTTTTCTGACCAACTAGTGATGGAAACCAGAAGAAACTGCCTTGCTACTATAGAATTCACCAAAGTACATGTTTCTGGCTTGGATACTTGTTTCTGAGTGCTTCTGGTGAAAAGTAACAGCCTAAGTGACAACATGCTCTCAAAATGCTTTTCGGGCCCTGAAAACACTAAAAGTGACATGTTGCTGTTTTCTGACCAACTAGTGATGAGAACCACAAGAAACTGCCTTGCTACTATAGAATTCACCAAAGTACATGTTTCTGGATTGGAAACGTGTTTCTGAGTGCTTCTGAACAAAAGTAACAGCCTAAGTGACAACATGCTCTCAAAATGCTTTTCGGGCCCTGAAAACACTAAAAGTGACATGTTGCTGTTTTCTGACCAACTACTGATGGAAACCAGGAGAAACTGCCTTGCTACTATAGAATTCACCAAAGTACATGTTTCTGGCTTGGAAACTTGTTTCTGAGTGCTTCTGAACAAAAGTAACAGCCTAAGTGACAACATGCTCTCAAAATGCTTTTCGGGCCCTGAAAACACTAAAAGTGACATGTTGCTGTTTTCTGAAAAACTACTGATGGAAACCAGAAGAAACTGCCTTGCTACTATAGAATTCACCAAAGTACATGTTTCTGGATTGGAAACGTGTTTCTGAGTGCTTCTGAACAAAAGTAACAGCCTAAGTGACAACATGCTCTCAAAATGCTTTTCGGGCCCTGAAAACACTAAAAGTGACATGTTGCTGTTTTCTGACCAACTAGTGATGAAAACCAGAAGAAACTGCCTTGCTACTATAGAATTCACCAAAGTACATGTTTCTGGCTTGGATACTTGTTTCTGAGTGCTTCTGGTGAAAAGTAACAGCCTAAGTGACAACATGCTGTCAAAATGCTTTTCGGGCCCTGAAAACACTAAAAGTGACATGTTGCTGTTTTCTGACCAACTAGTGATGAGAACCAGAAGAAACTGCCTTGCTACTATAGAATTCACCAAAGTACATGTTTCTGGATTGGAAACGTGTTTCTGAGTGCTTCTGAACAAAAGTAACAGCCTAAGTGACAACATGCTCTCAAAATGCTTTTCGGGCCCTGAAAACACTAAAAGTGACATGTTGCTGTTTTCTGAACAACTAGTGATGGAAACCAGAAGAAACTGCCTTGCTACTATAGAATTCACCAAAGTACATGTTTCTGGCTTGGAAACGTGTTTCTGAGTGCTTCTGGTGAAAAGTAACAGCCTAAGTGACAACATGCTCTCAAAATGCTTTTCGGGCCCTGAAAACACTAAAAGTGACATGTTGCTGTTTTCTGACCAACTAGTGATGAGAACCAGGGGAAACTGCCTTGCTACTATAGAATTCACCAAAGTACATGTTTCTGGCTTGGAAACTTGTTTCTGAGTGCTTCTGGTGAAAAGTAACAGCCTAAGTGACAACATGCTCTCAAAATGCTTTTCGGGCCCTGAAAACACTAAAAGTGACATGTTGCTGTTTTCTGACCAACTAGTGATGAGAACCAGAAGAAACTGCCTTGCTACTATAGAATTCACCAAAGTACATGTTTCTGGATTGGAAACTTGTTTCTGAGTGCTTCTGGTGAAAAGTAACAGCCTAAGCGACAACATGCTCTCAAAATGCTCTTCGGGCCCTGAAAACACTAAAAGTGACATGTTGCTGTTTTCTGACCAACTAGTGATGAGAACCAGAAGAAACTGCCTTGCTACTATAGAATTCACCAAAGTACATGTTTCTGGCTTGGATACTTGTTTCTGAGTGCTTCTGGTGAAAAGTAACAGCCTAAGCGACAACATGCTCTCAAAATGCTTTTCGGGCCCTGAAAACACTAAAAGTGACATGTTGCTGTTTTCTGACCAACTTGTGATGAAAACCAGAAGAAACTGCCTTGCTACTATAGAATTCACCAAAGTACATGTTTCTGGATTGGAAACATGTTTCTGAGTGCTTCTGAACAAAAGTAACAGCCTAAGTGACAACATGCTCTCAAAATGCTTTTCGGGCCCTGAAAACACTAAAAGTGACATGTTGCTGTTTTCTGACCAACTAGTGATGAAAACCAGAAGAAACTGCCTTGCTACTATAGAATTCACCAAAGTACATGTTTCTGGCTTGGATACTTGTTTCTGAGTGCTTCTGAACAACAGTAACAGCCTAAGTGACAACATGCTCTCAAAATGCTTTTCAGGCCCTGAAAACACTAAAAGTGACATGTTGCTGTTTTCTGACCAACTAGTGATGAGAACCAGAAGAAACTGCCTTGCTACTATAGAATTCACCAAAGTACATGTTTCTGGCTTGGATACTTGTTTCTGAGTGCTTCTGAACAACAGTAACAGCCTAAGTGACAACATGCTCTCAAAATGCTTTTCGGGCCGTGAAAACACCTTGCTACTATAGAATTCACCAAAGTACATGTTTCTGGCTTGGATACTTGTTTCTGAGTGCTTCTGAACAAAAGTAACAGCCTAAGTGACAACATGCTCTCAAAATGCTTTTCGGGCCCTGAAAACACTAAAAGTGACATGTTGCTGTTTTCTGAACAACTACTGATGGAAACCAGAAGAAACTGCCTTGCTACTATAGAATTCACCAAAGTACATGTTTCTGGATTGGAAACGTGTTTCTGAGTGCTTCTGAACAAAAGTAACAGCCTAAGTGACAACATGCTCTCAAAATGCTTTTCGGGCCCTGAAAACACTAAAAGTGACATGTTGCTGTTTTCTGACCAACTAGTGATGGAAACCAGAAGAAACTGCCTTGCTACTATAGAATTCACCAAAGTACATGTTTCTGGCTTGGATACTTGTTTCTGAGTGCTTCTGGTGAAAAGTAACAGCCTAAGTGACAACATGCTCTCAAAATGCTTTTCGGGCCCTGAAAACACTAAAAGTGACATGTTGCTGTTTTCTGACCAACTAGTGAGGGAAACCAGAGGAAACTGAATTGCTATTGTAGAATTCACCAAACCACATGTTTCTGGCTTGGAAACTTGTTTCTGAGTGCTTCTGGTCAAAAGTAACAGCCTAAGTTACAACATGCTCTCAAAATGCTTTTCGGGGCCTGAAAACGCTAAAAGTGACATGATGATGACCAACTAGTGATGGAAACCAGATGAAACTGCATTGCTACTATAGAATTTACCAACCCACATGTTTCTGGCTTCGAAACTATTAAAGCTATGTTTAATAGGACTGGAGGATTTTCCAGTTGCTGTCTGTAAACACACATTTAAATATGGCCCCTCCTTTCAGGCTCAACTCTCCCGTGTGCACACAGCCTGGAGGTACGGAAGAAGGCTTCACAGAAGAGGTTCAGGCAATGCTCGCGCTGGTGCACGCTCAGACATGCTCAGGCACGGCACCTGCGCTCTCTCATTGTCTGGGGAAATCTCTGCCCAGAAGCGGTCTGAGCTCACAAAAACATCAAAATACAGTTAAAGGGCAGGAGCTCTGCAAACAGAGTCATCACCACACGAGTAGATGCCCATAGGTGATGATTACGCAGGATTTCATTTGTATACTGTATGTCTATATTTTGTTTTGTTTGAAAATCCTCCAGATCCTACCTTTAACTGAAAGGCTGTTTATTTAAAGTAATGTAACATAATGTATCATTTTGTCTGGGAAATTTTTAGTTACCTACATGGCAATTCTCACTTTCCTGCATTCACATAGGCTACATTAATTTAAGTTCACCAGTCATTAATTATTTGCAAGCCTTTAATTGTCAGTGTTCAGACAGTCTTGGTCCATGTTACTAACAAAAACCAGTCTTAAATGTTGAAAAATGTTTTCATTTCTTCAAAGAATAAACAACATATTCAAGTTTTTGGCTTTTGATATGAAGACATATTTTAATTAAATGGTTCAAACATAGGCTACATAAGCCACCAACATAGGCTCGTAGCCCTAGCCCTTAAAATCACATGAGCATTTTCAGCAGATAAATGTGAAAACAGCCTTCGAGTGTCAGGCTCTGCACATACATCATTCTGCACTGTGAGGCTCAAACATTCATCTGTAGGAACAAAAAGAAAACACATTTTTGAGTGGAGGAGGATTAAGTTATTGTAAACCATGGTTTTTAAAACCTTACAACCTGCACCTGACCCCCTATGAGAGCCAATCCATCCCACAGCGCTGCTGTCCAAAGTGCTGAACAGGTACTGTAGGCCAGATGCTGCAGAGAAATCCGTATTAACAAGAGGTGGAAGAAAATAAAATAAATCCAATTAAACGACATATTTGCTGCCACAGAGTAATTCTGTGAACTGACAAGGAATGACCAGTGTGTGTGTGTGTGTGTTTCTGTAAATTATTTCTAACTTACTCAGAACACTGCTCTGTCACTTTCTGACCTGCCCCACCCGACCTGCGGGTTGCCTGTCAACACAAGCATCACTATTGGCAGGTGTATAAGTAAACAAACAAACAACAACAACCACAAAGATCATTATTCAGTCTCATATTACATTTATGGGAAGTTATTACAGTTTAGATTTTCACCTTCCCACATATGTAATAATTTCCTGCAAATGTAATAGTTATTACATTTGCGGAAAATTGTGTGTTACGTTTGTAGTAGGCAGCTGCTATCACGTTTTATGGGAAATTTATTACATTTGCGGGATTATTACATTAAAAGCTGCAGATTTGTATTATGTTTGTGGTTTACGGTATTAAGTTAGTTTGATACTGGACATTCACATTCATTTGACATTCAAAAGAAAAGTAAATATCTATTATGTGTACCATTTGAGTGAATGATGTCAAACCAACTGTTTAACATAGAGGCTAATATTCCTCACATGCCACAACACTTCTTTTTGAAATATATCTTATGTATACGTTTTGAGGATTTTTTAAATGTAAAAAAAATCTCATATAAAGCTATTATTCTCCATATAAAGCTATTATGGACCATGTGACCTCTGGATGCCTATGTTAAACTTAAAGGCCTCAATTTTCACTAAATTGATTCATCAACTTTCAATACTTTTTAAATCTCTGCAGACACCCTGGATGTAATATCTTGCAAAACTTTCACAACTCACCAGCACATCTACTGCACAGTAGATACAGATATCACTTAGCACAGGATCATCATCAAGTGTACAGCTGTAAAACCTCATGTTACATGTTACATGAGTGAGAGGGGACAGGGGACAGACCCAAAGAACAGTCAGGTTACATATCCTCCACGACCATTCTACAACATATATTCATTCCAGTTAAATGTGTATTCCTCAGGGACAGATGAGCAGACCGAGCTGCTCATCAGGTGGAGGATGGAGAATGAGCACCTCTTCACAAGGAGAAGAGGTACAGCAAGAAGAGCATATGAGTAAGTCAAGGAACTTGTTGTCTTCATGACACTTCATTCAAGATTTGTCACTAACTTATACATGTACAAGCAGTGAAAGGTCATGAGATTGTGCAACTAATGAGGAAATAAAAAGAGAAACACAAGAAGGACAAAAATATGTACAAGTCAAGTCAAGGAAATAGACACCAGTAGTGTAGGATGAAGTTTGCCTAATACCCAAATATGTTAGATAGGCCTAATAAAAACAGTTTAATGGTTAGAGTGGGTTCATAAATGGCCTTATGAAAATCCTCTTTAATCTAACAATATGTATTTCAAGTCCAACAAAGTCTCATTCAATTAAGTAGTAATTACATACATTAAATACTGTGACTATCTGTGAACTAAAATGTTGACAAAGAAAAATTCTTACCAGAAAGGAAAATCATGGCCCTCACACTGAGGTTGTGAAGTAGATTAAACAAATAGCATTGTAAGTGGTCCCACAAAGGTTATTTTAAGTTGTATTTGAACTGTTGTGCCCTACAGACACCTTGTTCTATATCATGTCCTCTTAGTTGAACATATTCAACCATGTAGACCTGATGAACACTGTAATGATTGTGAATATAACTGTGTTGGGCTTTAGGAGATTTCTGCAAGACAATCCCGGCCTCCCAGCGGAGATCACCGCTGACAGCGCTAAGAGAAAGTGGGAGAATTTGAAAGATAAATATCGAGTATGTTGGCCAAACATTTGTCAGAAACAGTAAGTTCTCCTGTTTATTTTGAAAGTTAATATCCATGCATTCATGTCTTACAGAGATTGAAGGCTCCAAAGACGGGGGTCAGCACAGAGGGGGGTGAGGATACAGCAGCATCCTGGCCATAGTATGACCTCATGGATGAGGCATTAGGTGAGAGGCCACAAATAACACCACCCAGCCTCATTTCCTCAGCCAGCCAGGATGCTATACTGCATCCTCATCACCCTCTGCCACTGCCTCCACCACTGGCATTGAATCCTCCACCCCTGACACTGAACCCTCCACCCCTGGCACTCGACCCTCTACCTCCACCTCCACACGACCATCCACCTCGGCCACTGCACGACCCTCCACCTCAGCCACTGCATGACCCTTCACCTCTGCACGACCCTCCACCACTGCACAACCCTCCACCTCCACCTCTGCAAGATCAACCACCACCCCTGAGAGCCATGAGGAGGAGGCACGGATGCCCAGGAGGAAAAGGAGGAGGCCAGATGTTGCCGAGATGCTGCAAGAGGTGGATGAGAGACTGGAGGAGCAAGAGAGGCAGTCACAAGAAAGAGGAGAGAGAAGGTGGAGAGAGCAGTTAGAGAGAGGACAGACGAGAGAGGGAGAGAATTGAAAGAGAGGAAGAGAAGAGAGAAGGGACCAGGAAGGAAGAGAGAGAGAAGAACGCTATCTTAAACTTCTTGAGATGCTCGCAAAAAAGTAATTTCTGTTTGGTTTGGTTTTGGCCTTTTTTTGAGTTGGGAGATGTTTAAATGATTTTATTTATTTATTTATATATTTTATTTAAGTGAATTTATATTTTTTAGTATATCAGTTTTTTGTTATATTTTGTGGAAAATCCTTTGTTAAATTAAATTGTTTCTATGAAACCACACTTTGAAAATCACAAGTTGTCTGGAATGTTGATTTCATCTTTGACTGTGTAGAAAAGGTTGGTCTTCTTAAGTTTGTGCATCTCTGTGTATTGACTTTGTATTTTATACTTCAGGTTTGATTTGATCATGCTCAAGAATCACACAACAATTTCAGGTACATTTGAGTCAAAAAGTTGTTTATTGAATCCAAACAGAAAATAAACCAAAATAAATATACAAAATTAAAAATTTGCTGAGGTACATAGCAATACAAAACCCAATATACGTATGTAAATTAAATTAACCTATAACTAGAACCTAAACTATTACTTAAACTTAAACATTCTGCAGTTTATGGATGAACAGTTAACCTGAACCTCAACCTTTGTCTCTCTCGTCTCTCTTTTCCTGCCCTAACTGCTGCCATTGACTTCAATGTAGACCCATGACTGGCCAAAGGACATTGAAATATGTGTGTGTTATGAATATTGTATAGTACCATAAGTAGACACATGATACTATACAATATTCCATTGTATTACCCTATGTATGTACATGTGTGTATGTGTATGTATGTATGCAAACACACATATACATACATAGGGTAATGGAACATAATGTTGTATAGTAAGTGTCTACTTATGGCACTATACAATATTCAGAAGTAGTCGTGGGTCCTGCAGGACAGCCACCACAACATCTGGGGCAGAAACAGCTGCAGCCAATCTGTCCCGCAGGTTGTCTCCTGATGCTGCTTCTGAACATCTTCCTCAGCGGCAGGCTCGGCCTCAAACAGGTCACCATTGTCCATGCAGATGTTATGAAGGATGGCACAACAAGCGATAACCTCCGGTGCAAATCTTGGCTTCACCTCAAGGGCCTTGAAGAAGATGGACCGCCAACGGGCCTTCATCATCCAAAAAGCTTGCTCGATGAGGGCCTGCACAGGGTTCGCCACAGGTTCCTGGTAGGGTGTTATGAGGCAGATGGGGGCAGCCAAGGAAGGCTAGTCTCCATCACCCAAGATGCACCAGCCCTCTGGTGGGTAGAGCTGCCTGTAATACACAGGGCTGTTTGGCAGTACACGGGCATCATGGACCGAGCTAGGGAAGCCCACGAAGATATCAAGGAACCTCCCCTAGTGGTCACAGATGGCCTGCAACTGGATAGAGTGAAACAGCTTCCTGTTCAGGTAGTCCTGTTCATCAATAGTGAGTGGTTTTATGCGCACATGGCAGCCATCAATTGCCCCAACCACTGTGCTCAATGCTGGACATCCAGCAAGGTGGCTGAAGCCAGCACTAATGTTCTCCAGCTGGTCAGGGTTGGGGAAGCGGATGGTGCAGCCCAGGATGCCCATGACAACCTTGCTGACCCTGTACACTATGTCATGCACAGTGGACTTCGGGATGTCACAGGCTGCGGACACGACCCTGGACGAAGCAGCATGGGCCAGCCAGTAGACAAACATCAGCACCTCAATGTCCTTTGGCCAGCCTTAGGTTACAATGAAGTCGAGGGCAGCAGTCAAAGCAGCAAGTGATCGACGAGAGAGGAAGGTTGGGGCGCAGGTCAACTGTGTCATCCAAGAACTGCCAAATGATGGGTACATTGGTGTTTAGTTGGCAGTATGTACCGCGGGGTCCACGCTGAAATGTGAACAAAAAGGAATAATTTAATTACATTAAATTAATAATTTAAAGGGATTGTGTGTGCTTGTCATATGGGCTACAGTGAATTGAAACCACTGGCCTACTGTGACCTCAAATGCTTGAACACAACCTAAAATACTAGTACTGTTTTTTTGTGTGAAACAAGACACATAATACACAGTTACATACATACATATAAAGACATATGACATACAGCAAAGACTAGTGACAATAGTGACAGTGTGTGTGTGTACAAAAACCACAATAATAATGGTGACAAAAAAAACAAATAACAATAATAAATTAAAGCTGCAAGCAGCTGTGACCAGGCCCTCGCTCTCCCGCGTCTACGCGGGGGACAGCAGCGCGCATCACTGAAGCGGTTATGTGAAAACTCAGAGTAACTTAACCCTGACGTGGTGTGACATTTCATCTTCCTACTCCAAAAAACCCCCCATGGGAAGGGTATGTTGAAAATTTCAAGGGGGCGCTATAGAGGCATTTTGTCACCCCCCCCCCCCCCCCATGGGCGATGCCCCTATCAGATGTATGAGCTCGCCATTTTTGACCTGTGTATCAATTTCATGTGAATATGATGTCACTGAAGCCATCAAAAAGCCAAACATATTTGTTGGTGAGGGCAACGTCATAGTAGCCACACCCCTTGACATATTGGTGGTGTAAATGTGGGGCTTACTGGCCACTTTACTTTATTAGGTACACTTGCGCAATCTAATACAAGTCAATACAACAGCTCTGCCACACATTCTACGTTTACAAAGCTTTTACTTTTTCAGATTTTGTCAGAAAGGTGATTATTCTACTTTATTGAGGTCGTAGTGGGTGGTGTTGGTGTACTGGAGTGCAATATATTTAAAAGTGTTCCTAATATTTGTCCTCCTCAATTAGACAAAATTAGGAGGCCACATCAGTACACCACCACCATTCACTATGACCTCAATAATAAACAAAGTAGAGTGACCACTTTCTAGACGATGTCAACAATAACTGAAAATTTATAAGCTTCAGGGAAAAAATCATGGTATAGTTGTTTTACTGGATTGCATTAGATTACACAGGTGTACACAAAGTGGCCATTGACTGTATGTTACATACATACAGATTTCCTCAAATAGTAGCCTGGGCCACTATTAACAAAATAATAGTTTAGGACCAGGCTACAAATAGGGGCAGGCTACTATTTGAAGGAGGCTTTCAATAAAAATGTTTTTTTTTTTTAAATCACAGCCAAATTTGAAAATACAAATACTGTATTTTTTTAATTTAAACAGCAGAAATATTTATGTAAACCTGTCTTTACAGTAAAAATGAATATTTTCTATATAGTATTACAAAGAAAGTACTGTATTATTTATAGTAACAATGTTTACATTGACAGTAAAAATAGTTTTTGGTGTTTTTGTAAATCACCAATATTTACTATTGACTACACCACAGTGTACTAGTTGTCCTGCCTTGAAACAGCAAATCATCTCATCCTCTGTCCCATCTGCAGCCACCGTGATGCCACACACCTTACAAGACAACATGCCACAAATTAATTTTAAAACTAGGCTACATTCGCAATAATGACTTTTTATCTCACAATTTTGATTAGGAATAGCAATTTCTTTTTTTCCATTACTGGCGAAAATGGGCTTCCATAGATAAAGATGGTTACACACCCTCAGCAGGCGTCATATGCCAGCTGTTTCCACATGCCACACAATAAATAGAACATAAGTCTTTAAGCTGGTTAATATTTTCTCCATCAGCTATCATTCTAAACAAGACTGTTGCCATACATATAACATGAATCTACCTACACATTATTTACATATTTAACAATGTCAAACACAACACAAAAGACCCAAAGCAACCACACTGACTACATCTCCCAGAAAGCCCAGCGCTCTGGGAGCATGTGCGAAGCAGTCTCTAGACGGCAGCGGACATGTGAAGACAAGGCCTGTGTTTACATACTGCACTAGCCTTGGACTAATACGTTAATTGCATGAACGTCTTGAAAACGAACCCCGTTTGTCGTTTGGGGGTTCCCGGTCTCGACCGATTCATGTCTCCATAAACGTTCAAATCAAACATGTAATGTACTAACTGCATAGTCACAGATTTCACGCTTACTACCAATGTGCAATACACCTCCCAACCACTAAAGTGGCGCTGTGGCACAGTAGAAAGCCAGTGCACTCATTCATTGCTAACCGAGTGAGATGCGCTATACACACATTAGAGGCTGAACGCTTATAAGTTTAAGTTTAAGTTTATTAAGTTTAAGTTTATTTACTTTATTAATCCCCCTGAGGGGAAATTCAATGTTTTCACTCTTGCTTGTCAATTACACACAGGTCCGAAAGACACACACATGCACAAACAGGACCTATACATGCACAAAGTGGAGAGATGTCAGAGTGAGGGGGCTGCCCTTTGGTCAGGCGCCCCAAGCGGTTGGGGGTTTCGGTGCCTTTGCTCAAGGGCACCTCGGCAGTGCCCAGGAGGTGAACTGGCACCTCTCCAGCCACCAGTCCATGCTCCATATTTTGGTCCGGACAGGGACTCGAACAGGCGACCCTCCGGTTCCAAACCCAAGTCCCTATGGACTGAGCTACTGCCGCCCCCAAGTAACGCTAATAAACCACAAATTATAAGTTACCTAAAGCACGTCAGGATAGCGTGGTGAACGTCAACACACAACCATTTATTAATAATTCAGCCGTAACAACTTGTGTGGCACAAACTCAGTGCTTTGGTTATAAATAATGTCGGGCTCGGTTCGGGTTCGAACAGAAATATATGGCCATGCCGCACTCTAACACACACACACAAACACATGGAAAAACATTATCAGTTTATATAAAAACCCTGGACGCACCGGACGGGAAGTGAAAAGTGGACATGTCCAGGCAAAAGAGGACGTTTGGTCAGCCTAACGCCGTTAACGTTATCTAACACAAAAAAAATGTTAACGGCTCGTTTCTCCTCTGACACGCCACATACCTGCGTGCCGCCACGGCTCGGTTGTCCAGGTACTGGGCAGTCATGACACCAACCAAAGAGGAAATTACTGGACCTGGAGACGGTATGTCGTTATCTTGCGTTTGTCAACTTTTTGTCAGGAGGGTCCACAGATGCTTCATGCAAAGTTTGGTGCAAATCAGTCAAATCGCCTAGGAGGAGATCGAAAAAGTAGGTTTTTCATTGTTTGCGATTTTGCGAATGGAAATTTAATGCAAAAGTGGGTGTGCCTTACATCACACAATTCAGCTGAATTCAGAGAACAGGTAAATAGTTCAAATAAACACAAGAAGTCTGTGCTCTAGAGAAAGGATCAACACTCAGTGAAAAACCTAAGCCCTATGATAAGCTAATATGGCAAGGCTTAACTATACAAACCAATGAGCAGTGATAACTAGCATGTCTTTGGGGTCATCGGGTGGGAACCTCCTTTCACCAGTGTTTCGTCTAGTTGGTCCCACAACACCTCCAGGAGGCTAGACAGTGATCTCCAGCGTCCCAGAGACACTCCCCTAATGCCAGGTCTCACTGCTCCTCTCCCTGCACCGACCCAATAACCTCCTTTACCTTCCTTACGCATGGCTTTCTCAGCCCAAACAGCACTGCCACCTTCAACCAAACCCAGGCTCCGTACATGCGAGCTCTAGGTAGAAGCAGGGCTGATACTACCTTTCCTAGCACATTCACCACACTCTATTTCACATGCTACATAGCATAACTACAATATAACCTAAAGTTAAAGGAGCTAAATAAACTTACAGGATCAGCAAACACACTAACCTTGCCGCATGGCCTCGAACAAAATGGATTCAAATAGGCCACTCCCACACTTAAATAACCTTCCTCTTCCTGGACTTCCTCCTTACTTACACATGGCTTTCTCAGCCCAAACAGCACTGCCATCTTCAACCAAACCCAGGCTCCGTACATGCGAGCTCCAGGTAGAAACAGGGCTGATACTACCTTTCCTAGCACATTCACCATACTCTATTTCACACGCTACATAGCATAACTACAATAATAACTTTAAGGTTGTGGTACGTGAACACAATGGGCATGATGGGTCCTCATTTACCCACAGTTTTAGGTTCTGGGGGGTTGGTAACACATCGTATGTAGCCCCTACCAGGAATCTAATACGATTCTCCTCCATACTCCACAGGTCCCTCCAACTAAGCTTCCTCTTCTCTACACTTTCCCAATTCAACCACTGTCCCTGTTTAGCCTGGGCCACTACCTTTGCACCCCTTAGCATCTCTTCCTGTCTACGTATCTGTTCTACAACCAACTTTCTCTTATCTTTGAGACCTGCTTTATTCCATACCGGTTTGCCTGAGCCAAGCCCCAGGCCTCCCCGGCCAAACTGAACATTACCTACAATCTCTGCATGCCTAAGAGCTGCCTCTGCCTCCTGAACTGCCGATCTTGGGTTCCACTTCCTCCCCTTGGTTGGATTTGGAACCACACTCCTAACTATCACGTCTTTACTCCCAGATAACAACAGCTCTGTCCTGACCTTGGTACATTTAAATTCCTCTGTTAAACTAGATACTGGCAGCTGAAGTATCCTTTTTCCATACAATGCAACACTACTTAGGCACCTAGGAGCACCCAACCACTTCCTAATATAGGAGCTAACCGACCTTTCAATTCTCTCCACTACGGATATTGGAATTTCATAAATTGACAATGGCCACATTAACCTAGGATATAGCCCAAATTGCAAACACCACAACTTCAACTTTCCTGGAAGTTCGGATTTATCTATTATATCCAGTCATTCTGCCACATCTTTCCTAAATTTCACCACCTGTTCCTCATCATTCAACTCCACATTGTACCACCTACCTAAGTTCTTTACTGACTTTTCCCTAATTGTTGGGATTTCCTCATCATCTATGACAAACTTCCTATCACTTAACTTCCCTCTACGTATCGAGATGCTTCTAGATTTACTAGGCTTGATCTTCATGCTGGCCCACTTGAGGTTCTTATTTACCTTCTCTAATAGCCTCTTTGTACATGGCATTGTTGTGGTCACCAGTGTCATGTCATCCATGTAAGCTGGAAAAAGCTGCAAACTGGTGGAAAATGCAACCCGTTCTGCCGTCTCTCTCCACCTACCACCCACTTAGAAGCCTTGATGATTACTTTCATTGCCATAGTAAATGCTAATGGAGAAATTGTACACCCTGCCATGATGCCAATTTCTAGCCTCTGCCAACCTGTTGTGAAACCTGCTGTACTTAGACACAGCCTAATATCCTGAAAATATGCTTTCATAGTTAACAACTACCTGTGGCACTCTGAAGTAGTCAAATGCACTCCAAATGAGGCCATGCGGTACTGAACCAAACGCATTTGCAAGGTCTAAAAATACTACATGCAGGTCCCTTTTCTTAATCTTCGCTGCCTGAATCTGGTGCCAGATCATGCTAGTATGCTCTAAACACCCTGAAAAACCTGGTATTCCTGCCTTCTGCACCATGGTATCTATTAAGCTATTCCTAGCTAGCTAATCTCTGCGCAACTACACTAAAGAAAATCTTCCCCTCTACATTCAAGAGAGAAATCATCCAGAACTGGCTAAGGTCCACAGACTCCTTCTCCTTAGGAATGAGGACACCCCCTGCCCTAAGCCATGCTCTTGGTATAATTTGCTTCTCCCAAACTATTCTTAACTGTTTCCATAAAAATTTAAGGGTATCAGACACACTTTTATAAACCCGGTAGGGGACTCCATTAGGCCCTGGGGCCGAAGAAGCCTTTGCACGCCTGACCACCTCCTGAACTTCCTTCCACCTAGGTGGTCTGACATCCATCTCATGCTCTATCCCTTCTAATGGAGGGATATCAGGTGGGAAACCTACTATCCTATTCTTCTCTAAATCTGAATATGTATTTCTCAAATATTCTTCAACCTCTAACCTTTCTGCTTTGAGCTGCCCTCCCTTTTCCTGGCTGAACAATCCTTTAACAAACTTAAAAGGGTCCCTGAAAAAACGTGTCCTTACATGTTCCTTCCTCCTCCTCTTTTTCCTGAGATGCTCTGCCCTTCTAAGAACTGCTAGCCTGCTTCTCAACTCCTCTTGCAACACCTTAATTCCCTCCCTTTCTTCTTCTGTAGCCTTTCTCCACACCTTTCTTAACTGTCTCCTTTCCTTGACTAGCTCCTCTATTTCTCTTTGCCGCCTAGATTTACCTGACTGTACCCTCTCACTCCTCTTTCTCTCATGCAACCCAAATTAAACCAGCTTAGTGCAGAACCTTTTAGGCCAATTAAGTGATCCAGTCTCTGCAGTAGAATTTGATGGTCAATTGTGTCAAACGCCGCACTAAGATCTAATAAAACAAGTACAGAGACAAGTCCTTTGTCTGAAGCAATCAGAAGGTCATTTGTAATTTTAACTAGTGCTGTCTCAGTGCTATGATGCACTCTAAATCCTGACTGAAATTCCTCAAATAAATTATTATCATGGAGAAAATCACACAGCTGGTCTGTGACTACTTTCTCAAGGATCTTTGACATAAAGGGAACATTAGATATTGGTCTATAGTTGGCTAACACCTCTGGATCCAGGGTGGGCTTTTTTAGTAGAGGTTTAATTACAGCTACCTTAAAAGACTGTGGTACATAGCCTGTTAATAAGGATATATTGATCATATCTAATATATGAGTGTTAACTAAAGGAAAGACCTCCTTAAGTAGCCTAGTTAGGATGGGGTCTAAGAGACACGTTGATGATTTAGATGAAGAAATCACTGCTGTCAATTCTTGAAGAGAAATTGGGGAGAAGCAATCTAAATATATATTAGGTTTTACAGCTGTGTTTGAGGTTAGATAGGTACTATCTGAGGACAGGAGGTCATGAATTTTGCCTCTAATAGTTAGAATTTTGTCATTAAAAAAGCTCATAAAATCATTACTGCTAAGGGCTAAAGGAATACAAGGCTCAATAGAGCTTTGACTCTCAGTCAGCCTGGCTACAGTGCTGAAAAGAAACCTGGGGTTGTTCTTGTTTTCTTCTATTAATGCTGAGTAATAGATTGCTCTGGCATTGCGGAGGCCCCTCTTATAAGTTTTGAGACTGTCTGTCCAGATTAAACGAGATTCTTCCAGTTTGGTCAATCGCCAATTCCTTTCAAATTTTCGCAATATTTGTTTTAACTTACGGATTTGAGAGTTATACCAAGGAGCGAACTTTCTTTGCTTTTTTAATTTCTTTTTAAGAGGAGCTACAGAGTCAAGTGTTGTTCACAGCGAGCCTATGGCGTTATCGACAAAATGATCAAAGTCGGTACAGGAAACCTCTGTTACTGAGGGACTTGGTATTGAATTTAACGACGGAGTAATCTTTTCCTTAAATTTTGCGACAGCACTATCTGATAAACATCTAGTATAGTAACTGTTGCTGAGTGGCGTGTAATCGAGTAAAAAGAAATCAAAAGTAATCAGATAATGATCCGATAGCGAGGGATTCTGTGTAAAGACTTTTAGGTTATCAATTTCAATTCCATACGTCAGAACTAGATCGAGGGTATGGTTAAAACTATGAGTGGGTTCATGTACACCCTGACTGAAGCCAATGGAGTCTTAATAATGAGATGAACGCGGTAGCCAGGGAGTCATTATCAACGTCGACATGAATGTTAAAATCGCCTACAATAATAACTTTATCTGATTTAAGAACTAAACTGGATAAAAACTCTGAGAATTCAGATACAAATTCAGAATACGGGCCAGGAGCGCGTGAAGTGTCAAAAATCGGTGCCTGGAAGTGGGCCTGTAGGCTCCCCACCTTGAACCTCTTGTCTCTTGTCAGTTGTTCTCAGATGTCGAATTGGTACCTTAGGCTCCTCTGGCAAATACTTAAAGAAACACTGGAAACAGGCAAAGTCCGATGCAATCAAGTTTAATGTGTCAACAGGCTTTAACACATACAACTTAGCGAGTCAGACTCCGGAGTGTGACTGAAAACCTGCTCTCAGAACCCTGGCTTATATGCTGGTGGAGATTCAAATGAGTCTCCGCCTCTTTTTGCTAATCTTTCCCTCTTAAGACCAATTCTATTGGTGGAAAACCTTTCTTTGTGTCCAATTCTGATTGGGCCCATTTTTAATGGTGTAATGCAGCCTGGAAGTTTTCTTCCCTTAGGTCTGGTCTTGCTTTCACTCTATTTTTAAAAAACATGTGTATTTTGGGGACTTTTCTATACAGTCCTCAGTGCTCTCAGTCTTATGCAAGGTGAACCTTTAGAGTGCAATCTGTGAATGTGTGTATGTATTACAGCATTTGAGTATGTGTTTCATCGTTAAACAAGACACAGTGTGTTCTTTCAGTGGGTGCATACAACATGATTACATAGTCTGGCGCTATGGTGCTATGAGTACTTTGACACATACAGCAATGTTTTATCATATTAAGTGCAGATCAAAGAGCTTTATAATGCCTTGTACATAAAAAAAACATGATCATATAAGTTTCTTAATCAATTCATACATCTTAACCTTGCTGCTTGATTTGTTGGCACAAACTTTTACACTACATTCCCCCCTTTGGGGCTACAATAGTCCCATATAATACTTTAATCACAGAGGGAGAGAAAAATATATATTCCCCCCTTTGGGACTTTATAGTCCCATAACTACTGATTAAGATTAACTATTACCATACTTGATTCGTCTTCAGTGATTAGTAATAAGGTTAACACATAGATCAGATTTCATCAATTATCATTTTGTCACACATATCTTCATTAGTGAATAACACACGTCATATATCTTCTTATAAAGGAGCAAGCATAATCATCAGTACCTTTCGGTTTCATCATCAGTCATTATTACTTAGTATCCAATCATCATGGCATTAACATGCATAATCTCCATTTTGTCGATTCATCATGTCCATATCAGTCCTTGTGACTTAAGAAGTGTTGAACCGCCACCTTCCCTCTCAGCATAGAGACCTCCGTCATGAGGGTGTCTCGGGACTCAGTCATTTCTTTGAGCTGGGCCCGCAGCTTCAGCAGCTCCTTGGCCGTGTGCTGCTGCTGCTGTCGGCTGAACACATGATTCTCACCCTTTCTGATTGCATAGGTGTCACGGCGAATCCTGCACATTTTTTCACGCAGTACTGGGGGAAGACTGCGCATCAACATGCGATAAGGTCCTTGGCCAACTGCGTGAAACTGGTTACGCAGTACAGCCTCAATTTCACGATCTTGCTTAGTTTTGGCCTTCCCCTCAGGCAATAGCCACAGATTGGCTTCAACGAGTTCTGGGACTATGTCATACTCATCCTGCAGCCTGTGGCGCATATAGGTGTGCAGTGGTTGTACTGGCATGGGGCCTAGCAGTCTGCCCCGTGCACTCCTTTGTTGTTTAGCTGGCGTTGAGGGGGGGTCAGGAGTAGTAGGTGAGTAACTTAGTGACTCGGTATCACCGTCCGTTGCTGATGAGGTGTCATCACACACACGGTATTGGCAAGGAAGACATCCACTCTGACATGGCACTTGTGGGGAGGTGGGAGTTTGGACCTTTCCAGCACCTGCTCGTGAGGTGGAAGGCCCTTGGGCCCCCGCGACATTCTGCATGACCTCTAACTGGGAGTATGGCGGGTTTGGGTTTTTTGGAGTGGGATCAACTGGGGCCTGGCCTCCCCAAGTGGAGGATTCTGCTTCTGGATTGGAACCTTCTTGGGGATTGTCAGCGTGACTGGGGACTATTGGTGACAACAGCAGCTGACGAAAAGTACGTGCAGGTGGGGGGTCGCCCATGACTGCAGCTAAGACCTGTTCCGGCGTCATCGTGTAGGGGTTGGAGCTGCGTCGTCCGCCCGTCTGGACACCTTCACCGGGGTTGCAAAGGGGCACCAAGCGACTGCCCACGGGATAGGGTGGCGGAGGTGGACGAGGAGGTCCCATCACGCCTGGCGCCTGCTGTTGATACTGGAATACGGGCTGGTCCTCTGGGTTCTGCTGGTATGGATGTGGGGTTCTCCAAGGCTCAGCCATGGTTTATATCTATCTTAAAAGTTTGTAAAGGACATCTTTAATGTGCTATCCCTTCTTTATTAGTACGGTGCCTGTCCCTACAGCATTTGATATTGTACACAAGCCATGCAAGCGAAATTACTGCGTCTAATGGTTAAGTGTTAGTGGGGTTGGTGACCGCAAGACTCCTAGGTGCTCTTACACTATCTCCTCGTACTCTCCCTCGACTGACCCACATTTCTGATCATCAGGGCCCAGTATCTCGTCTGACGTCATCATCTCATATTGGTTTCCCTCATTCAGCCCTGTGCTCTGGTGGAAATCGTTAAGCTCTTTCCCTTCAGGGCCACCCATGTCTTTATATAATTCTGTGATTGTCTTGGGATGGGAGCCTTGATCTATTATTATAAATTGTCCAGCAACACTTGCCATCGTTCTTCTGATGAGGAGTTGCACCAAAGGAAGAATACAACAGGCTAGTACTAGAAGGGCCAGTACTACAAATCCCAACAACATCCCCATCATGTGTAAAATCTTTCCAGGGGATAACTTTGATAACCAGTCCCAAATTGAGGAGATTTTAGTGTTCCAATTTGAGTGCTGTACGTGTTGTTCTCGCAGGGTACGTATGCTATTTAGAGCTTTGGTTAAATTGCCATCCTCCCCGGTATGCATGGGGATGACGGTACAACAATGTTCTCCAACTACATCACAGACCCCTTGGTCCTGAGCAAGCATAGTCTCGATGATGAACCTGTTTTGCAGTGTCATCAGGGATGTAGCATGTAACTGCTCGCTCACCCCTTGTAAGGCTTCTATAGTCCAATTCACAAATCTTTGTTGGTTATACCATAAGTAATTTATCCAACGGCTATTACGAGCTATATACTGGGCATTAGCTATGGCTCCCCAGATCGGCCAGGAGCCTAACACTCTACCTGTCTCTATCCATTCATCTGATATAGCCTGAGTGTCCCTGGGAACCCCTTGTGGCACCTGATCCCATGTAATGTACACACTAGCATGCTCCTCCCAGGAGAGCGTTGGAGAATTGGTAGACCTACGAGACCGTGAGTGATTATTGTTATTTTGGCTATTATTTAAACTCATGATTGTGATTTGTCCTGTTAACATTACTGGGGTACAGATTCCTGTCCAATTCACTGGCAGCACAGTTTTCACCTGAAGATCATTTTCACACATCCAAAATATATCTGCCAGTGGCGCTGTGCCATTAGTTAAGTGTCAAAATCCAGGTGGTATCGTTATAATTTCGTCCCATAACCATTGAATCGTTCCCACCATTGACCACCTGATGGCATTGAATTTTAGCCTTGTGTTACATACTTTCTGTACCCCCGTGAGCTGCATCCTACCCGCTGTTGAAGATACGTTCCCCACAATCTCCTCATACCGACATTGGATCAGTCTCTCTGCCTCCTGGGAAGAGTTAGTAGAAGTGACATTATTTAACCAATGTTCTATATTATCTCTCCGTGCCACACAAAAGGGGAACACAAGATCTGGTGCCAAATGTACTACTGGGGGCACGTGAAACTCTTGCTGGAATTTATCAGAAGCATTTCTAAGATTTCCCGGACAAATTGCAGTTGTGTTGGTCCACCTCTCTCGTCCTGCCGCCATCCACATAACACATGCAGCAAAACATGTACTATGCTCCCAGCACTTATCTATGTTTGGGAGAGGCTTAACTGTGGGTATACCCCCCCTTCTATGGCATGCTACGCACGTGATGTTAGTTACCTGTTTTGCGGAGTATTCTAACCACTGGTAGAACATGTTAGACGTCCAAGTAGTTGTTCTGATTATCTCAACCTTTTGCATCACCACGTCTCTCGGCTTTCTCTGGGACCTTGGGTTCAATTTTAGCCATTTACGGGCCACTTTCACAGATAAGGTAAGCCCTGTTTCTATATTGGTACAACCTCTCATGTTACACCAAACTCTTGCTGTCATCATTCCCTCTGCAGTACAGTGTGGACTTATGGACTGACCATGCAACCTGATGTTTCCTGGACCCTCCACCAAGATGTCATCATAAGCATGTGATTTGTAGTAGGTTAGTTGTATCATTTCCCTGTGTGGTATCTGTCCCTGTTTTGCAGCCATAGTTCCTAATGCCACTAAGCATTCACTTGTCTGCATCTGATGTTGATTGTCCAGTTCTGCTCCTGCACTCTGCCTTACTGTCAGAATAAGTAAGAGGGTTAGTAGCACTGCACCTATCACTCCCACATTAGCTCCTCCTTGCCTGATCTTCAGACCTTCCCGCTTGCCGGGGGGCTGTTCCTTCTTCTGGGTCTGATCCTCTTGTGTCTGTGTCTCCCGAGTCTGAGTCTGAACCTGAGTCTGAGCCTGTGCCTGAGCCTGACCCTGGGCCTGAGTCTGATGCTGGGCCTGAACCTGATGCTGGGCCTGTGCCTGAGCCTGATGCTGAGCTTTCTTCTCCTTCTTCTCCCTCCGCCTCTGCTCCCTCTCTCTCCTGTCCTTCTGCCTCTGCAGCCACCTCTCTCTCTCTCTCTGCACTTGTCCTCTCATGATCTTCCCTATCTCTAGCAGATGATGACTCATGAGGTTGAGATTGGCTGTCAGTCCTGGAGGCTGAGGAGCTCCCCTCTGATGAGCTCCCTGCCACTGTTGATACCCTCTCTGGTAGCGACCCGCTGCTCTCACTCGGGGCTGAACTGCTGCCATCGCCCTGGGTTGCCTCTGCCCTGCGTCTCTGTGCAACGCGTGCTGACCTTCTTGTCCCCTGTTCCTGTGGGGAGGCGTCGCCATCCCCTTCTGGTTGATCTCTCTCTGCCCTTGGGGCGGCCTCGCTGTCCCCTTGTGGATCTGGGGGAACTGCTCTCTGCCTGGTTCTGGGCCGGGGTATGGGTGGTCTCTCTGGGACTTGTGGGTTAGCTCTGCAGCAGTGGTTAAGGTGGAACCAAATGTCCTTACCTTCGACTTTCAAGGCAGTTGGTGTGGCAAGTATCACCTTGTATGGACCTTCCCTTCGTGGCTGGTCCCACTTTCTTTTGAACACCTTGACATATACCAGCTCTCCTGGACGTATTCTTTGGAGGTCTCTTGGGATATCGACCCCTCTGTTCTCAGTGGCACCCTTCACCTGCTGGAACACAGCCCTGTGGATACGAGTTAGACTTCGTAAGTATTCAAACATTTCACCTTGTAGTTGTTCCAGGGACGGTCCTTCATGGGGACCTCTTAAGTATGGTAGCGGCATGGGCCGGCCCGTAAGCATTTCATGCGGTGTTAGATGCGTGACTCGGCTGGCTTGTGAACGCATGGACATTAGTGCAAGCGGTAAAGCATCCACCCAGTTAAGCTTATTTCCACTGTCTGCTACTATCTTAGCTATTTTGGTTTTCAAAATACCATTTGCCCTTTCTACAGCTCCCTGTGATTGGGGATGGTATACGCAGCCAAATTTTTGTTTGATCCCTAATTGTTTCAATGTCTCCTGCATAACGTTAGACACAAAATGGCTACTGTTGTCTGATGATATGGTATCTGGCATTCCAAATCTTGGGAATACTTCTTGACACAAAAATTTTGCAACTGTTCTGTGGTCTGATTTTGCTGTAGCTTTTGCCTCCACCCATCTACTGAATCTACATATGACCACCAAAACGTATCTCATTCCCCTAGCTCTTGATTGTGGTCCCATGTCTATGTAGTCTAACATGATGTGTCTAAAGGGACCGTCTGGGGGTGGTATGTGTGCCAATGGAGCTGAAAAAACTTTCCTGATGTTGTGTTGTGCACAGATGTCACATTCATTTAGTACCCTATCCACTGTAGCTGCCATAAATGGTGACCACCATACTGCTTGTAGTTTCCTTAGTATCTCCCCCCTTGCGCAATGGTCACTACCATGCGCCCAAATTATGGCATGTCTCAATAATAAGGTTGGTAGTACAAAGCGGCCATGGGCATCTAGCCAAACTCTGTGCAATGGCCCTGGTCTCATGTTCTTTATAGCACCCCTTTTTATCCATAAACGTTTTTCAGCCTCCTCCACTCTATCCTGAGCGGCTTTAAGCGAGGGCAAGGAAGTGAGGGATTCACAATCTTGTATGGTAAGTATAGGTGCCATTACTGCACCTATTGCTGCCCGTTTAGCCGCCTCATCTGCCAGGTTATTACCTTTGGCTATCAATGTGTCAGTTTTTTTGATGTGCTGGACATTTAATTACAGCTAGAGCTTTGGGAAGCAACATCTAAAAGGTCAAGGATGGCAGCTCCATGGGTTACCGGAGTGCCGTCTGCTCTACGAAACCCTCTTTGTTTCCAGATGTTAGCATGAACATGGCATACACCATAGGCATATGCTGAGTCTGTGTAAACATTCAATGATTTTCCCTTTGCCAATTGACATGCCGCTGTTAAGGCTTTTATTTCCGCGAGTTGGGCCAAGCAAGGCTGAGCAAGGCTACAGGATTGCAGTGTGACAAAACTTTGATCAGTGTTATTGAGCTGAACAATACCATATCCTGCGTGGCTGCCAGTGCCATCTCGAAAACAAGAACCATCAACAAACAGTGTGAGATCTGCAGGAATTGGTTGGTTATGTAAGTCTTCCCTAGCGCGCATAAAATTGTCTGTCTCATGAATGCAATTGTGTGGTGCACCTTCTGTTGGTAACATCAGCTTTGTGGCGGGATTAACGATGGTGCAACGCTGTATGTTAAGTTCAGGGGCTGACAAAACAACTTCATAGCCCGTGCGTCGGGCTTGCGTTAGAACGAAACGCGGACTTGTTAGCAACGCATGGATTTGATGAGAAGTGTACAGCGTCACAGGATGTCCCATGGTCAGCGATGATGCTTTCTGAAAGGCAAAAGCAGCTGCCGCCAATCCCTGGTAGCAGGGTGGCAAACCAGCCTCTATGTTGTCAAGTTTGGTGCTGTAATAGGCTAGTGGTTGTTTACCTGTAGGTGTGTCTTGCATCAGGACAGCACACGCAAAGCCAGATTTCTCTGCAACATAGAGGTGAAAAGGTTTAGCATAATTAGGAGTCCCCAACGCAGGGGCAGATTGCATGTCACTCTTTAAGGCTTGGAACGCTCCCTCCGCCTCACCTGTCCACTGCAACTGTGCTGCATTGTTCGTTTGTCCTGCTGCCCTAATCAGAGCCCTGAGGGGAGCAGTTTTTATGGCATAGTCACAAATCCAAGGTCTGCTGTAACCTGTCATACCCAGAAAAGACAGCATCTGGCCAACCGTTTGCGGTTGAGGGGCCTTGATTACTGCTTCCAACTGTGAGGGTGCAATAAACCTTTTATCTCCACACAGTTGTCTCCCCAAATACTCCACTGACTGCTGGCAGAATTGCAGTTTGTTTTTACTGACTTTATGTCCTCCTTCTGCCAAGGCTGTAAGTACAGCAATGGAGTCTTTTTCACACTGTTCTTTGGTTGCACTACAGATAAGCAAATCATCCACATACTGTAACACAGTGCTTGGCACATTCAAACTTGCCAAGTCCTGTGTCAGCGCACGGTTAAAGAGCGAAGGTGACTCGGATAGGCCCTGCGGGAGGCGCTTATATGTAAATTGCCGACCTTCATACGTGAAGGCAAACAAATACTGAGAATCTGGGTGTAGTGGTACACTGAAAAAAGCTGAACACAGATCAATGACTGTGTACCACTGGGTGTCTGGTGGAATATTTGAGAGCAACATATGTGGGTCTGGAACGTGTGGTATTTCCCCGTCTATTACTGCGTTTACAGCTCGTAAGTCGTGGACCAAACGGTAGTCTGTTGAATTTGGTTTTCTTATGGGGAAGATAGGTGTGTTACAGGGGCTTCTAGTCTCAACCAATACCCCTGCCTCTACCAACCCCTTAATTGTTGGTCTGATACCATCAATGGCATGCTGCTTGAGAGGATACTGTTTTTGATATGGCAAGTTAACATGTGGTTTTAGCTTAATGTGAACTGGCTGAGCTGATTTAATTAAACCCACGTCTGTTTTGTGAGCTGTCCACAGTTGTGGTGGGACTTGTTTTAGCATTTCCTCATGTTCTGTTGCAATTGCCATTTGTGTGGGTGTGGCTGCATCTACCACTACCTTGTCTGCTAGTGCCTCATCACCTACTTTAAGTGAGATTCTGATGAACTGTTTGTCCTTAGAAATATGAATGTACTTATTTTGTGTAGGTACCCACTCTTGCACCTGCATGGCACGCTTGACCATGGGACCAAGATGATGAGACTCATAATGTTCTGCCACCAACAATGTGACATGTGGCGTGGAGTTTGGTACTTGAAACCACCCTGATAATTCGTCTGGAAGGCGAACAGCCGCCGCTACACCCTCTGGCCCCAGAAATATGTCTTCACTTGTGATCAAACATGGTTTTTTGTTAATTATTGCATCCCAGCATTCTTGGTAATCTACAGTACAGGCCAAAAGTTTGGACACACCTTCTCATTCAATGCGTTTTCTTTATTTTCATGACTATTTACATTGTAGATTCTCACTGAAGGCATCAAAACTATGAATGAACACATGTGGAGTTATGTACTTAACAAAAAAAAGTGAAATAACTGAAAACATGTTTTATATTCTAGTTTCTTCAAAATAGCCACCCTTTGCTCTGATTACTGCTTTGCACACTCTTGGCATTCTCTCCATGAGCTTCAAGAGGTAGTCACCTGAAATGGTTTCCACTTCACAGGTGTGCCTTATCAGGGTTAATTAGTGGAATTTCTTGCTTTATCAATGGGGTTGGGACCATCAGTTGTGTTGTGCAGAAGTCAGGTTAATACACAGCCGACAGCCCTACTGGACAACTGTTAAAATTCATATTATGGCAAGTACCAATCAGCTAACTAAAGAAAAACGAGTGGCCATCATTACTTTAAGAAATGAAGGTCAGTCAGTCCGGAAAATTGCAAAAACTTGAAATGTGTCCCCAAGTGGAGTCGCAAAAACTATCAAGCGCTACAACGAAACTGGCACACATGAGGACCGACCCAGGAAAGGAAGACCAAGAGTCACCTCTGCTTCTGAGGATAAGTTCATCCGAGTCACCAGCCTCAGAAATCGCAAGTTAACAGCAGCTCAGATCAGAGACCAGATGAATGCCACACAGAGTTCTAGCAGCAGACCCATCTCTAGAACAACTGTTAAGAGGAGACTGCGCCAATCAGGCCTTCATGGTCAAATAGCTGCTAGGAAACCACTGCTAAGGAGAGGCAACAAGCAGAAGAGATTTGTTTGGGCCAAGAAACACAAGGAATGGACATTAGACCAGTGGAAATCTGTGCTTTGGTCTGATGAGTCCAAATTTGAGATCTTTGGTTCCAACCGCCGTGTCTTTGTGAGACGCAGAAAAGGTGAACGGATGGATTCCACATGCCTGGTTCCCACTGTGAAGCATGGAGGAGGAGGTGTGATGGTGTGGGGGTGTTTTGCTGGTGACACTGTTGGGGATTTATTCAAAATTGAAGGCACACTGAACCAGCATGGCTACCACAGCATCCTGCAGCGACATGCCATCCCATCCGGTTTGCGTTTAGTTGGACCATCATTTATTTTTCAACAGGACAATGACCCCAAACACACCTCCAGGCTGTGTAAGGGCTATTTGACGAAGAAGGAGAGTGATGGAGTGCTGCGGCAGATGACCTGGCCTCCACAGTCACCGGACCTGAACCCAATCGAGATGGTTTGGGGTGAGCTGGACCGCAGAGTGAAGGCAAAGGGGCCAACAAGTGCTAAACACCTCTGGGAACTCCTTCAAGACTGTTGGAAAACCATTTCAGGTGACTACCTCTTGAAGCTCATGGAGAGAATGCCAAGAGTGTGCAAAGCAGTAATCAGAGCAAAGGGTGGCTATTTTGAAGAAACTAGAATATAAAACATGTTTTCAGTTATTTCACCTTTTTTTGTTAAGTACATAACTCCACATGTGTTCATTCATAGTTTTGATGCCTTCAGTGAGAATCTACAATGTAAATAGTCATGAAAATAAAGAAAACGCATTGAATGAGAAGGTGTGTCCAAACTTTTGGCCTGTACTGTACATGAGTCTGATCTTTGTCATACATGAGCGTGCAATGCAGTGGCAGAGTGGGGGTGTGTGCTGTGTCGTAGTGCATGCGAATCCACGCCCCCCATTCAGCCCATTTCTGTTGAAGATGTGACTCTTCAGGTGTCAACTGAAGCCAATAAACTAGGGTCTGTTGTTTTTCTAGTGTAGTTTGGGGAAGCTGGGACATCATGCCTTGTGGGGGATCATCAGGGAAATCCAAATACAACCCATCTTGGGTGCACATGATTTTAGCCTTCAAGGGACACAAAATGTCTCTTCCTAACAAATTTACTGGGGTGTAGGCTGAATATAACAAAGGAGCACAAATGACTCTTCCTGCAATGAGCATTGGAACGGGCCCTGTCAATGGTATGACCTGTGATTTCCCAGAGAAGCCTATTGTTTTTATTGATGATGTAGAGAGGGGGAGCCTTGAGCCTTCTTTTCCAATGCATGAATATGTGGCTCCTGTGTCTACCATGAAGGGATACTCACGGTCCTGGATGACAACAGGTATGATTGGTTTGTCATGTGGCTGAAGTGATATAACTGGTAACATTACTTCCCCCTCAGGCTCCTCTGGGCACCCCTACCAGGGGCGTGGCTGTTCTGTGCAGGGCCAGTTCCCATGGATTGCTAGGGCACTGAGCTCGTATGTGACCTGGCTGTCCACACCCCCAACAGAGGTTATCAGGTGGAGCCTGATTGGTTCCTGGTTGTTGATTGAACTGTTCCTGATAACCCTGCTGGTTGCTTGGTGTGTAATTTCTGCCTCCTCTCCATCCCCGGTTTCCTCCTCGGCCCCGTCCTCTGGGGGGTCGTTGGCCGCCACCTCCTCTTAGTGTTTGTGACTGATAATAATGATGGTGATGTAATGATGGTGATGTGTGGCATTGACTGCAGTCTCTTTGCCTGCTGCATTGGAATCAGCCAGGGCCGGCTGCAGAGGAGCTTGGGGTTGGCCGCCCTGTGGAACTGCTTGGGTGGCCATTACCATGGGGACTTGAACCTTGGCTTTCTCTTTCTCCTTTTTCACCTGTTTGCTCAACTCACCCAGCTGTAGCTGAGTCAGTTTGTTAGCCAATTGTTTATCATCTTCCTCCTTTTTCCTTTTGTCCTTCTTGTAGAGTTCTACATGATGAACGATGTGCTCTGTAAACAGTGGCCATTCCATCTTCATCAGTCCTACCACACCCTCTAGGCGTCGCTGTACCTCCTCAGGCATGGCCTTTTTTACCATCATCTTAAAGAGGCTCTGGGTGGTCTTGTTTGCATTCCATGTCTCTCCCGTTTCTTCCTTCCATCTTTTTTGGAAATTGTGCAGGAATTTTGAAGGACACTCATCCTCCCCCATGGTTTCTCCTTCCAGTTTGGATGGGTCTCTCTTTGCTGGGTAATGTTTTCTTAGCTGTTCCCACACACGAGAGCGATGGCGTCCGAATTCCACTCCGTCATTGATATTGGTCCCAAACGCTGCATTCAGTCCAGCATCTGTAAATATCTCCTTGGTGGTCTGTTTTCCTGCCACATACATGAGGATGGCTTTGATGTCTCCTATCACCAACCGTATGCCAGCTGTGGTCTCTTCCAGGGCCAATATCCACTTATCAGCGCCATCTGTGATTGTTGGTAGACGTTCTGCCAGGCCTATCATGTCCATGAATGGCCAAGGTTCGTACTGCAATCTTCCACTGGTTTTTGTTATGATAGGGCACATGGGGGATTCCTCACCGTCCTCACTCTCTTCTTCCGCCATTCTGAGTACTTTTAGGACTCTGCCATTTCTTAGTGTCATCCCTGCTGGACTCAGACTGCTGCTGTGCGTTACGCTGTTGTATGGCGTCAAGTCGTCGTCTGTATCTTGTATGTCCTCTGTTCGTGCCTTGTCAGTCTCCAAGGTGCCCTGAAGTCGTATAGTGACATGTTCTTTTGTGGATTTGGCGTTAGGTTCTTTTTGTTCTTGTCTGGGGCCTTGGGGTTGTCTCATTTCTTCCTCTAAGGCCTCTATTTCCTTGGACATGTGGTCCAGTTTTTCGTTAGCTTTGTCAATTAATCCTTGCATTTGCTTAACCACGTCCCCATAACCATTCTCCACATCAGGACTCTGATTGCTCCTGTCGGCCTGCATGGTACTCACCCCGTTATTTGGGTCAGGCGGTGGGCTAAAAGCAGCCCGTCGCCTACGCCACTCCTCTTTGAGGCGTTCCATCTCTTGTTCCATTAATATCTCCATTTCTGGGGTGCTCCGGTGTCTCAGCAGCCGCTCCTGCTTTGCCTTTTGTGGGTGTCTAATCTCCCCAGTAGGGAGATCATAGCAGCTTGAGTGGTGGGGCTTGGTATTTCTCACCTTTGGTTGTCTGCGTCTCTGCTCTTCATGTCGTCTCATAGGTGGGACTTGTTCTTCAATGGGAGGAACTTCCCCTTGGCTGACAAGTCCTGTCAGTTCCATGTCTGTGGTCCAGGCGCCATCACTGTTTCTCCTGTTGTGAGGTGCTTGTCGGCGCAGATCTGTTTCTGGGACCCCAGCTTCTTCATCCTCTTCGTCAGCTATTGACCCATCAGTACTTTCTGTGTCTGAGAGGAGAGTCTTTTCCATTGGTAGCTGTTGTCTCGGAGCTAATGGTTTTCTCCGTTTGGGTTCTTTCTTAGCGTTCTTGGTTAGAGTTACTGTAAAAGTCCCTTCCATTTGACCTCCCAGTTCTGTGGTTTCTAACAATGCATACTGTCCCATTGTTGGTTGCGTCGGCTCTTGTGGGTATGGGGGTGGTGGTGGTGTGGGTAGGGGCGGGGCTGTAGGCATTGTAGGGGTTGTGGGCGTCACCTGCTCTTTTGTCTGTTCTTTTTCTTTTTCTTCTAATTGCACCATCATTCTTGTCCCTGTTTGTTTAAACCATCCCAAAACCTCTCTCTCCTTTGCACGCTTGTTTTTTAATGCGTAACTTGCCTTAATGTCGCGAGCCTCAATGTGTCTTAATTCTGACTCCACCTCATCACAGCATGCCAGGTTGAAGGTACCCTCCATAGGCCAACGATGCCTGCCTGATGTTCTTTTGTGCCATTTGGCTACACATCGTCGAATTCTTTTAGCTCGAGTTGGATGTTGCCTTATCACTACCTCTATGGGGGTTAAAACTCCTTCCTCCATTTTATCCTGTCTGGCTCCCATGAAGCCTTGCTTGGCTTCACTGTTTCTGGAGATCTCTGGTTGTTCGTCTGTCTCTGTAGTGCGTATCAGCACCACTATCTTGCCTACTGATATAGCAGGTTTGTATCGTGTTCCTCCAATCGGGTTATATTCTAATCTATGCGACCCGTCCCCCTGTGGAACTTGAACTATGCACCCAAATTTTCCAGTTTCCCACTCAACTTTTCTGGGCACTACAGTAATCTGCAGCCGTGGATGATATATCTCTCCAGTTCTACTCTGTATTCTTATCTGTTGCAGAGGCAGTGAGGCTACTGGTGCACCTTCATAATTTTCACACAAGTATTGCAATAGTGTATGTAATGAAAAAGGATTCCACAATCTGCGCAAAATCGCTTCCCACGGGGCACCTGGAAACAGTTCTTTTACTCTTTTCAAATTTACAAATTTAGTGATTTGCCAAAGCTTCTGCTTAATTTCTTGCTCGTCTTGCCAGTGCTCGACCCCCTCGCTGTCGTAGTATGATCTCTCTATCCAAAAATGTGTTCGTATTCCCCTATATTCTATCGGGCCCTCGTTTAAACAATGTTCTTCTCCCCAAATCTCGTCATCAACAATTTCTCCCCCATCCATCTATTTTTAGCTGCTTAATGTTTCTCCTTTCTGAGCTCACCTCCCTACTGCAACAGGTTGATTTATCAGTTTAATTTCTTTTCTGTTGGCTCTGCTCCACCCAGCCCTCAACAGCTTGATTTCAACCTTTCTTTTCTTTATTTACTTTATTTTGTCTATGATAACTACACACATTTTATCATCTATATTGTATAATTTTCTTATTCTAAACTATACTTGTTACTTATTTTTGTTTCTCTCACAATAACAAATATCTTTTTAATCTCCCCTTAACAGCCAACCAGTTTGTATGGAGTTCACCCGAGCAACTGGTCCAATCAGTGAAACATGTGGACTTTTGTTGGCACCGTTAGGTTTCCAGTCCCCAGACAATTTGTTGACACCGTTAGGTTACCCTTGTCTGGTTTTGCTTCACTGAGACACTGTTAATAACTACCTCATGTAACAAAGCTTTGATGAAACAAATCACATAAAACAAACACACATATATCCAAAATATCTACTTTCCTTTGTGATGACTTTTAGCCCCATAGAGGTCAGAATCAAAACATCAATTTTAACAAAGCTCTGTTTGTAAGCCCTCTTTTGTTGGCTATGTTCCTCACTCTATGCTGGCTGTATTTCTCACCTCCTCCCTTTGTACTCCCTGTTAAATCAGTCTCCCAATGATTTGTCAGTCTTTTTTACAGCTACATTTTGTTTAACACTTTACTGTATTTACAACACTTTATACATCGCTTCATGCATTACTTTGAACAGATTATATTGTTTTTACTATAGCTTACTTCTAAAATATATGTACAACAACTTTATAGCTTACAGTCAGATTTTTACAATTTTTACACTTTTGATCGATCTGTTAACTGTTTTGACTTCTTTTTTGTCTTTTTTCTTTTTTCCTTTATCTCTTTGGTTGCAACGTTTTAAGCGTTCTACCCGTGTCAGACCTGTTCTGTCTACGGTGACTCCCCTCCTTCTTGGCCGGGAGGTCACTTTCCTCAAAACAGCGGTATCCACAGAAGCTTTTTACTTTAGGCCTTTCCTTAATCTCTATTTCCTCAGCTCTCCGTCTAAGCAGTCCCAACGGTTGACTCACACACACCTGCCCCTACAGGCTTAAAGGTGTGCGTGGCAAGTCGCTAGCAGTATCCACGGATTCGCTTTTGAGTACCTCTGACTCTCTTATTTTTGCATTCCGCCCGAGCAGCCTATTGGTTGGCTCAACGCCCCTGCCGTCACAGATTTAAAGGATGCGTTTGTCAAGTCAATAGCGGTAACCATGGATATGCTTTTACATCTCTTAGTCTTTTACCAGTTTTACTTCTTATTTTCTCAATACTTTAAATACTTTAACTATCTCACCTACTTTTGTTACTCCTTACATTCACACACACATACACTCTTCCCGCACCAAGATCACATATATTGCATCAAACTTAGCCGTCTCCCAGTGATGTTAGTTGTGACTCAGTAATGTTCTTGATAATTCAACCAATTCAGTGACACTTTTGGCAATTCAATTGATTAATTCATCATAACTAGGTTCTTTAGAGGAGGAACAATGCCAAATACCTTCGACCTGGGCAGCTCCAGCACTGCACCCCAGACACACCCGGTTTAGGCAGAAAAAGACTCTGCTTACCTTAGTTTTTGGTGGCCACCTGTGTGTCTGGCGTACAGCCCAGTGCTCCTGGTCTCCGGCCCCGACACGTCCTTCTCTCCTGGCTGGCAACTCGCCACTTGAAGTGTCAAAAATCGGTGCCTGGAAGTGGGCCTGTAGGCTCCCGACCTTGAACCTCTTGTCTCTTGTCAGTTGTTCTCAGATTTCGAATTGGTACCTTAGGCTCCTCTGGCAAATACTTAAAGAAACACTGGAAACAGGCAAAGTCCGATGCAATCAAGTTTAATGTGTCAACAGGCTTTAACACATACAACTTAGCGAGTCAGACTCCGGAGTGTGACTGAAAACCTGCTCTCAGAACCCTGGCTTATATGCTGGTGGAGATTCAAATGAGTCTCCGCCTCTTTTTGCTAATCTTTCCCTCTTAAGACCAATTCTATTGGTGGAAAACCTTTCTTTGTGTCCAATTCTGATTGGGCCCATTTTTAATGGTGTAATGCAGCCTGGAATTTCCCAAGTTTTCTTCCCTTAGGTCTGGTCTCGCTTTCACTGTATTTTTAAAAAACATGTGTATTTTGGGGACTTTTCTATACAGTCCTCAGTGCTCTCAGTCTTATGCAAGGTGAACCTTTAGAGTGCAATCTGTGAATATGTGTATGTATTACAGCATTTGAGTATGTGTTTCATCGTTAAACAAGACACAGTGTGTTCTTTCAGTGGGTGCATACAACATGATTACATAGTCTGGTGCTATGGTGCTATGAGTACTTTGACACATACAACAATGTTTTATCATATTAAGTGCAGATCAAAGAGCTTTATAATGCCTTGTACATAAAAAAACATGATCATATAAGTTTCTTAATCAATTCATACATCTTAACCTTGCTGCTTGATTTGTTGGCACAAACTTTTACACTACACACGGTACACTATAACAAATAAAAGTGGCTGCGAGGTTTTCCAGGTCAGATGTAAAAGACTAAGAACGAGGCTTTCAAATGAATTATAATCTAGTTTAGGTTTAGGGCTGATTAACAGACTAGAGTTAAAAATGGCTGCAACTCCCCCTCCTCGGCCGCTGCCTCGAGGAATGTGGGTATTATTATGACTGGGAGGAGTGGATTCATTGAGACTGACATATTCATCTTGACACAGCCAGGTTTCTGTGAGACTGAGTAAATCAATATGATTATCTGATATTAATTCGTTTACTAACACTGCTTTAGACGATAGAGACCTGATATTTAACAGTCCGTATTTAATTCTCCTGTTTTGTCTTTCTGTCACAGAAGAGGTTTTAATTTTTATGAGGTTGTTATGCACAACTCCTCTTTGTTTAATTTTAGATTTAAATAATTTAGGTGGTCGGGGAACAGACACCGTTTGTATAAAACTATGAAAACTATGGCTGGGTAACTGAACTAGAAGCTCAGAGAGGCGTATAGGACTGCGTCTCCGAGTCCTGGTCTCAACTCTGGGTTGTCAGGGATTTAAATTACTAATAAAGTTTGCCAGGTTCCTAGAAATGAGAGCAGCTCCATCCAAAGTGGGATGAATGCCGTCTCTCCTAATAAGATCAGATTTTCCCCAGAAAGTTTGCCAATTATTAACGAAACCCACATAGTTTGCTGGACACCACCTGGACAGCCAGCGATTAAATGATGACATGCAGCTAAACATGTCATCACTGGTCAGATTTGGGAGGGGTCCAGAGAAAACTACGGAGTCCGACATCGTTTTTGCATATTCACACACCGAGGCAATATTAATTTTAGTGACCTCCGATTGGCGTAACCGGGTGTCATTGCCGCCGACGTGAAAAACAATCTTACTGAAAATACGTTTAGCTTTAGCCAGCAGTTTTAAATTTGATTCTATGTCACCCGCTCTGGCCCCAGGGATACATTTGACTATGGCCTCTGGTGTTGCTAACTTCACATTCCTCAGAATAGAGCTGCCAATAACCAGAGTTTTATCCTCAGCGGGTGTGTCGCTGAGTGGGGAAAAGCGGTTGGAAACGTGAACAGGCTGGTGGTGAGCCGTGGGCTTCGGCTTGGAGCTGTGCTTCTGGCGAACTGTAACCCAACCTCCCGGCTGAACGGGAGTTGCCGGAGGACAGTTAGCAGAGGCTAAGGCTATGCTATGTGGCTCCGCACCGGCTACAGGGGGCTGGCTAACTACCGCAGCTACTGAATGGTTTTCCATGGTGCGGAGCCGCGCTTCTAATTCACTAAGCCTCGCCTCCAACGCAGCAAATAAGCTACACTTATTATAATTACCACTGTCGCTAAAGGAGGCAGAGGCATAACTGAACATTTGGCACACCGAGCAAGAGAGAGCAGAGGGAGAAGCCATCGCTAACTGTAAAGCTAATGTAGCTACCAAGGCTAGTAACGTGCAAACAACAGCTAAGAGATTAGCGAGAAAGTCATAGAAAGGAGGAGAGCTATAAGTGCTTAAGGAGGTTATACAGAGTTGGTTATGCTTTCAGTTTAATCCTCCAGAGGGCAGAGACAATGTTTTGCAGCTGATTATATGGCTTAATTCCAATATTGTAATTGAAGGGAAACCAGTTTTTTGGAGGAGTCTTTTTGAACAGGGTGTTTTGTTCATAAATGATCTTATTAATGAAGAAGGAAATCTTATGAGTTACAACCAATTCATTGATACGTATTGCAGTATCTGTTCCCTCCAATCCTTTAATCAATTGGTTTCTGCTCTTAGGATGCTCTTGAAAAGAAAAAAGTGTGATGGAAGTTATAAACTGTCAGTTTGTCAGCCAGCTATAAAAAATTACAAATGGCTGCAAAACAGGAAGATAAATCAAACATTTATAATTTTTAGTTAACATACAGGTCCTTAGGAAGTATTCCTTACAGTACTTCAATCAAAAATGGGAGGATACTTTAGACTGCCCTATACCGTGGAAATGGGTTTTTGGTTTGATATATAAAATAACTGTTGACTCATGTACAAGATGTCTTCAACTGAAAATAATTTATAATTTTCTAGCAACTAGAAAAATGCTAAACATATGGGGTATTAGGGAATCAGACAAATGCCGGTCTTGTGGAACAGAATCTGAATCAACAGTCCATCTTTTTTGGTATTGTCACATTATATCCACATTTAGGGGTGAGGTTAAAAAAATGTGCTCAAAAATGACTTTACACCTGAAGCTGAACCTCTTCTCTGTGATGCTTTACAAAAACAAAAACCTATACTGTTAATTATATTTCAGGGAAAATTTTCATTTATAAGGCAACTGGAGTAGAATCTTTAAATATCTATAGATTTAAGGGCTTCCTTAAACACCAGTTTATTTTAGAAGGATATTATAAATATAAGCAAGGTTACTTTGATAGGTGGGAAAAGTTTATTGAAGCTGAGGGGTGGTGAGAAATGACGTGGTTAAATCTAAAACTGTGAATGGTCTCTACTTGCGTCTTTAAGAATGCCTTTTTGTCAGTTTGTATTTGTTGCAGTTGAGCTAGTTTTGGAATATTGTTTTGCCAATATGGAATTATACTGTACGACCATGTGTCGTGTCAGGTACATTGTTGAGCTTTTGTCTGCTGTGTTTGTTTGTTATTGTTTTGTTTTTTAATTTATTAGGGGCCAGGCAGCCTAAGCTTCTTCTTCTTCTTCTTCTTCTTCTTCTTCTTCTTTCTTCTTCTTCTTCTTCCAAGGAAATCCTACTTCCCATGCGTGAAAAATCACCAAACTTTGCACAAAGGTCCACTCCCATGCCAGATTGCCTCAGCTGCAAAAACAGGCCAATAGTCCTGATGGTGGTGCTACAGCAAGCCTCTAAAGTTCAAAATTTTGAAAATTCACAACAAATCAACCATATGTGCTACAGATTTGCAACTTTCACCAAAATGTAGCCCCAATACTGAAGAAACTTTTGTACATTTAAACCTATTGCAAATTATGAAGTCCATCACTGTTTTTTTCAAAAACTGTAAAACTCATTAAACCTATCTCCTCCCACAATTTTTGTTCACTTGACACCAAACTTGCTACAGAGCATCTTCAGACTGTTCTTCACAAACAATCCACACAGATTTTTGATTTATCGAAAATTGAGCCTACGATGCATCAAAATGTTTGACTGTAAACGGTATTGTAAACATATACTTGCAAATTCTTGCTAAATACATTTTCAGTGTTCATTAAAAAAATGACAAAATTTTGGAGTCATGGTAGATGATGTTTGGAAAATATCAGAATTTTTTCTCAAAAACTGAATTTTTTTTACAGCATTTTGAATTTCACTCTCATGCGAACAATTGGAGTCAATGCAAAAATGGTATTTTTAAATATCAGTTTTTCACTTATGGAGCCAATAAATCAAATTACCAACATCTCCATGCTGTCTAGATGCAATTTGTTTATTTTCGGATTTTTGTCTTAATAACTGAATTTTTGACAGCCGTTTGAGATCTGCCTTTACACACTAACAGCTGCTGTCTTGCACACAGGTGACTGGCTTAGTCAATTTGTGAAGCTACACGTCACATTTCCGTTTGCCTATTAGCTCAGTGAGATAGAGGATGGTTCTTGGTGTTGAAGATTGTGAGTTCAAGCCTCAGCTTGTACAACGTTTCCATATGAGAAATCTACCCAAACTTTTCATAAAGGTCCAGTCCCATGCCAGATGTCCTCAACTGGAAACACAAGACAATAGTCCTGATGGTGGCCTACAACAAGCCTCTAAATTTCAAAACTTTGTAATCACCACCCGCTTGCACTGAACTTCATTTCTGTATGCCAGGGCGACAGGAGATTACAGGAAGGTGATGAATGATTGACATTAAAAGTGAGAAAAAAGAGAATGAAAAATAAAAGGAAAAAAGAGAGGAAGAGAAAAAAATAGAGAGAAAAAATAGTCAGGCTATGGCGTTCGCAAATGAGCAGGAGTTAGCATGAACATGACACAGCCTATATCCATTAGCCTGCTCAACATAACACACAGCTCATCAATGCTCCTAACACATTCACTCTGCTCATCCTGCTTCACACAATTTACTGTCACTCTTGTATCTCAACCATATGCATCTTCAAACACATTTCACTCTCAGTTTCGAGCCCTGAGAGCATATTAATAATTTATTAACCTTTATATGACACTGTTCCCACTAAAGATCCGGTAGTTGCAAAGGATCATTATTAACTATTAATAACACCTTATTAATTTAATCTGATAGGGTCTTATAGTGTCTTATAAACCAGTAATAAATGTGGTTATTATTCTATAATTAACCCCTATAAATCATAATGAATGTAAATAGACATCTTATTAATATTTAGGATAGCTTTAAAAGTGTTATCAAGTTTCTATTAAGTGCTTATAATGCTCCTATATACAATAATAACTGTTAATTATGCTATAATTAACACTTATATAGTCTTATTAATGGTAATAAACATCTTATTCTAAGTGTTCATTAACTTGTTAATTGGTGCTTATTAAGCATTAATTAACGCTTATTACAGTACCTTAATATAAAGTGTTACCCTGGGTAAAAATCCCATAGTAATATCTGAGCATATTGTAATTCAAGACTGACAGAAAACTAGACGTCTGTTCCTCCTCTTGGCTGTGTGTTCAGGCCTTAGAAAATCTAGCCTGGGAGTGGAAACTTTCTTTCAACTTTCTGTTGATGTTGTTACAAAGGTCAGATGTAGCGCTGCCAATGGGCACGAGCTGGTGCACTTTGAGAAACATTTTTAAAAAAGGAAGGGGGGGAGCTATGGAAAGCATTGTGGGACTCTAGGACAAGGCAGCCACGGTTCTATTAGAGGACACATATCTTATCCAGCTATCCAAATACATTGGGATTTTGTTACATTGTATGTCATTTCCAGTGAATATCACAATGTAAATATGTATGTAAATATAAAAAAGATTCATGCACGCAGCGACGCACAGACTCTCATCCTCATTTGTTTTAGTCTAAAAAAACAGAAGAAGAAGAGTGGAGGCTTGTTTTCTGTTTAAAAAGTAAGACAACAAGTACTCACCCGTCTTTTAAGTGATTAAGTCCTACGTATGTATATCTCAAGCACACTTATCAGCTGTGTTATCGTGGTTTGTTTACATGAGTGCACAGCTGACAAGTACAGAGGTTTGTCGACATGACATTACAAACATTCATAGTATTTAACATATTTAGTGGGACAGAGAGGCACTTGCTTGCTGTTAGAACATGGTATTCAGCTAACATATTTGCAGAGGGAAATATTTATATCAGACATTATGACCGGAGAGATTCAAATATGTCAGACTTCAACAGTTTTTCCTGCTCAAAAGCTTAATAACAGAAAGCCCAAGAGTGCAGTGCTGATGATAAAACTGCTTGCTCTGTGAGACAGACAGACAAAGAAAAGGAAAAGAAGAGAGGAAAGGAGACAGTCAAAGTTGCTTTGTCACTTTTATGACTTTTATTACTTAGGAAGAACTGGTGGACACTTGTGGCATTAACGTCAGTAATGCTTTCTGAAGTGACAAGTTTCGCTAACTTCACTGCCAATGCTGCAGCCCACAGCTTCAACCTTGGTATTGTGTGTTTTGCTCATGGTGCGATTTCTGCCTTACCTAAAACAAACCCTTCTTGGTTTCCCCTTCAACATTGGTGACTTCAATTGAAGCACCACAGAAGACACACAAACCTGTAGAGGGAGAATGGTGCTCTAAACTTTCAAGGACTTTCAGGGAGTCTGTCCATGTCGTCCACAGGTCCACTTTGTTACATGGTAACAAAGTCCCAGGTTACCTCTTCCATGTAGGCTCACAGAGCATAGCTTGCCTTGAGTGGTAACCAGAGCAATAAAACCCAGAGGGTCGTATAAGTTGTATGCAACCCTCTGTCAATAGTAGATAGGACACCCCAATGGGTGAACAGCTTATCTTTGTCTGCAAGCTCGTATGTAACCAGTGGACCCTAGTGATGTCTGCGTTGTGTAGATTCAAAGAGGCTCAGACTGGATATCTTTGGGGGCGATCTTCATTTATTCCTACAACAAGTGGTAAAAACAAAATCCTCCATCATGCACAACCATAAAACCTCCAGCTCCTCTCCCACAGAGCACAACGGCAAATGGGTGCCATGTTACGGTCAATTAAGCACAATGAAACACAGAAAACATACCTGACAGCAACTGGCAAAAACAAAATCCTCCATCATACACAACATACAAACTCCAGCCCCTACACAAATTAAGCAACACAAGATTATGTTAGCATAAAATTAACTTATAAACATAGCTTAACAGCGCTAAAACACATAAATTACCCTAAGAGCAATGTTGCTTACCTCTCCCACAGCAGGGGAGGCAAGGTGGGAGACACCCCCAGAGGTGAAAGTAGGGGTACTGAAACTGAGTACCAAACATTCCACATATTGAGCATGGATGCCTTAGCATGTCAGTTTATAACAACTGAGCCACATTTTGGGGAATTAAAATACTCAGCAATACAAATTACACTTAAAGGCGCTGTATGTAAGATTGTGGCCAAAACAGTTAGTGCACTCAAATTCAAAATTCAAAATACTGCTGCGAGACGTGTACGCCCCCCCTCCCCTACAGATTCGAGGTTGCTGGACAGCGGCACTTTGGAGACTGATTTGCTTGCCCACGGGCGGCTGCCGTGGCAGGGCCGTGTCACCGCGTCCTTGATCTTCGGTTTTCCAGCGGACCGTTCGAGCAAGTCCGGCTTCTCTGCTGCTAACGCTGCTGCCGGGATACAGCTGAGGAGGAGCTGGCTGCTAATGCTATGTACCGGGACACTGCTAATGCTGTTTGCTGCTGTAGCTCAGTCGTAACTGTAACTGATGCTGAGACTCTACTGACTGTGTGACTGGTAGATGGCGGTGGGTGGCGCAACAAGCCAAAACACAAATTCAAAACATAAACATGATTTGCAGATTGTAAAAAAAATGTTTTAAATGCAAATATTCTGGCCATACTATTGTTGTCGGTGAGACCAGTATGTTATATGAACATTATTCCTTAGTCTCTGTGACATATTAGGATGATTTTACGACTATTTGCTTTATATTTCTTACATATAGCTCCTTTAAAGCAACACTTACCTTTCTGGAAATTTTACACTTTTCTTTGTGTAGGTTAAAATGCTAATAATAAGCTGATGGCACACTAAAATGTAAGTGAATTCCACCAGAAATAAAAACTCATAATTAAACCATTCTCATATGGTTCTAAGAAAACTCTGGCCAATCATTGCAGGCCGAGCATCCTGTCTGTCTTCCCCACGTGGACTGCTGTGTCCTTGTGTTCACTGAGACATGGATGAATGGTAACATATCAGACTCCGGTATTGAGTTAACGGGGAGTTACATCGAGCAGACAGGGAGGCTGCATCATCTGGTAAGTTCCGTGGTGGCGGTCTGGCAATATACACAAACAATTCATGGTGCTGTGATGTGAAGAGGATCTCCCAGTTCTGCTCTCAGGATGTGGGGGGGAGTAGGCCTTTGGAGGGAGGTGGAGTTACAGGAGGAGGGGGATGGGACTTTGGAGGGAGGTGGGAGATGTGGATGTTCAAATTTTTTCAAGTGCTGTGTGAAATGCAAGAAAGGTAAGAGTTGCTTTAAGCCAATTTTGATTCATGAGCATCTATGTCAAACTTAACTTAAAGACACAATTTTATAATTTCAAAAAGGGTTGACGAAAATTGTTGATGACTTTAGATCAGCAACGTCTGTAGCTGTTTTGAGATGTTTGACAAAACAGTTTCTGACGAGTTCTTGAAAAAAGGATTTAGAGAAAATGAAAAAAGTATCAAAATTTGACATTTTAAGAGCATAAAGCAATTAGAGCAAAGGCGCAGATGAATTAAGAGATTAAAATGAAAGAATCTGACTCTAAGCCAAGCTATTTTCCAGAAAATTGCAAATGTGTCAAGCTTGAGAAAGATATTTAAGGGTCCTTTTTGTCTTGTCCACACACACACACACACACACACACACAAAATATTTACTGTGGAAAAAGTAAGTAAGTAAGTACACCCTGCAGCAGCTGTAACTTTTCTCTTGTCTTTGGATTGCAGATCCTGTGGAATCAGAACTGGTAAGACAAACAAGGCAAGAAAGACTTATGAATACAGGTTGGTGGTCTACCTGCTGGGCATTGCTGCCTGACGCACCTCCACCGTTGCCTTTTATGCACGCGTGAACACCTGAACACCTCTCTGGGCATGAACGGGTCATCAGCTGGGGACCACCAGTCACTGATGTTTCGCTCCTTTAACCCCAGTACATCTCCTGGTGGCGGAGCGATGGCAGGGATCTCTCTCTGCCACCCCCTGCTGATGCCCTAGGTGTAATCTGGCCGGAGTGATGTTTGTACGATCTCCCTGGGGAATTGGAGCTGTCTCCCCAGGTCGACCCTCATGGTCCACTCACTGCCGGGTGAGAGGAGTCTTGCGTTTTCTCTCTGGCGAGGGGGGATGATGTTCTTAGCCTCCTGCCTGCATGACTCTGCCACCTCTGCCAGCTTCCTCAGCACGAGATCGTGTCGCCACCTGTAACAGCCTTGGGACAGTGCAGTCTTGCAACCCGACAGGATATGCTGGAGGCTTGCGTTGATGGTACTGCATAGAGAACAGGTCTCTTCCGCACCGAACCATTGGTGGAGGTTTCGGGGACAAGGTAGGGTGTCATAAGTGGATCTGATTAGGAAGCTGAGCCTGGCTTGGGGGATCTTCCACAGATCAGACCATGACAAGGGCCTGTCTGTGACGCCTCCCCACGACATCCAGCCTCCCTGCCGGCTCTGAGACACTGCCTTGATGTTAAGGCGCTCCTGCTCTGTCCTTGTCACTTCTGCCACCACCATGGCCTTCCACTCTTCCTTGGAGGCCTTTGACCAGAAGAGGGGGGTCTCGCTCCTCCAAGGCCTGCTCGACCCTCCTGGACACCGCCGACTGCCTCACGGTGTTTCAGCCTGCTGATAGCCATGTCGACCTCTTCCTGGGCTTTCCACTTCCTCCCTGTTCGTATCTGGGAGCCAGCTGCTCTCACCAGTTGGTCAGTGGATTCCCTCAGCTCCAGCACCACCCGAGCCTTCTCCTGCTTCTATCCCAGGCCAATGGATCGCAGTGGCAGTTGCAGCATGGTCCTGCCGAAGAGGCCTACGTCTGAAAGGCATCTCGGCAGTCCCAGCCACTTCCTGATGAATGAGTTTGCCAGCCTATCCATCTTGTCTGCCACAGAGGAGGGGACTTCGCTCATCTTCAGAGGCCACATCACCCTTGGGTACAGTATGAACTGGTAGCTCCATACTTTATACTTGCCGGGGAGCTGGCTCTGATTGATTCTGGCCAGGCCATCTGCGAGCTGCTTCCTCACTGTTTCCCCCATCTGCCTGTCGGAGAGGTCTGCTGTGTAGGTTCGACCCAGGCTACGATGGGTTGACTTGCCAGCAATGGGATCTCCTCACCGCCTGCGAAAAAGGTGGTATGGTCACTTCTGACCCCTTTCCTGAGGGACAGGCTGCGCGATTTGGAGGATTTGATCTTCATCCTCGCCCATCCCACAAGCTCGTCAATCCTCTTCAGCAGTCTTGTTGTACATGCTGCTGTCTGGAGAATCGTGGTGATGTCGTCCATGTAGCCTCTCACTGGTGGTAGCCTTTGACCTGATGGTAGCTTCACTCCTCCGACCATCTTCCTTGCCCCTATGAGGATGATCTTGAAGGCTGCGACAAACAGGATGGGAGAGATTGAGCATCCCATGGCAATGCCTACTTCCAGCTGTTGCCAGCCTGTAGTGAAGTCCTGGTGGGTGCAGCACATCCGGAGGTCTTCAAAGTACTTCGCTACCAGGGTACGAATGCAGACAGGGATGTACAAAACCCAAAACCAGTGAAGTTGGCACGTTGTGTAAACCGTAAATAAAAACAGAATACAATGATTTGCAAATCCTTTTCAACCTATATTCAATTGAATACACTGCAAAGACAAGTTACTTAATGTTCAAACAGGTAAACTTTGTAATTTTTTGCAAATATTAGCTCATTTGGAATTTTATGCCTGCAACATGTTTCAAAAAAGCTGGCACAAGTGGCAAAAAAGACTGAGAAAGTTGAGGAATGCTCATCAAACACTTATTTGGAACATCCCACAGGTGAACGGGCTAATTGGGAACAGGTGGGTGCCATGATTGGGTATAAAAGCAGCTTCCCTGAAATGCTCAGTCATTCACAAACAAGGATGGGGCGAGGGTCACCACTTAGTGAACAAATGCGTGAGCTGATTGTCGAACAGTTTAAGAACAACATTCCTCAACGAGCTATTGCAAGAAATTTAGGGATTTCATCATCTACGGTCCATAATATCGTCAAAAGGTTCAGAGAATCTGGAGAAATCACTGCACGTAAGTGACAAGGCCGAAAACCAACATTGAATGCCCGTGACCTTCGATCCCTCAGGCGGTACTGCATCAAAAACCGACATCAGTGTGTAAAGGACATCACCACATGGGCTCAGGAACACTTCAGAAAACCACTGTCAGTAACTACAGTTCGTCGCTACATCTGCAAGTGCAAGTTAAAACTCTACAATGCAAAGCAAAAGCCATTCATCAACAGCACCCAGAAACGCCGCCGGCTTCGCTGGGCCCGAGCTCATCTAAGATGGACTGATGCAAAGTGGAAAAGTGTTCTGTGGTCTGACGAGTCCACATTTCAAATTGTTTTTGGAAACTGTGGACGTCGTGTCCTCCGGACCAAAGAGGAAAAGAACCATCCGGACTGTTATAGGTGCAAAGTTCAAAAGCCAGCATCTGTGATGGTATGGGGGTGTATTAGTGCCCAAGGCATGGGCAACTTACACATTTGTGAAGGCACCATTAATGCTGAAAGGTACATACAGGTTTTGGAGCAACATATGTTGCCATCCAAGCAACGTCTTTTTCATGGACGCCCCTGCTTATTTCAGCAAGACAATGCCAAGCCACATTCTGCACGTGTTACAACAGCATGGCTCCATAGTAAAAGAGTGCGGGTACTAGACTGGCCTGCCTGTAGTCCAGACCTGTCTCCCATTGAAAATGTGTGGCGCATTATGAAGCGTAAAATACGACAACGGAGACCCCGGACTGTTGAACAACTTAAGCTGTACATCAAGCAAGAATGGGAAAGAGTTCCACCTGAAAAGCTTCAAAAATTGGTCTCCTCAGTTCCCAAACGTTTACTGAGTGTCGTTAAAAGGAAAGGCGATGTAACACAGTGGTAAAAAGGCCCCTGTACCAACTTTTTTGCAATGTGTTGCTGCCTTTAAATTCTAAGTTAATGATTATTTGCAAAAAAAAAAATAAAGTTTCTCAGTTTGAACATTAAACATCTTGTCTTTGCAGTGTATTCAATTGAATATAAGTTGAAAAGGATTTGCAAATCATTGTATTCTGTTTTTATCTACTATTTACATAACGTGCCAACTTCACTGGTTTTGGGTTTTGTAGAAGAAGTCCAAGGCATACTCGATGAGTTGGTGGGGGACAGATCCGTATGCATTGGCAAGGTCCAGCCACACCACATGCAGGTCACCTCTCTCTCTTTTTGCTCTCTGGATCTGCTCCCATATGACTACAGAGTGTTCCATGCACCCTGGGAAACCTGGCAAGCTTGCCTTCTGGCAGCTGGTGTCAATGTACCCATTGCTTGTGAGGTAGGTGGTCAGCCTCTTGGCCAGGATGGAGAAGAAGAAAAGCTCTTCCCTTCGACATTCAGGAGCGTGATGCTCCTAAACTGGTTGATGGTGGTGGAGTTCGCCTCCTTCGGGATAAAAACTGTGACAGCTCTTTGCCACTCTGACGGGATGACTTGGTTCTTCCAGGCCACTCTCAGGAGGTTCCACAGATGTTTCAGGACACCTGGGCAGTACTTGTAAGTTTGTAAGGTATCCCGTTGGGGCCTGGGGCTGAGGCTGCTCTTGCTTTCCGGACAACTTCTGCTACCTCACTGAATTTGGGGAGAGCAGCGTTGAAAAGGAAGGATGGGGGAGCTGGGTGAGGAACATAACCTGGTGATCCCAGGGGGGTTGACTTCTCTGGGTCACTGTACTGCTCCCTGATGTGATTCTCCAGCTCAGATTGTGTTATCTCCAGCTTCCCACTTCTCTTGTCCTCCAGCAAATGTCTTGCATGCTTGAAGGGGTTTTTGAAGAAGCTGCTCTTCTCCTTCTCCTTCCACCTTCTGCGTTTGCGGATGCGCTCTGCCCTCCGCAGGCTGGCAAGGTTCTTCTTCACGTCCTCCCATAGTGGCTTCAGGCCTTCCTTCTCCTCTTTGCTTGCCTTCCTCCACTGCTTTCTGAGCTGACGCCACCTCTTCACCAACTGTTCAATCTCTCTTTCCCTCCTCCCCTTCTGCTTTGGGCCAGCGCTCTGCTTTCCCAGCACTACTCCGAACCTGCCCCTGCACTCCTCGTGCAGGATGTCTCCGATGCAGTTCAGCTTGGTTTCCACCTGGCCACACAATGAGTGTTCTAAGATGATGCTGAGGTACTTGTCGAGCAGCTGCCAAACTGCCACCTCATTTGCTTTTGACCATTTGACTGGCTGCCTCCGCCCAGGTTCTTTCGTCTCCGTCCTCTGGCCTGGCTCCTGATTGTTGGGGTTTGTTGGTGTTCTGGGGTTTGTTGGTGTTCTAGGGGTATTCTCATCGGTGCCACCCTCAGAGGAATAAGTGTCCACCGAGAAAATAATAATAAAAATAATAAATAATCAAACAATAACATACTGCTGATCTCTAACGTATATGGCATTGTACTGTTAGAAAACAGTTGATGTCCTGCTGATGGCTCTGTTCTTCCTGGTAAACTTGACCTTTTTGGTGACACAATTGGTTGGAATCGGGATGTCATAAGAAGTGCAACAACTGTTGCCCGACTAACTATCCCAGTCAAAACAGATTCAGCTCTTCAATACAAATATTTGACAATTGTTTTTTTTTTCCCATATAGAGTTTGACAGTTTAAATGAGGTTCAGTGTGACAGTAACATTTGTATATTATAATAAACAAGCTAACTGTAACGACAGATGGGAGATGTGCAACATTTTTTGCTGACACTAAATATCAAACAAAAGCCAGAGACTGTATGATATTTAGTAACCTGGCCACACCTGGTGTGCTGTAAATTAACCACTTTTAAGCAGCTGCCAAAATATAATGTTATTTCAGAGCCTGACTGAGCAAAGCCTCTCCTTCTCCTGCAGCTGCTTCTGTGTACGGTCCTTGTACTTTGCAGCCATTCATTTTTTGTTTTGATGTGGGTAAACAAAAAATGGGAAACGATCCGATTTCATGGTGGGAGACAAGTAAGTCTGCGTGAAGATGACATGACGGTGAAGGTCTGCAGAATTTTTCATTATTATTATTATTATTATTATTATTATTAACAATATTATTGGGGCGTCGGTGGCTTAGTGGTAGAGCAGGCGCCCCATGTACGAGGTTGTTGCCGCAGCGGCCCGGGTTCGAATCCAGCCTGTGGCCCCTTGCTGCATGTCATCCCCCCCCCCCCCCCCCGTTGGTTTTCATCTCCACTATCAAGTTGGCATAGCCGTCTAAAGCCATTTTTAGAAGTCCCAGGGAATGGGCGCCAAAGGAGGCTTCTAAATGGACACACAAGCGCGGCAAGCCAATAATATCACCAGGGGGCAGCAAGACATTGAAGTGTAGTTTGCCATTTCAGAAACAGAAGAAGAAGAAGTAGTAGAAGAAGGTCCGTGTATGGTCCGTGTACTTTTTGTCAGTCTGATATTTCATTTTAACCAAATAACGGGAAAACGGAAATACCATGGTTTTTCTTTTTTTTTTTCATAAAAAACCTACAAATGATAAAACAGAGCTGTTTTTCCGTTTTTGTTGTCTGAATCAAAAAACGAAAAAAACGAGAAAACCAAAATCAAATAATGGTCCGATTTTGGTTTCTTCCAATACCTGTTTCCATTTTTTCTCTTGAAACGAACGAGAAGAAAAGTAAGACAGGTGAGGGTCCCGGAAGTCCAAGTAAATATGGGCCTTTCAAAATAAAAGCCAAGAGACTACAATAGCCATTCTATAACATTAATGTTATGCGAGCACATAACATCTGAGGAAAAATACATTAATATAAATTAATCAGACAAATTAATAAGTAAATAAATACACCAAAAAATGGACCGATGGAAATAGGGATTGATAACATGTGGATTAATACTGTGCATTTGATTGATCTACACAACATGAGTAAAGTCTTAGAATAATTATTTGGAATACAGTTCGCAATATAGTTTAGCCAGCAATTACTGTGTGTGCAGAGTTGTTACTATTCATTTAATTTGATATTTGATGTTTATGGTTTATTTACAACCTCGTTATCTATATTTACTTTTAATTTCAGAACCACAGGTAGGCCTACCTGTATGGAAGAATGAGCATGTGTTGACAGTGTGGCAGAAATAAAAATGAAAAATAAACAAAAAATACAGACACATTTGGGTTGTCCTTATCAGACACGATTCAGTGGATCAGGCCTCAGTTACCAGCCAGTCACAGCACCACCTGTACACTATACCTTCATCATTTACTCTCAGCTCAGAGTCAAACCTGATTACATCAGAAATGTCTTGATGTAGGCTGTTTGGTCAAAAGAATGACTCACGGGACTGCAGAAATAGGACACAGCCAATACAAAGGCACAATTTACTGAAACTCCACAGAAACTGTAGCAAAAGATGAGTGAATGATGAGAGGTAATCATAGAAAGAGTGGCAGGATTAGTTTGAATTGTTTTATTGTTATGTTATGTGCAGTGGTAGACAACATATTCAGATGCTTTGCTTAAGTTCTCAAATATTCTCAAAAGTAAGTAAGTATTTTATATACAGTTTGACTGCAACTCAAAGAAGAACTCAAAGTGAGACCTGTTTTGTCTGACCAACAGTCCAAGCCTTAAACTGATTTTTCATGTTTTGTGTGCAAAATGTTGTTTTCTAAAGTAAACTGTGAAATAATTGGAGTGGAATAAAGAGTACAATATTGTCAGAAAATGTTGACTTTTTCAACTGTATTTGTTCTTTTATTCAGGTGTTTCAGAGCCAAATACAATAAAATTTAAATTTTAATATGAATACTGCCTCAGTTCATGTTCATTTTTATGGTTAATTTTTAATTAATTCACTTACAGCATGGTGCAAACCATGTGGAGCTTCAATGCAAGTCCATCACAATTAAAACACATTCCACTACTCTTCTCAGGTACACAATGCTTTTTTCAGCAAATACTTTGGGCTTCCCTTCATCAGGTTGGTGTCTAATGCCACTTCTGGTTTTCTTATATACAGTCATTAATTGTGTATGCAAAATAATCATCATCCTTTATTATCATCATTATTTTGAATGCTATATCTCAAGTACACTTTGAGGGAATTTATTCAAATTTGGCACAAACATCCTAATTGGAAGAGGATGGTTAAAGTTTAGGTAAAATGTCTTCTTTTATACACAGTGAAAATAAATAATTTTTTGTAAACAGTGGTGGTCTATAGGGAGCTTGGGATGAGCTTTCCCCCTGAGGGGAAATTCAATGTTTTCTCTCCAAATGTCTTGCTAGGCCGGCTGATGGTGGCTTCCCTATGTGAGTCAGTGGTAGGTGGGGTGGGGTTGGCCGCTAAGGCATGTTGTTGTGATAGCCTGCTGTCAGTCAGGGTGGAGGTGGAGGGCTGTGATTCAGGGTGAAGGGAGCTGTTGGTGGTGATGGAGGTTTGTTGCTGCACCTTCAGGCTGAGGATGGTTTGCTGTCTCAGCTACTCTCTCATAGCATTGAGTTATCTCCTCGTAGCCAGCCTGTCTGTCCTGCTGCAACTCCTGGACCTGTCCTCTCAGCTCCTGCAGGGAGGCCGTCAACTCATTCCTCAACCTAGCTTCTTCTTTAGCTTCTCTGCACTGGCTCCCTGTAAAATCCAGAATTGAATTTAAAATCCTACTGTTAACTTATAAAGCTCTAAATGGTCAAGCTCCGTCATATCTTAGAGAGCTCATAGTGCCATATTATCCCACCAGAACACTGCGCTCTGAGAACGCAGGGTTACTCGTGGTCCCTAAAGTCTCCAAAAGCAGATCAGGAGCCAGAGCCTTCAGCTATCAGGCTCCTCTCCTGTGGAATCATCTTCCTGTTACGGTCCGGGAGGCAGACACCGTCTCCACATTTAAGACTAGACTTAAGACTTTCCTCTTTGATAAAGCTTATAGTTAGGGCTGGCTCAGGCTTGCCCTGTACCAGCCCCTAGTTAGGCTGACTTAGGCCTAGTCTGCCGGAGGACCCCCTATAATACACCGGGCTCCCTCTCTCTCCCTCTCTCTCTCTCTCTCTCTCTCTCTCTCTCTCTCTCTCTCTCTCTCTCACTCTCATCCTATTACTGCATCTTGCTAACTCGGCCATTCTGGATGTCACTAACTCGGCTTCTTCTCCGGAGCCTTTGTGCTCCACTGTCTCTCAGAATAACTCATACCGCAGCGGTGCCTGGACAGTGTGACGTGTGTGGTTGTGCTGCTGCCGTGGTCCTGCCAGATGCCTCCTGCTGCTGCTGCCATCATTAGTCATTAGTCATACTTCTACTGTTATTATACACATATGACTATTGTCACACAAGTATACTGTCTGATATTAATACATACTTTCAACATATTGTACCACAGTAGCCAGAACTATAATATTATTACTTTCATTAATGTTGTTGTAAGCTACTGTCATTACCTGCATCTCTCTCTCTCTCTCTCTCTCTCTCTCTCTCTCTGTCTCATTGTGTCATATGGATTACTGTTAATTTATTATGCTGATCTGTTCTGTACGACATCTATTGCACGTCTGTCCGTCCTGGAAGAGGGATCCCTCCTCAGTTGCTCTTCCTGAGGTTTCTACCGTTTTTTTTTTTCCCCGTTAAAGGGTTTTTTTTTTGGGGAGTTTTTCCTTATCCGCTGTGAGGGTCTTAAGGACAGAGGGATGTCGTATGCTGTAAAGCCCTGTGAGGCAAATTGTGATTTGTGATATTGGGCTTTATAAATAAAATTGAATTGAATTGAATTGAATTGAACCTGGCTGTTACTGGTCTGCTGCCAGATGCATCAATGGCTGTAGAATGGTATGAGGTGGGATCAGTCTCATGGGTGTCAGACTTTGACAGCAACCATTTTCAGAGTACACAGGACCAAGAAGCCGCAGATAGAGAATTTGCTCAGCAGTGCCCAGATGTGAGCACACTGCTGTATACAGTCAACTCAGAGCAGTGTTCACACTATATAGCACAGTAGTAAATCATCCTTTAGACTAAACAGCCTACATTAAGAAATTTCTGATGTAAGCTGCTAACAGCAGAGTTGGAACAGAAGGACATGCAGGTTTGACTCTGAGCTGAGAGTAAATGATGAAGGTATAGTGTACAGGTGGTGCTGTGACTGGCTGGTAACTGAAGCCTGATCCACTGAATTGTGTCCGATAAGAACAAACCAAATGTGTCTTTATTTTTCATTTATTTTTCATTTTTATTTCTGCCTCACTATCAACACATGCTCATTCTTCCATACAAATAGGCCTACCTGTGGTTCTGAAATGAAAAGTAAATACATGCTATCTATAACGAGGTTGTAAATAAACCATAAACATCAAATATCAAATTAAATGAATAGTATTAAATACATCTGCATCAATAACCTGGAAAATAAGCCAACAGTTCACAAAGAGACAAACCAGGCATACATTTAAGTACTCATAAGCTGGAGAGTCAGCTTAACCTACTTCCACTCTGTTTCACTCAGGCAACAGCGCATTACGGTGGGAACCCAGTTACAGTTTTTCTCAGTTGTTTACACACAACAAGTGTGTGTCTCAAGTACCTGATTTTACTTGACTGTAAAAGCACAATATTTCATTCAAACAACTGTAGGCCCACTTTTCGTGGTAATTTTCTGACTATCGGCTTTCTTGCTGTTTCCTGAAACTCAACATAACTAAATGTTATCAGTAGCCTAAAATCAAATAACGGTCATCTAATCAGGATTGATGTTTTTTAAACAATTGCATTTTCCATATTTAGATTGATGCTACCACCATATTGCTGATGACAGATGAAGACTTGAAGACTTATTTGCCATCTTATGGGGATCGCCTTGCAGTGTTTGCATTTTGTAGGAGGAAGGAAAACAGCCACTGCAACACTCGCAAATCAAAGCTGTACGAGCGCTTGAAAAACAAATTGTCCAAAAGAAAAGCTTGTGATGGAGGCAGCAGCACAAACCAGGGAGAACAATTCCAACCAAGTCAGAAAAAAATGCTGTGAAGACAATGAGAAAAATAGAAATAGGATGGATGCACTATGATGATGAAAAAGAGGCTTTCAAGCAAGTGAGAGCCAAGCAAGGAGGGGGAACTACAAAACTCGAAATTTCAAAGGATGCTCAGAAAAGGGATTTGATAGAGGAGGCTACTGACCTGTTCTTTCCAAATGGGAGAAATAGTCTGGGGTCCTTAACAGATTTTGAGTTAGATATCAAAAATTATCAAGAGATTACACTTGATGAGGTGATGACAGTTGGACAAGTGTACCAGGACACAAAACTTCCTCTTCGCAGGTTTTATCTGACCACACAAAAAAACAAAAACAATGACAGACCACACAGTCACAGCCCAGGTTTGGCTCCATCTTTGGAAAGACAGGAAAGTGCTCAGTCCTCCACTTCACTCGTTAATGTTGCTACCCCCCCATCGTCAGCTACATTTGAAACAGTCAGCCCTGAAGTGCTATTTGTTGGAAGTAATGCAAGCGATGACAATTTTGAGTTTGCAGTGTATGCTACAGAGGATGGCAGGGAGGATAATTTTGAGAGCAGCAACATTGTTTTTGTAGGAAGCTTTTCTGAAAATGAACCACAGATTTTGGATGATACATTGCCTATTTCACCACAAGCCATGCCATCTAGTGAGAGAGTGAAGAAAATATTGGTTGTTCACAGAGGGCAGGTATTGCCAGAGCTCATTGCTCATTTCAGTGACGATAGATTTAAAGAGGCCGACATTAAAATCCAGCTTGTACTGCCAGATGGAAAACCTGAGAAGGCATATGATGATGGTGGAGTTGTGAGAGACTGTCTCTCAGAATTCTGGACTGAATTTTACGACCAGTGCACAGTGGGAAATACTTTTAAAGTACCTTTCCTGAGACATGATTTTGGACAGCAGCAGTGGGAGAGTGTTGGTTGAATAATTGCTTTTGGATGGGAGAGAGAGAAATATCTTCCTGTGAAGATAGCACCTGTCATACTAGAGCAAGCTGCTTTGGGATATGTGAAGAGTGATTTAGTGGAGAACTTCCTTAAATACATGCCTGAATCTGAGCGTGCAGTATTTGAATCATGGCGATCAGATTTTGACACTGTTGATCAGGAAGAATTGATTGAGATCCTTGATAACCACAGCTGCAGAAGGATGCCAACAGCCAGCAATGTCAATGAAATCCTCCAAGAGCTTGCCCACAAAACGCTTGTCCAAGAGCCAGCCTATGTGATTGAGCAATGGGCAAAAATACTCAGCATGGCCAGGCACAACCTTCAGGACCTCAGCACAGTGTATGAAACACTGCAACCAACTGTGAGAAAGGTTTTGAAGTCCCTCACCTTCCCAGAGGCAATGGATGTCCACCACAAGGACATTCAAAAGTACCTCACTGCATACTTGAGGAATTCTGATGTGCAGCATCTGTGTTTGTTCCTCAGGTTCTGCACAGGTTCAGATCTGTTCTTGGGGAAGAATATCATTATTAACTTCACCCAGATTCAAGGTTTCCAGAGAAGACCTGTGGCCCATACATGTGGCTGTGCGCTGGAGCTGTCAATCCATTATGATAGCTACCCTGACTTCAGCTATGAAATGAACAAGGTGTTGAACTCCAATGTGTGGGTAATGGACATAATCTAACTCAATCAAGAGAGTATGTGTGTGTTTACGATTCATACACAATTTTGATAGAAAATCTTCTTTTCCTGATGTCAGTGACCGTGTCCATTTGTAAAACCTTGCATAATGTTGAAATAGTTGAACAGGTACATTAACATGACTACATTTCTTGTTGTTACCAGGTCATTTGTTAAGAATAATGCCATATGTCATAATAGCATCACAGTAGCATAGGTCTATGCAAAAATGTTTTTATTTTTTCTTCTTTTTAGTTTTGTTTTTGAACTATTTGACAATACATTTTTGTTAAGTCACTTATGAAGTAACATTTGGCTGTCTTCAATGACAATTAAGTTTTAGGCCAAAACATGTTTTGTGCAAACACATTCCTCAAGTAAACATACAGTAGTCTTGGTGCAAGTCTTTAATAATGTTCATAATAAATAGCAATTCTGTTGCTTGTCTTATCTTAGGAGCCATCTGTTAAAGAATGTTCAACTGTGTTTTTTGATGTGACCATGTTGTTGTATTTGTCACAATTACAATTGTTATCCTGCACTGTGTAGTCATGTTATTTCATTAACAATATTAAGAAAAATGTTGTAGCTACTGTACTGTTACCGAGGATGTAACACACACTTCATGACATGCATACAGACAGTGCTTAACTTGTAAATCAAGAGGTCAAAGAGGCTGCTGTTCTGGTGTGTCAGAAGGAGAGAAAAAGTCACATGACACATCACAAATCCTTAGGGCCTGGAGCACAGTGGACTTCAACTTGGAACTAGCTGTTAAAACTAATCTATGCAATGTTGTTGTTTTTTTATCACAAACCAAAATATATAGAAAGGTAAGGAAAAGAATGCCACAAAAACACTTACACAATCATTTTGTTCCAAAATGAAAATGAATTAGCATGTGTTGGCAAGAATGCAAATACAAAACTAAAACTATACTAAAAGCATTGAGAGCAAATACATTTAGTGGGTCTTGTAAGGTTAAATAGACATGGGGCAAGAAACAAATCCATCTGACTTTACTATAATTCTCATACAGTATAAAGACAGTGTCACTAATGTATTTGTACCTGTATTTCAGATGCCATGTACAATAAACAATACAGGGCATGTCTGTGTACACTGGTAGCCTACAAGTGTAATTCTATTTAACTGACACTTGTTCTCAAAGCGTTTCTGGCGCATAGGCCTACTTTACTCCCTCAGCCCATCATTAATCATTTGACGAAGTCTAAGATAAAGGTCAGTAATTGCATATACATCATCAGACATTTCCAGGTTGTGCTCAGCCATAAGTTCCATACATAAGTGAAACACATCCTCGTCACAAGGATAGTCTTTAAAACAGCAGTCCTCTCGACATATTTCCACCTTCATTTCATCAACTGGCTGCAGGAAATTCGGTGCCCCATAAAGGTTGGGGACCGCATGCATTATGGAAGGGCGACCACTGGGAGCCCGAGGATTGTTGGTTGTTCTTATGCGATGGTCATTCCAGGCAGTTACAACCTCATCAAGCTCCTCCTGCAAGAGAAAGAATGAAAAGGTTTGTTAGAGAATAATCTTTGCTTAATTCTGTTATCATGTTGATTGGTGATGCAAATTAACTACTGTTGCCTAATTTACAGTGTAAATTTTCATGCGACTTTTGTTTACTTAATTAGTCCTAAATGTAGGCTAAAATGACATTTGTTTACACACAAAAATCTTTGTTTCATCCACTACAGTAACTTTTCAACAATTTTACAAGCCTGTGTTGTAAAATGAAAATAAAAGTAGAAAAAAAATCTAGAAAATGCCTTGTGAAAAAGGGGTTAAAATAGGGGGTGTTTGCTGTTGAGCTCATGAAAAGTTGACTGGTGGCTCTTAAAGTACAGTGACACTGTTAATATACTGCGGTCAAGCCAGCTGTCTGTCGTTTTTACATAGTCAAGCCAGCTGCTCCAACATTTCAAGTGCGCCTGTGTTGCAGCATTTACAGTAAATACACGGATAAAGTCAGCACTAGTATACAACAGCGTGTAGAAACTTCTGGTTTTCAAAATAAAATGTGAAAGGTAATAAAAAGAGATGTCAAAATGATCCAACACTGGTTTTGAGCCATTAGGTCACATGACCTGGAAGCTATTGTGCTAAAATGTCAATTTTTTCCATTAAAAAATGATTATAAAATTTGAGGTGTATTAAACTATAATGAAATTGTATGTCTTAACCTGCCAGTGTATTACAGTAATATGATCCTACACTGATTTTGAGCCATTAGGTCACATGACCTGGAAGCTATTGAGCTAAAATGCTATTTTTTTCATTTTTTTCTACCAGGTAATCTGACATAAAACCAGCGTTGTATCATTTTGACGTCTTTTTTTAATTGCCTTTCACATTTTATTTTGAAAACCGGAAGTTTGTACACGCTGTAGTATACTCAAAGATACTCACTGACTTTCTCAGCCGTATTCATGTATTTACTGTAAAGGCCTCAATAAGGCATCGGTGGCTTAGTGGTAGAGCAGGCGCCCCATGTACAAGGCTGTTGCTGCAGCGGCCCGGGTTCGACTCCAGCCTGTGGCCCTTTGCTGCATGTCGCTCCCTTTCTCTCTCCCTCCTTCACACTTGTCTGTCCTATCAAATAAAGGCTAAAAATGCCCCAAAAAAATATCTTTAAAAAAAGAAATGCATTCTTTTACCACCAATATTTATAAAAAAGGACACTGGTTAGCACTGACAGAGACAACTGTAGCCTACTGCACCTTTTACTGATAATAGGCTCCTTACACACTTTATGATTTTTATTTTTGAATGGAGTATTTTCAAGTACTTCCTCCAACAATGATGTATAGCCCTATAAGCAATAGGTTTTTAGGATACTGTACCTGTATGGTATTTTGGAAGCAAAACTGGATCAGTGATTTGTCAATGAAGCTGTCAGCAAAATACCCATCTGCTTTCAGCTGGTCAAAATGGTCCATCCAGAACTGGGCGCATTCACTTCTCAAGGTGCACCACCAGCGTTCAATTCTGTGATTACCAGTACTTGGACCTAAAGTGACACACTCCACTCCATTGTCATCCTCAGTGTTGCGCAGAAACTTCTGCATCGCTGCAAGGTGTGTATTCTCAGTACCGTGGTCTAATCTGACTCTTTGTGGGCATCCACTGTTGTCACTTACAGCATCAATAAAATAACCTGCGATAATTCGAGGGTCGCTGTTAGTTTTGAACGCCTCGAGCCATATCATTTTTCTCGAAAAGCCATCTATGCATCCACTGATACATATGCCATAAGGCTTCAACTTGTCGTATCCATCGACATGCCACACATAGTTTGGACCACGACTGACGTATACGCGCCGTCTCAAACAGTTGTGCGCACGGAGATTTACACCATTTTCATCCATTAGACGCATCAATTGGCGCACAGTTTCTCTGTCAGTAATTATTCCGGCCATTCAACATTTTTGGTGCATCCATCTGTAGCCGTGCTGTTTGCCAGATGTTTGCAGCTGTTGGGAAATGAAGGAAGCCACCTCTGCTTCATCGGTCTTGTTCCGCCTCCGCCAAAGCTGATTCCTTTGAAGCTTTCTCTCCAGTGTCCGAAGGCTTATTTTAATGTTGTGTGATTCCTCCAATAAAGATAAAATCTCGCGATTTGTCAATCCACGTCTGAAGTATCCCTCAATGATGTTATCCATCGTGACTGAGAGGTGAAGAGTAGCCTATGTATGGATTATCGAAGGCTGTAACTGTACTCATTCACCTCATTATTTTGAGATAGTATCTCATTATTTTGACTTAGTAAGTCATTATTTTGACTTAGTATCTCATTATTTTGACTTAGCAAGTCATTATTTTGACTTAGTATCTCATTATTTTGACTTAGTAAGTCATTATTTTGACTTAATATCTCATAATTTTGACTTAGTATCTCATTATTTTGACTTAGTAAGTCATAATTTTGACTTAGTATCTCATAATTTTGACTTAGTAAGTCATTATTTTGACTTAGTATCTCATTATTTTGACTTAGTAAGTCATTATTTTGACTTAGTATCTCATTATTTTGAGTTAATAGATCTTATTTTTTTCCATCAAGTGGCGGAAATGGGCTTCCATAAAAACCATTTTTGATGTCAGAAAACCGTTTTTGATGTCAGAATCAAAAAACGAAAAACCAATCAAAACCGAGACGTTTTTCGTTATTGAATATTCCTTTTCTCCTAATTCGTTTTGGAATGAAGAATGAAACAACCCATGTCACATGGTTTTTTGTTTCTCAATTTAAAACCAAAAACGAAAAACGGAATCACGTGGTCTAATTTGTTTTTCGTTTGTAAAGGAAAAATTGGAAATACAAAATCAAACAGGCCAGTTATGGTTTTTGCAAATTCTTTTTGGTGTCTTTCTGTCAGAGGAAAGGAAATCTGTCTGTCTGTCTGTCTGTCTGTCTATATGTATTTTAAATGCATGCAATTAAAATGCTTCCCATCTCTGCCAACAATGCATATGTGATACAACAATCAAAAATACAAAGTAAATATATGTTGCATATAATTGTTTGAATTATCCGTATCAATAACCTGAAGAATTGCTGGTCTGTCCCAAGTGTACCCCTCTGCAGCCTGCAGTTAGGGGCGGCTTAAACGTTGATTGTGATTGGTTGAAAGTCGAATCTGGGTGGGGTTAAACGTTGATTGTGATTGGTTGAAAGTTGAATATGGGCGGGGTTAAACGTCGATTGTCGGTTGAAAGAATAGGCTCGTTCGAGATGAACTGCTCCTCGCCTGAAAAGTAGACGAGAGCAGGCAGCCGCAGCGGGGGCAGTGACAAAAAGCTGCGGTGAAGTCGGACAGTTTCCCGACAGTTTCCGGCAGCCTTCAGTCCGTACAGGAAGTCACAGACACACTAACATCCTGTCTGGAATGATGTCAATTCATTAAAAAAGTGATCAGGCCCATATATCAGTTTGTTTTCACCATCAGTCACACAACATGTTTTCAGTTCACAGAATAAACCTTCAGATCAGACAAATACAATTTTAATCTCTAAAATACAACAAAAATGAGTAGTTTATCTAAAACGTCATATTGTTGAGTCGGCATCTGAACCAATGAGCTGTTAGATCAGGTGAGAGCCAGACGGTGCAGTCGGTGGAGAGCAACTGCAGCGCCTGGCTCTAAAAACTGCGGCCGCCTCGCTCTCGCGGTTTTATCGCCGTCCACTTTTGTAATGCGTCAGAGCAAGTCGGGATGAAGTCGGACACAAAACTAACCGGCATGCATTGTGCGCCGATCGCCGGTGATTGAATCTGCGCAGGCCTGGCTCATCTCAAACGAACCTAATATAACAGAGCCACGACAACAGAAGTCCAAAATGCTTGTGCGTCACGTGACTCATGTAGACCTCGGGCCGTTTAACTACATAATACTAAGAAACAGAACTCCAATTTTTGGTAAGTTGCTGTCAATAACTACATTGATTTATAATATATGTGTAGCACGCCATAAACAGTTACATCTTTATATTGTTTTTTAAAGTAAAATGTGCTAATATTTGAGGATTAGTGTTAGTTTACTACAGTTAGGTAAGACTCTATTAATCCCAACCTTGGAAATTCATGTTACAGCAGCTTAATACACATGTAGTATTTTTACTGTAAAAATATAGGAATGTATAGATATCCCCCAGGAAGTGGCAAAATATTGCACACAGGAATATTACACAGTATGTACAGAGTGCACAGTGGGTCACTGGGCTAGCAGCAGCAGTAGCAGTTTATAGACATATATATTTTATGTATCTTTGTCTTTTTACTATGTACTTATTTACTATAACAAATTAATTTTTAATAAACTCAGAAACGTGACTTGGATGTCAAGCCGTTTGTCTGTGCCCTTCCTTCTGTGTTGTCCTCTTGTACAGTCTCTGCTGTGTGGGGATGTTCCAATCGTTTAGAGAGAGGGGTACACATGCACAATTTCTTAATTGACACAGAGATGAGAAATTTTGTTTGGCTTAAGTCAGCAGGAGTAACCTGAGACTCACTACAGACTACAACAACAAAAATATGGAAGGTTATCATTTTCAAATACTGCATTAGCACATTTCCACAAACAAATACCACACTATTGGGAAGCTCAGTGTTTGTTTTTTTAAAAATAAGGAACACGGAAAGGCTTGCAAAACCCACGGAGTTGAGACTCAGGGTAAGGGGGTTGTTAATTGTGGGGTGAGTTCAGGCTCCATTGCATCCCCCTGTTGTCCTTGTGCTGAAAGAGAAAAAAAAAAAGAAAGAGGAGAAATGGATGGTTAGGCACACGTATACAGTATCTCACATAAGTGAGTACACCCCTCTCATTTTTGCAAATATTTCATTTTATCTTTTCATGGGACAACACTATAGAAATGACACTTTGATATAACTTAAAGCAGTCAATGTACAGCTTGTATAGTAGTATAGATTTACCTTTCTCTGAAAATTACTCAAAACACAGCCATCAGCATCTAAACAGCTGGCAACATAAGTGAGTACACCCCACAGTGAACATGTCAAAATTGTGCCTAAAGTGTGAATATTTTGTGTGCCAACCATTATTATCTAGCACTGCCTTACCCCTTTTGGGCATGGAATTCACCAGAGCTCACAGGTTGCTTCAGGAATCCTCTCCCACTCCTCCATGACGACATCATGGCGCAGATGGATGTGAAGACACCTTGCGCTACCCCACCTTCAGCTTGAGGATGCCCCACAGGTGCACAGGTGAGTTTAGGGCTGGATACATACTTGGCCAGTCCATCACCTTCACCTTCAGCTTCCTCAGCAAGGCAGTTGTCATCTTCTAGGTGTGTTTTGGGTCATTATCATGTTGGAAAACTGCATTGCGGCTCAGTTTCTGAAGGGGGGCGATCATGCTCTGCTTGGAATTCATGTTTCCCTAAATGAACCGAGCTCCCCAGAGCCGGCAGCACTCATGCAGCCCCAAACCATGAGTGCTGCCACCACTATACTTGACTGTAGGCAAGGGACAGATTCTTGGTGCTCTTTCAGCATGTGTGGCACCTTGGCACCTCCAGAGGAGAGCCTTCATTAGATTAGACTATGCAATATCGCTCACTACTGGATTTGTAAGTTAATGAACTGTAATTAAAGCTCTCTGTGCTTTAATTAGCCGCTATGAAACTACATGACCCTCTTCTATTTTATGCCTATTAATATTATAATATTATAATAACGGTAACTGGTAATATGCAATGTATTACATTTTCAAAGTAACTTGCCCAACACTGTATATCATATTATATATTCAATATAATTACTTATATAATTAATATAAAATGCAGTGTAATACATATTAAGTATGAGTACTTATCTCTGGAACTACTTGAAACACACCTTGTTAAGTTTTAAGTCTCACCAAGGTCGACTCAGCACTTATCTGCAGCGTCCTCTCTCACACAGTGGTCCTGCAGCATCACTGCTCCTCCACCACCCAGTGCTCCTACAGCAGGTTACAAATATACAAGATTACATATCTAATACTGTGTTAGAATATATGTTAACATTAGCCATAACTTGCAGTTGAAGTTTTCAAGCAGCTGAACTAAACAGTTTCTTTAACAAAATACTCACAAGTAGGCTAATTGTATTCCAAAGTAAATGCCCCGTGCACAGCACTCTCAGTCCTTGGTGCAGGTGATGGCAGGAGACATCAAGTAGATCAGAAAAGTCGATTCACCGCACACAAGGAGGCTGAATTGCTTCTTATCTCATTAAATCTTCCAAACAGTCTTCAAAACAACGCGTTTCGCCCATGGCTTTATCAGGTTTGATACATAGTCCATTGCACAGGTGATTTTAAATAGGCTGCAGCTGTACTGAATCCAATCAGCAAGATGAACAGCCTGCTGAGTCCACACCTGCTGAGTAGGCCTATACCATGTCCAATCCTGTCCAGGACTGAGGAAGAGGAAAGACAGGACACTCCTTCCTCCCCTTTCACTGCTCCCTCACCCTCACCCTCACCTTGATGTAGCGATTTAGACATTTATTATATGAAATTGTTGTTGTAATTTGAGTGAGATGTGATATATTTAACTGTTTGTACAGATTGTGTGTTGTTTAACACATGACCATACATGGTATAAGGCCTACTCAGCAGGTGTGGACTCCGCAGGCTGTTCACCTTGCTGATTGGATTCAGTATAGCTGCAGCCTAGAAGATTTAATAAAACAAGTAGCAATTCAGCCTCCTTGTGTGCGGTGAATCGACTTTTCTAGGCTAATTGTATGTTTCAAACAAGGAGTTATGCTTGAGGTTATGTTATAGAACTGTTTATAGTCTTGGTTAGCAGTTGAGGGTGGCGCTTGTGCAGCCTGACAGGCTGAGCAGACACAGAGAGGCTCCAGGGTGAAGTTGCCTTCACCCATCGACTCCCAGGCTACTCAGCCTGTGGCAGGTGGGTGAAGGCAACTTCACCCTGGAGCCTCTCCGTGTCCGCACTGGAAACACCGTCCACTGGCGATTTGACAGTCACTACAAGCAGATTTATGGCCCTTTGTAAAAGTTTCTGTGCGGTACCTGTGTTGTACCTGAGCTAACTTAACGTTCATGTTAATGTTATCGTCCCCAGCCCTGAATATCTTGTAAAGCTTTAGCACAGTTAGTTAACACATTTGTTATCGGCCCATGTGTTTACTGCTACAGAAAAAAATAAATCTTTGGTTTATTTGCACGACGTCGCCTCTCTGCTGTCTGCTTGCTAACGCTAAGTTAGCGTTACCAGCAGCTCTGTGAGGCACAAACTAAGGCTACAGTTAGCAGTGTGCTGATGCTTGGCGGCATTTCTTAATCTTTTCTGTGAAACTAATGTGCTGTTAAACATTCATACATTATACGTTCGCACATATCTATTTTTAGGGGCAAATGCGGGTGAAATACTCGCACCGCAGTTACAGTAACATCACATTGGACTGACTACCAAAGCCAAGTGCAACACTATTACACTAAAATATGCTCTGTAGTGTAGATAATATCCTAAATTCAGCTCTACATTAACCTTAGTCCAACCGTGTAATGTAACTAAGAGAAAATATATGAACAAAAATATAATGTGACACTTACGTTTTACATTTCCTCTTCTCCTTCGCCTGCAAACAAGTAAACGGCGGTAAACGGCGAGACACTGCTAGCGACCAATCACAGTTGACGTTTAACCCCGCCCAGATTCGACTTTCAACCAATCAAAATCGACGTTTAACCCTGCCCAGATTCGACTTTCAACCAGTCACAATCGATGTTTAACCCCGTCCCTAACTGCAGGCTGCAGACGGGTACGTCTTGGTCTGTATAATCCAACAGAAGCTAAGAGAAAACCAGGCATTCATTGACAGCAAATAAATCCATAGGCCTTCTGCCATCTGCTGGTAAAGGACAAACATCAGCTTGACAATTCACTGACGCAGCGACACGTTATGGTGAAAACCACACTGTTAACAGTAACGACGCAGCACACACAATAATTATTTAGGTTAAACCAGATTATTACACGGCACTATTGAATGCTGTATTCTGATTGGTCAGTCGCTGCATTCCGAGGTCTGTTATTTCTGTATAACAGACCGTTGCTATGTAGCTACAGACCGTTGCTAGGGAAACACCGCAGTCCAACTCGTCTCTCAGGCTGGTCTTGAAAGTCTGCAGATCATGTCTGTGACTGGGCACAGATGTGAGAGCAGTCTGAGGAGCTACTGGGCTCCGTCCACCTCGGATCGGGCAAAGTGGAGCAGGATCCTGTCCTCAGGAGAAAGTAGGTCTAGCGGATCACTCTGATAAAGCCATAGTAGCCTAATAAAAACCTTTCTCATCCCGTTGCCGGCGCAGACAGACAGCCGTTGCCGGCATTTTTTTTCTCCACCTGATTTAATTTATAAATCAATAAAAATCATATTTTAATCAATATTCTGTCTCAAATTATTTTTACTGATAATTTCACTGTAATAAGCGGGATAATGTAGCCTATAGTGTAGAGCGACTATCCACAATAAGCAAAAATATTGTCGCCAAGAGGCTAAGTAGGCTACAGTAGGGGAAAAACTTTACCTGCAGGACGCGCTGGCTTGTCCGTAAATCATCGCTCCAAAAGATGCTGCCTTTAAGGCTAGGCCTTAAATATATATATAATATATTATATTGCAGATAAAAACAAACAGTGAAATGATTCCCCAAAGTTTTAAAAACATTTAACTACATCTTCAAGTGTTTGAGCGATATCAAAGCAGTCAGCAATAGTAGGACTCCCCCCCCCCACCCTCTCAGTTCATTCATAAAAACGCCAGGTGAAGAACAGCTACCTGCTGACGTACCACCAACACCACGTGACTCACATCCCCGTAAATGACCAATAATTTCATATGGTGTGCAAAGAAACTAAACACTACAAAATACTACAATAATACTAGCTGGCACCTACATATAGTGAGCTGGCGATTACAGAAAAAAAATATAGCCGCGAGCGGCAATCTGCGGGTTCTAACCTGTTCCGCCCCAAACCAGCCACCGTGACCCTCACCACCCACTGTGACCCTCATCTGCCGTAGTGCAAGACGTTCCCCACTCTGTCCCTGAAAGCTCCAAGCAATACATACTCTTTCCAAGTCACACATTTCTTGAAATCGGGTTTTCAGCTAGCCTACAGGCTAATAACATTTGTGGTATACTTTCACATAGAGACTCCATTTGAACATCAAAACATGAATTGAAATTTTACCTATTGATGCGTATTTCAAAGTTTCAATAGGTATTTTAATGTTTACCTTAAGTATACCTCAAAGCCACTTCTCTGTTTTCCCACTATCCTCTTGCTCCACCCTTCTTCACATATTTCAACAAGTCACAGTCTGCCAGCCTCTCCCTGTTCTCTACCAATCCGTCATTAGCTGTCAAATTTCTCTCTCTGCTGTCATCCAGCTGTCATTTCAGCAAAACTCCCAGCCCACCTCCACCCCTGCACCACCTCCATCAAGATACAGACTGTCTTAATCTGGATCTTCAACCGAGAAGTTCCCTCATCCGGTCACCTCAAGATTCCCTACCTTCCCCAGTGTCTAGGCCGGGGGGTGGGGGTAACTTCTTCAGTTGCAAGTTTCTCATCCACAGATCAGTTTACTCAGCTGGTCTCCTCCCCATGGTCTAAGTGGCAAATTATCAAACCATTCTAAATATATTCACGTGACCTCAAAAGTCACATAACTATAGCAACATGTGCACATGCAGGCTTTTTTATTCATACATGACATAATAGCTTCATTTGCATGAAGTGGTATTATGTGGTAGTGAGGGTCCGTGTACCTTTTGATAGTTTGATATTTTGTTTTCAAAATAAAACGGATTTACGGAAATACGGCCGTTTTCCCGTTATTCCGTTTTGAGACACAAAACGAAATAACGGAAGTGCTTCCGTTTTTCCGTTTTCTCTTTCAAAACCAAATTACGGAAAAACCAAATTGAAACGAGACCCAGATGCATTAGCTAGGTACAAATAGGATAGGCCCAGTACTCTATGTCATTGTTTTCTCTCTGCTCAATTCCTACAACATTGCTTTTTGTGTTTATCTTTCTTAACCCCACCTGAACAACCACTAGTCTATAAAAATGTTATGTAATGTTTTATGTTTCCAAATCAAATGAAATCAAAATGATAGTAGGCCTATTTACCATATTGTTCAACCAGGTGAAGTTCCAAAAACATAGGCTAATCTGTGGCATTTTACTAATCTAAAATAGGCCTACATGTGCCGCCCTCTTCAAGGGTAAAAAATGTCCTGACATCATGTTTGTTTCACTTATGTTGTAGGATGGGAAGTCATCAAATATTAGCAAAACTCACAGAGTGAGAGAGACCTGCAATGTCTGTTTGTCAGTCTGTCAGACTGTCCTGGCCATAATAGTATTAAACTTAAAATCTGCACCATATCATTAATGATTAACAAGACTGAGTAACTACATTGGAGTTGGAACCCAGGATCAACTCTGTGAACATACAAGGAGTTATACATGTAAGCAGAAAGGAGAGTGGAGAGAAACATGATGTAAAGAGAAAGCTTGGATAAATGACATGCAGTAATCATTTCGTCCATCGCTGCTTACTTGGGTGACATGCATAAGATTTGTCTACTTCTCATGAGAATTGTGTCATATAACACACGCGGCCTGCGTCTAGGACACAATGCAGCGGATAAGGCACGGCGACTTGTTGTTGACAAACTCCTTGAGGAAACTGACATTCTTTGTCTACAAGAAACTTTTCTTGCTAAACAGGACCTGGACAAGCTCAACTCTGTTCATAGTAACTTCCATGGGGTGGGGGAGTCAACCACAGATTTGAGCTTGGGGTTGGTTCAAGGCAGAATACCTGGAGGTGTGGCCATTATGTGGCATAAAAAATATGACCATCTGATCAGTGTGATTAGATTGAGAGTAGACTGGTGTGTTGCAATAAAAGTTTCTTATAATGGTAATGTTCTTATCATTTTGAATGTTTACACACCTTATGAATGTTCCAGTAACGAGGACGAATATCTTCAAAAGCTTGCTTTTATTGGCTCTTTTATTGAGGAAAATGAATGTACCTGTATTTATGTAATGGGTGATTTGAATGCAGATATCTCTGATAGGAAGTCTGTGTTTGGCCGATACCTAGTTGAATTTTGTCATGATAATAAGCTCTTGTTAACAAGTAAGATCCATTTGCCAACAGATAGCTATACATATGTCAGTGAGGCTTGGAATACAACATCCTGGCTAGATCATTGTGTAAGCACAGCTGATGCCCATGAATGTGTGGATAAAGTTGAGATTTTGTATGGGTTTGCAACAATGGACCACATGCCTGTCTCCATTATGCTCAATGTAGAAAACCTACCTACAATGACCACGGATGATAATCAGGTTAATCATGGTGGGAAAATTGAGTGGGCTAAACTCTCAGAGAACGACCTGCTACATTATCATGACTTGACTGAGAAGACCATAGGTAACAATGAAATTCCATATGATGCTATAATGTGTGATAATTTCAACTGTGGTATGCCAAATCACAAAGAAGAGCTATGTGTACTATATGGCAGAATTGTGCAGGGTCTGAATGAGGCTAGTAAACCACTCATTCAGAGAAAAGCAAAGAAGTACAGCTTCAGGCCAGGCTGGAATGAGTATGTGGATGAACTCCACCAGCAAGCCAGAGAAGCTTTTAAAAATTGGATTATCGCTGGTAAATCAAGGCATGGACCTGAGAGTGAAATTAAAAAGAAAGCTGTTGCTAGGTTCAAATATGCAATTGGGAAATTGGCTTTAAACAAATCCTGTGGCCTTCATCTGATCTCTGCAGAGCATTTGAAATTTTCATGAATGAAATTTTCATTTTCAAGAATGAATGAATGAGTGAATGAATGAACTAGAAAATTTCACATGAAATTTTGAGTGTGCCTGATGCTCGCTGCCAACTAGTATCCCCATACCAATACGCTAATTATTAATAGCAGTAAATGTATCACTGTGTGTCTGTGTGTGTGTGCATGCCTGAATGTGTGTATGTTCACGTGCTGTCGCCGCGTTTGTGTATGTGTGAGTCTGTTTGTCTGTCTGTGTGTATGTCCACTTACAGATAGAAAAAACAGCTTAACTTAACAGCTAAAAAAGACTGCAGTCTAAAATGTCCAAGATGGACACAGAAAGACAGAGACAGACAGACAGACCCAGACAGGCAGACTGACACATATGTAATTACCTCTGTATGATGAGGCTTTAACTGCAAAGAAGTCAGGTTGCTGAAATATTCAAATTTGACTGTGCTGTGACACACAGACGATTGGCCGAACGGCTGGAGTTGATTCAGCCAATCACCAGTTGGCAATGGCACAGTCAAATTTAAATACACCAAGAAAAGGCAGAAACTGAGCCAAAAGTTCCTCTCAAACTCCAACTGTTTAATGAAAAACCGTAAGTGCTACAGCTACAAAAAGCACACCGTGAGCGAGAGGACAGGATGCGGATCACAAAGGTGTAAATTTCATTTCTGTGGTGTGAAAAATGAGGCCAGAGCCATGATGGACATAAGTGGAATGGTCTGCTTTCTTCCAGAAATTTGGGCTCTCACTTAACATGGGAGTGAATGGGGCAGTTGGTTGGACTTGTTGTCCTTTTAGACCACCTGCAGCCAAAACCCTAAATCCATTTTCTTCAGCGGTCACACCTCTGCGACCGGAACGGCTTTTCCTACAATTTGGTGTACAATTTGTGTATGTAGAGTGAACAATGTGGCCGCACCAGCGAGTTTAAGGGAAAATTTCTTGATGATTTCAGAGGTGCTGTGCACTCCAGCGATGACATCACCCACTCTAACTCTCAACATTCCACGCAATACACACCCATTATAAATTCTAAGAAGGGCTGAAAATTTCATGATTTTTAAACAGCTGGTGTAGAAAAACTAAAAGAGATATGGAAAATATGAATCAGTCACTGAAAGTCGATGGCAATGTCAACATTTCAGAGTTGGAATGGAGTTTCTACGTGAATGTATGAGTTCGTGAAGTGTGGGTGAAGATGAGTGAGTTTGAAGGATTTTCTCATTGACTTCCATTATAACCAAGTTTCAGAAAAAGCTGAATATTTTGGAAAGTTTGAATGGGATTGAAAAGTTGAATCATATGTAAAAAGTCAAGGAATTGCTGAATATTTTCCAGTTTGAATGGAGTTTCTAGCTGAAATTATGAATCCGTAGTTACCGTTTGAAATTTTGTGATTTTTGAAGATTCCGTAATTCATTTTCAATGGAGAAAACGGTTTGGCGGTGGCGCCCCCTATGTGCCAATCTCAAAATCTTTTTTTGGGTGTGTTCTTGGTCCCCTTCTGATGATATTTACCCAGTTTTGTGACGATCGGAAAAACGGTTAACATTTTACAGCCGATATTCGCTAAGCCCCACCCTTTCAAAGGACACTTTGCTTGACGGCAGCCGTGTTTTTCGTCCGATCTTGCTCATTTATAATAGAAATGAGTGTCTCGGTCCCCCGATGCCTCATACCAAGTTTGGTGTTGATAGCACAAATATTTCAAAAGCTTATTCATTTTACTGTTTTTAACATTATTAAAATTAGCAAAAATTCTGTAAGGGCGGCATTCATGGTGCAAGAGGCTTTTTTGTAGAGGACTATCCGGAGGATGTGTGTGTAAAATTTCAAGTCAATAGCACTTGTGGTGCGGCGGGCAGAGCCTTTCAAGCTTTACACTCTATGTTATAGCGCCCCCATAAGGCCGATTGGGACCAAATTTTTTGAGCAGTATTTGGATGTCATTTATAGTCCATGTACCACGTTTCATGTCCCTAGGTCCTTCCAGCTGGTCATAAATTAATAAAACGCAAATTATGACGGTTAATGACGAATAGGCCACGCCCACTTTCACCTATCAACATGGCACTCAAGATATGAGTTAATAGCCACCCCTAGAGCATGCATACCAAATTTGGTGAAATTCCATCCAATGGTCTTTGAGATACAGATGTGTGGCATTTATAGTGCCCCCTATAGGCTGAGCTCAAAATGCTTTGGTAGGCAGCTTCCAAGCCTCATTGTGGACCTACCCACCAAGTTTGGTGATGATAGGTCAAAGGGTGTGGGAGTTATGGCCAATCAATTCTAAGCTCCGCCCACAGCAAAGATTCATTGGTCCGTGGCGGCCATGTTTTTTGACCAATCTGGCTCATTTATAATAGAAATGTGTCTTGTCATCCCCCAAAGCCGTGTACCAAATTTGGTGTTGATGGAGTCAAAATTGTAAAAGTTTATGTCACTTTACTGTTTTTCAAATTATGCAAATTAGCAAAAAATCTAGTCAGACGGAGCTTAATGGTCCCAGAGGCTTTTTTGTAGAGCACATTGAGCTGGACCTGTGTGTCAAATTTCAAGTCAATCAGACTTATGGTGTGAGGGGCGTGGCCTCCCAAAAAAGTCATTTTTAAGCCTTAATTACAGCGCCACCATGTGGCCGAATGGGCTCATATTTTAATAAAAGTTGATGCACATCATTTCCAATCATTGGGCCAAGTTTCAGGTTTCTGGCTTATTCCAGCTCACGGGAATTTGAGCTCAAGCGGCAGACAACAAAAAATAATAATAATAATAATAATAATAATAATAAACCGGTACAATCTTAGAAGGGTTCTACCCCTTCGGGGTTAGAACCCTAATAATAATAATAATAATAATAATAATAATAATAAACCGGTACAATCTTAGAAGGGTTCTACCCCTTCGGGGTTAGAACCCTAACAATAATAATAATAATAATAAACCGGTACAATCTTAGAAGGGTTCTACCCCTTCGGGGTTAGAACTCTAATAATAATAATAATAATAATAATAATAAACCGGTACAATCTTAGAAGGGTTCTACCCCTTCGGGGTTAGAACCCTAATAACTCCCTTCATACTCCTGTCGGGAGTTATTTTTTCAGTAATCACCGGCTCACTATACTTACTATAACCTCGATTAGGCCTACTTTATTGCACCAAACAATGCACTTATTAATGGAAAAAATGTCTCTTAATGTGTAAACATGTAAAGTAGGCTATTATTAAACGCAGTCAACTAGTGTTAACATAGACTCAGATAGATAAATAGATAGATAGATAGATAGATCTGGGCTTTTATTTTGTTAGATGTACGTCTATCTATTTCCAGGTCACGTGTCACGTGTCTCACGTTTTACCTCTTACCTTTCCTCTGACAGAAAGACACCAAAAATTTTTTGCAAAAACCATAATTGGCCTGTTTGAGTTTGGATTTCCAATTTTTCCTTTACAAACGAAAAACAAGACCATATGATTCCGTTTTTTGTTTTTGTTTTTAAATTGAGAAACAAAAAACCACGTGACTCCATGGGTTGTTTCATTCTTCATTCCAAAACGAGTAAGGACAAAAGGAATATTCAATAACGAAAAAACGGCTCAGTTTTAATTGGTCTTTTGTTTTTTTGATTCTGACATCAAAAATGGTTTTCTGACATCAAAAATGTTTTTTCCGTTCTTCATTTTGAAAGAAATATCAAAATAACGTTTTTTTCATTTGTCAATTAGAAATGAATTAAGAATCATCCAAAGATACCTAGACCGACCAAGGTACCTTTTAACCGTTTGTTTTCTGGGAATAACTGACACAATCAGAAACTACAAAGGTCCGTGTATTCATTCCATTTTCAATTTAAAATCAAAAATCAAAAAAATGAAAAAAACAGTTTGTTTTTTCATTATTCATTTAATAATCAAATTCAAAAATACAAAAATGGTTTGTTTTTCTTATTTTTGATTTTATGCTCACATCAAAAATAGCAAATCGAAAAATAGGCCACGATTAAAATTTGATTTTGATTTTTCATTTGATCCAACTTGCGTGACCCGGAACTATTTTCTACTATTAATTCATTGCCACAGGTAAGCAATGACATGACATGCCACACTCAAAAACTTAAACTTTGCAGATCCTTTATATTGTTTTTGAAATAATCCAACCTGTTATGGTGATGACAACCATCATCACTTCTCATAAGTGTCACAACGCTAACATCATGTGTCAAATGAAGTGATTAGTTCATTGAATATCAATATCTAGATACAGCATTTCCACCAGCACATTCTGTCATGTGTGTAGGCTGAGTCACTTTGAACACCTGTCACCTCACACAGTACAATGACATCCAATAAAACTGCTCTGCCATGATGTACTTTCATTATGCCAAACTTTATAATCATTTGTTTTAACAGTACTAGTATTTATTATTATCATTACTTATTTAGGGCCCGAGCGACGTCGAAGTCGTCAGTGAGGACCCTATTGTAATCGCGCTGTTTATTATTAGGGCCCGAGCGACGACGAAGTCGTCTGTGAGGACCCTATTGTAATCGCGCTGTTTATTAGGGCCCGAGCAGGAGACCTCCAAGGTCCCTATTGTTTTTCTCCTGATCATTTATTTATATACAGTACAGGCCAAAAGTTTGGACACACCTTCTCATTCAATGCGTTTTCTTTATTTTCATGACTATTTACATTGTAGATTCTCACTGAAGGCATCAAAACTATGAATGAACACGTGGAGTTATGTACTTAACAAAAAAAGGTGAAATAACTGAAAACATGTTTTATATTCTAGTTTCTTCAAAATAGCCACCCTTTGCTCTGATTACTGCTTTGCACACTCTTGGCATTCTCTCCATGAGCTTCAAGAGGTAGTCACCTGAAATGGTTTTCCAACAGTCTTGAAGGAGTTCCCAGAGGTGTTTAGCACTTGTTGGCCCCTTTGCCTTCACTCTGCGGTCCAGCTCACCCCAAACCATCTCGATTGGGTTCAGGTGCGGTGACTGCGGAGGCCAGGTCATCTGCCGCAGCACTCCATCACTCTCCTTCTTGGTCAAATAGCCCTTACACAGCCTGGAGGTGTGTTTGGGGTCATTGTCCTGTTGAAAAATAAATGATGGTCCAACTAAACGCAAACCGGATGGGATGGCATGTCGCTGCAGGATGCTGTGGTAGCCATGCTGGTTGAGTGTGCCTTCAATTTTGAATAAATCCCCAACAGTGTCACCAGCAAAACACCCCCACACCATCACACCTCCTCCTCCATGCTTCACAGTGGGAACCAGGCATGTGGAATCCATCCGTTCACCTTTTCTGCGTCTCACAAAGACACGGCGGTTGGAACCAAAGATCTCAAATTTGGACTCATCAGACCAAAGCACAGATTTCCACTGGTCTAATGTCCATTCCTTGTGTTTCTTGGCCCAAACAAATCTCTTCTGCTTGTTGCCTCTCCTTAGCAGTGGTTTCCTAGCAGCTATTTGACCATGAAGGCATGATTCGCGCAGTCTCCTCTTAACAGTTGTTCTAGAGATGGGTCTGCTGCTAGAACTCTGTGTGGCATTCATCTGGTCTCTGATCTGAGCTGCTGTTAACTTGCGATTTCTGAGGCTGGTGACTCGGATGAACTTATCCTCAGAAGCAGAGGTGACTCTTGGTCTTCCTTTCCTGGGTCGGTCCTCATGTGTGCCAATTTCGTTGTAGCGCTTGATGGTTTTTGCGACTCCACTTGGGGACACATTTAAAGTTTTTGCAATTTTCTGGACTGACTGACCTTCATTTCTTAAAGTAATGATGGCCACTCGTTTTTCTTTAGTTAGCTGATTGGTTCTTGCCATAATATGAATTTTAACAGTTGTCCAATAGGGCTGTCGGCTGTGTATTAACCTGACTTCTACACAACACAACTGATGGTCCCAACCCCATTGATAAAGCAAGAAATTCCACTAATTAACCCTGATAAGGCACACCTGTGAAGTGGAAACCATTTCAGGTGACTACCTCTTGAAGCTCATGGAGAGAATGCCAAGCGTGTGCAAAGCAGTAATCAGAGCAAAGGGTGGCTATTTTGAAGAAACTAGAATATAAAACATGTTTTCAGTTATTTCACCTTTTTTTGTTAAGTACATAACTCCACATGTGTTCATTCATAGTTTTGATGCCTTCAGTGAGAATCCACAATGTAAATAGTCATGAAAATAAAGACAACACATTGAATGAGAAGGTGTGTCCAAACTTTTGGCCTGTACTGTATATATATATATATATATATATATATATATAGATATGGATATATAGATATAGATATATATATTTTTTTTTTTTTCTTCCGCCCATATGATTGCATTTTTCACTGCCTGAACACACCCCAAAACTCACCAAACTTGGAATATAAGTCACACCTGGCAAAAAATTTTATAATCTATTGTCCTCCTGAATTTCCACCACTAGGTGGCACTATCATTAAGGAAAGTGCGTTTTGGCTCATAACTGTCGCAAACCTACTTTTTCGAACTCCTCCCAGGCAATTTCACCGATTGGCATGAAAGTCTGCACACAGCATCTGTGGACCCTCCCGCCAAAAAGTTATTAAAAGAATTTCGATATTCCAAACAATACTCAAGTTATTAAATAGCAACTTCCTGCAGATTTAGTACAAAAGAGGAAGTGCTGCATATCTCCATATTGGTGTATCCGAATGACATGAAACTCAGTTTACTACTTCCCCATGAGCCCCTGAGGCTCTGTGCAAAAAGTCAGGTGATGACCACCAGGTGGTGCTCTTTAAATTTAAGTATTTTATATCTCATCATCGGTTGGGCGGATTAACACGAAACTTGGTATAATTATTGTCAATGCCCTCCTGAGGATATCTGACGAAGGACTTACCGATCCGCCACTAGGTGGCGCTCTGGTGGCCACCTAATTTAATATTTGGCACTGTGCCAACACCATAACACTTGTGGAAATGAAATTGATAGGGGTGGTGTAGACTGGCCCCTGTAACTCACACACCAAAAATGACCAGCAGGTGGCACTATTTTCAATGCAAAAGCACAACTCCCATGTAACATGTCAAACATTTTGAAACTTTATATCTCAGTGTTCCCTGAATTCAGCTGAATTGTGAGATGTAAGGAACGCCCACTTCTGCATTAAATTTCCATTTGCAAAATTGCGAACAATGAAAAACCTACTATTTCGAACTCCTCCTAGGCGATTTGACTGATTTGCACCAAACTTTGCATGAAGCATCTGTGGATCCTCCTGACAAAAAGATATTAAAACAATTCTGACAGTCCAAAAAACGCCCAAAATATAAAACAACAAATTCCTGCACATTGTTTTCAAAACAGACAGTCTTTCATATCTTGACCAAATACAGTCGGATTACCACAACACTTTCGCTAATTGTGTTCCATGGCCCGATGAGGGTTTGTGCAAAATTCGGTGCAAATCGGCCAATAGGTGGCGTTCTGGTGGCAGTCTAATTAGTGTGAACGGAAGAAAATTGGAAAATCTTCAAATCCTCTTCAAAACTCATCGACTTTCAACCTCTTCTTGTCCCTTATACTTTGAGCTAGAGACAACATGTCAACTTTTAAAGAGTCAGAAGACCTTGAACTATTGGGCATGTATTCAGCTTCTACTTTTTGGAAAAATACATACGTGGGTTGGGTGCCTACCTGTATACTGGAAATGTAAGTAAGAGATAACGTGTATTTTTTTATTTATTTCAGCTGACAAGACTTCTAGGTGCACGCCCCCCCGACGGCACCATGCCCCGACACGCGTGGACTGCGAGGGCCCGTTCATCGCTGCTTGCAGCTTTCATTATTCTTCTTCTTCTCCGCATGTAATCCCCAATTTGGCCCCTTTCCCAAATTCAAAAACTCACCAAATTTGGCACACCCATTTGGTCTGGCGAAAAAATTTTATACTCTATTGTCGTCCTCAATTTCCACCACTAGGTGGCGCTATAATCAAGGACAGTATGTTTTGGGTCATAACTCCCACATACTTTGTGGCACATTCAAAAACCTTGTATCCACGCGTTCAGTGAATTGTGCTGAATCTCGTGATATAGGCCACGCCCATTTCCGCCTACGTTTTTTTTCCGCAAATTTGCAAAATGTTGCAAACTTACTTTTTCGAACCCCTCCCAGGCAATTTCACCGATTTGCACGAAACTTTGCACACAGCATCTGTGGACTCTTCTGACAAAAAGTTATTAAAAGAATTTTGAAATTCCAAAGAATACTGAAGTAATTAAATAGCAGCTTCCTGCAGATTTGGTACAAAACAGGAAGTGCTGCATATCTCCATATTGGTATATCCGAATGACATGAAACTCAGTTTACTACTTCCCCATGAGCCCCTGAGGCTCTGTGCAAAATGTCAGGCGATGACCACCAGGTGGCGCTATTTAAATTGAAGTATTTTATATCTCAACGTCGGTTGAGTGGATTAACACGAAACTTGGTATAATTATTGTCAATGCCCTCCTGAGGAAGTCTGATGAAGGACTAACCGATCTGCCACTAGGTGGCGCTCTGGTGGCCGTCCAATTTAATATTTGGCACTGTGCCAACACCATAACACTCATGGAAATAAAATTGATAGGGGTGGTATAGACTGGCCCCTGTAACTCACACACCAAAAATGACCAGCAGGTGGCGCTATTTTCAATGCAAAAGCGTTTTTAGCTAATAACTCCCACAAAATATGTCGCACATTGTTAAACCTTCTATTTACGTGTTCTCTGAATTCTGCTGAATTGTGTGGTGTAAGCCACGCCCACTTTCACGGTAACTTTCCAGTCGCTAAATCGCCACAAATGAAAAACCTACTATTTCGAACTCCTCCTAGGCGATTTGACTGATTTGCACCAAACTTTGCATGAAGCATCTGTGGACCCTCCTGACAAAAAGTTATTACAAGAATTTTGATAGTCCAAAAAACGCCCAAAATATAAAACAACAAATTCCTGCACATTGTTTTCAAAACAGACAGTCTTTAATATCTTGACCAAATACAGTCCGATTACCACAATACTTTTGCTGATTGTGTTCCATGGCCCGTTGAGAGTTTGTGCAAAATTTGGTGCAAATCGGCTAATAGGTGGCATTCTGGTGGCAGTCTAATTAGTGTGAATGGAAGTAAATTGTAAAATCTTCAAATCCTCTTCAAAACTCATCGACTTTCAACCTCTTCTTGTCCCTCATACTTTGTGCTAGAGACACCATGTCAACTTTTAAAGTGTCAGAAGACCTTGAACGCATTAACTGTACATAATTATCTATCTTTATCTTTATTTCGGCCATGACTGGTAGATAACTATCTTGCCACCAGGTGGTCTTTGGCTGCTACCGTTATAAACACAAGAGACCGCACATGCGCAGTTGCGCACTCTCAGCTGATTGTAAACAGATAAGATGGCGACAAGACACAACTTCAGTGTTCATTTAAAGCTAGACGTTTTGTAATATTCCGAACAAATGTCGGGGGAATACGCAGCGGGGCATATCACGCCTGGTATGTAGAGGATGGCAACAAGACCTTCACAAAAGGAGGGAACATGAGAGCAGCTGACAAACGCAAGATAACGACATACTGTCTGCAGGTCCAGTAATTTCCTCTTTGGTTGGTGTCATGACTGCCCAGTACCTGGACAACCGAGCCGTGGCGGCACATGGGTATGTGGCGTCCCGTCTGGTGGGTCTGGGGTTTTTTTATGAACTGATAATGTTATTCCGTGTGTGTGTGTGTGTGTGTGTGTTAGAGTGCGGCATGGCCACATATTTCTGTTCGAACCCGAACCAAGCCCGACATTATTTATAACCAAAGCACTGAGTTTGTGCCACACAGTTGTTACGGCTGAATTATTAATAAATGGTTGTGTGTTGACGTTCACCACGCTATCCCGATGTGCTTTAGGTAACGTATAATTTGTGGTTTATTAGCGTTATAAGCGTTCAGCCTCTAATGTGTGTATAGCGCATCTCACTCAGTTAGCACTCGGCTAACTCCCGGGAGCATTCTCGGTGGTCGATATTAGCGGAGACATGCCGGTGGTTGAACACTCGCTGAGCTAATGTGGACTAATGTTTGACTCCGTGGTCTGTTGTAGAGCATTGTGTTGTGTTTCGTGCACAAGCAGGTGTACGGGGGTTGCCGTGTGTTTGTATATCCGTTATAGCTCAATAAACATGCATTTTATCTCGGGATGTCTTGTAATTTTCTTCACCCCTTCTTTGTCCTGCAATGAATGAGTGCACTGGCTTTCTACTACACCACAGCGCCACTTTAGCGGTTGGGAGGTGTATTGCACATTGGTGGTAAGTGTGAAATCTGTGACTATGCAGTTAATACATTACATGTTTGATCTGAACGTTTATGGAGACGTTAATTGGTCGAGACCGGGAACCCCCCAATGAAAAACGGGGATCGTTTTCAAGATGTTTATGCAATGAACGTATTAGTCCAAGGCTAGTGCAGTATGTAAACACAGGCCGTGTCTTCACATATCCGCGCTGCCGTCTCAAGACTGCTTCGCGCATGCTCCCTTTCTGGGAGATGTAGTCAATGTGGTTGCTTTGGGTCTTCTGTGTTGTGTTTGACATTGTTAAATATGTAAATAATGTGTAGGTAGATTCATGTTATATGTATGGCAACAGTCTTGTTTAGAATGATAGCTGATGGAGAAAATATTAACCAGCTTAAAGACTTATGTTCTATTTATTGTGTGGCAAGTGGAAACAGCTGGCATATGACGCCTGCTTAGGGTGTGTAACCATCTTTATCTATGGAAGCCCATTTTCGCCAGTAATGGAAAAAAAGAAATTGCTATTCCTAATCAAAATTGTGAGATAAAAAGTCATTATTACGAATGTAGCCTAGTTTTAAAATTAATTTGTGGCATGTTGTCTTTTAAGGTGTGTGGCATCACGGTGGCTTCAGATGGGACAGAGGATGAGATGATTCGCTGCTTTAAGGCAGGACAACTAGTACACTGTGTTGTAGTCAATAGTAAATATTGGTGATTTACAAAAACACCAAAAACTATTTTTTACTGTTAATGTAAACATTGTTACTGTAAATAAGTGCTTTCTTTGTAATACTATATAGAAAATATTCATTTTTACTGTAAAGACAGCTTTACATAAATATTTCTGCTGTTTAAATTAAAAAAATACAGGATTTGTATTTTCAAATTTGGCTGTGATTTAAAAAAAAAACATTTTTATTGAAAGCCTCCTTCAAATAGTAGCCTGCCCCTATTTGTAGCCTGGTCCCAAACTATTATTTTGTTAATAGTGGCCCAGGCTACTATTTGAGGAAATCTCATCTGTATGTATGTAACATACAGTCAATGGCCACTTTGTGTACACCTGTGTAATCTAATGCAATCCAGTAAAACGACTATACCATGATTTTTTCCCTGAAGCGTATAAATTTTCAGTTATTGTTGACATCATCTAGAAAGTGGTGACTCTACTTTGTTTATTATTGAGGTCATAGTCAATGGTGGTGGTGTACTGAGGTGGCCTCCTAATTTTGTCTAATTGAGGAGGACAAATATTAGGAACACTTTTAAATATATTGCACTCCAATACACCAACACCACCCACTACGACCTCAACAACAAAGTAGAATAATCACTTTTCTTACAAAAGCTGAAAAAGTAAAAGCTTTGTAAACGTACAATGTGTGGCAGAGCTGTTGTATTGGATTGTATTAGATTGCACAAGTGTACCTAATAAAGTGGACAGTAAGCCCCACATTTACACCACCAATCCATGCCTGCTCTGGGTCTCCCCGCAGCCCCTGGTTGCTCAACAGCCTCAGCCCCTGAGACCATGCTGATCAAAAGTTATTAAAAGCTTTTCTCTATGTCAAGAGGTGTGGCTACTATGACATTGCCCTCGCCACCAAATATGTTTGGCTTTTTGATGGCTTCAGCGACATCATATTCACATGAAATTGATACACAGGTCAAAAATGGTGAGCTCATACATCTGATAGGGGCGTCGCCCATGGGGGGGTGACAAAATGCCTCTATAGCGCCCCCTTAAATTTTTCAACATACCCTTCCCATAGGGGGTTTTTTGGAGTAGGAAGATGAAACGTCACACCACGTCAGGGTTAACTCACTCTGAGTTTTCACATAACTGCTTCAGTGATGCGTGCTGCTGGCCCCCCGCGTAGACGCGGGAGAGCGAGGGCCCGGTCACAGCTGCTTGCAGCTTTAATTATTATTATTAGGGCCCGAGCGACGACGAAGTCGTCCGTGAGGACCCTATTGTAATTGCGCTGTTTATTATTATTATTTATTATTATTATTATTACGAACATTAAATCCCCAATTTGGCCCCTTTCCCAAATTCAAAAACTCACCAAATTTGGCACACGCATTTGGTCTGGTGAAAAATTTTCGCGCCACAGCCCCCACGTGCCTCAGGCCCCCGTGGTTACATGGGGGAGCGAGGGCCCGATCACAGCTGCTTGCAGCTTTAATTATTATTATTATTATTATTAGGGCCCGAGCGATGACGAAGTCGTCCGTGAGGACCCTATTGTAATCGCTCTTCTTCTTCTTCTTCTTCGCATATAATCCCCAATTTGGCCCCTTTCCCAAATTCAAAAACTCACCAAATATGGCAAACGCGTTAGGTCTGGCGAAAAATTTTATAATCTATTGTCGTCCTGAATTTCCACCACTAGGTGGCGCTATAATCAAGGAAAGTGCGTTTTGGGTCATAACTCCCATATACTTTGTGGCACATTCAAAAACCTTATATCCACGCGTTCAGTGAATTGTGCTGAATCTTGTGATATAGGCCACGGCCATTTCTGCCTACCGTTTTTTTTACGCAAATTCGCAAAATGTCGCAAACCTACTTTTTCGAACTCCTCCTAGGCAATTTCACTGATTTGCACAAAACTTTGCACATCTGTGGACTCTTCTGACAAAAAGTTATTAAAAGAATTTTGATATTCCAAAGAATACTCATTAAATAGCAGCTTCCTGCAGATTTGGTACAAAACAGGAAGTGTTGCATATCTCCATATTGGTGTGTCCGAATGACATGAAACTCAGTTCACTACTTCCAGAGACCTTGCTGATCAAAAGTTGTGCTCTGCATGTCTGTAGGTCAAAGGGCATGGCTGCTATGGCGCTGCCATTTTTGATCCATCACCATGCATATTCAAGCAGCTCTCCCTCCCACATAATTCATCCAAACTGCTTCAAAATTTCTGTACATGATAAGAGCCCCACCCTCAACGCCTCCATATGCTCGCAGGCAATCTCGCTCATGGCGCCCCCTTGTGGAAACAGGAAATGCCATCTTTTACACTGACAAACACCAACCTCAAGCTCCTGACCTGATCAGGTACATTTTGTGGCCACATGACGATCAAGTTGATGAATCTCCACAGTGACACACGTGTCCTGTCATGTTGCAGGCTGCCGCGGCGGCGGTGGCAACTTTTCATCCTACGCCACGGAACATCAACTTGTTATAAATCCTTCACGCATTGTCCGATTTGCTCAAAACTTCACGTGTGATGACAGTCCACCCCTGAACGCACCTGGCCACATCTGGTTACGCTCGTAGCGCCACCTGGTGGATAAACAAAACACTGCGTTTTTTTGCTCCTGCCAGGTTTTTTCTTCCTTCTCACTTTGCTCCACAGCCCCCGCGTGCCTCAGGCCCCCGCAGTTGCATGGGGGAGCGAGGGCCCGATCACAGCTGCTTGCAGCTTTAATTATTATTATTATGAACATTTAATTGTCAATTTGGCCCCTTTCCTAATTTCAAAAATTCACCAAATTTGGCACACGCGTTTGGTCTGGCGAAAAATTTGATATTTTGGCCGTGTTGTATGTGGATGGGGCCAAATGGCAACATAGCACCCCCTAGAAAATTTCGTGCCTCAAGCCCTGCCTGTGAGTTTCACTTACACGCATGAAAATTGGTGGCCTAATAGAACATTCCAAGACACACAAAAAATCCTCTTGGACCCATGCCATAAACCGAACAGGAAGTCAGACATTTTGATTTGAATTTTTTACGTTTGTTAGGGATTTCATCCAATCGACTTCAAATTTGGTACAGATCATCCTGAGAAAATGCTGATCAAAAGTTATTAAAAGAATGTCAGTAGGTCAAAGGGTGTGGCTGCTAGGGCGTGACAAATTTTGGCGACTTTTTGTTTTCTCACCATCGAATTTTGAACGGCTCTCACACCCACATACTTGATGCTAGCAGTTTCAAACTTGCTGGACATGATGATGGCTCCGCCCTGAACGCCCCGATATGTTAATATTCCACTTTACTCATAACGCACCCCGGTGGTAACAGGAAGTGACCAGTTTTTACTTTAACATGTTGCCACAAACTTGACCCCATCAACTTCATTCCACTTCTAATGCATGCAGAACAAGTTGGTGAAGCTACCTTATGAACGCTGTTAAGCTACATCTAATGGTGTCTGTGTCGCGGAGTGGCGACTATCGATCCCTCACCACCAAATACATTTGGCTTTTCGATGGCTTCAACAACCTCATCTCCTCAAGAAAATTGATACACAGGTCAAGAATGGTGACCTCTTACATCTGATAGGGGTGTCGCCCATGGGGGGGACAAAATGCCTCTATAGCGCCCTGCTGAAATTTTCAAAAAACCCTCCCCATAGGGGTTTTTTTTGGAGTAGGAAGATGAAAATTTGTACATCTGTGTAAGTTGCCCAGATGCACAAAAAAGTCTCTGGCACCAATGGTCTACTCCAAACAGGAAGTCGTCCATTTTGATTTAAACTTTTTATTTTGGCAGCGATTTTGTTATTTCCACAATTTTGTATTTTAACGAACTCCTCCTACAGATTTTGTCCAATCAACTTGAGATTTGGTACAGATCATCCTGAGACCACGCTGATCAAAAAGTCATTAAAAGCTTTTCAGTAGGTCAAGGGTTGTGGCCGCTATGTTGCCGCCATATTTGATGCAGTGCCATGCATCAAATTCCCAAACCCCTCTGCGTGGACTCACACTTGTTGCTGATTAGGTTATGGCCCTGTTACTGACTGAATCAAATGGTGTGAAAGCAGTAGCAGGCAGTGGTGTGGATAAATGTCTGAGCGGAAGCAGCATCTCTCTGTGGTTGGTGATAAAGAAGCTGTGATGACACAATACTTCCTGTTTGTGTAGCAGGGAGGAGAACGAATAAGAGAACAGTCAGCTAAAGAAGATTTCACTCATGCAGACACTGCAGCCTACACAAGCAACAGACTACACACAGGTAGGAAACAAGCACAAATTATGTGTAGTGCAACTTCAGAACCAGCTGATTAATCCAGCAATTGATCCTACTGTGATGGCAACAGTGCTGTTGTTCAGTGGAAAATAACTGAGGTTCCATTTCCTGTTTGAAGCAGGGTTTTTATTTGTCAGTGAGTAGAATTCAGTGAGGATGATGCAGCGATGATAATGATCATCAGCTGTAGCTAGACCAAGTTTGTTGGGGCTTAAACCTTTTTTCTGCTGTGTGCTGTGGTTCACAGTGTGAACACACATTAATATCTTTATATGAGTTTGTGACATGAACATCTTTGAAACACACAGCCACCTCTCAGACTTCCCTCTATGTTGTGTGGACAGATGATTTATCAGCTGTGCTCTGCTCACAGCCAAAGAGAGGAGCTTTGAGGCGACAGGCTTGTATTGACCAACATAACCAAGAAAACCTCAAGGATCCGTGGGTCCACCTTTCCAACAGTTTCCCTGAAGAGCTGCCTGAGATCAACCACCATCACCGTCACCATACTGCAGACAGAACACAGCTTACCAACATCCACAGCAAAGCTGCCACCATGAATGACGACAAGAACATATCCGAGCTCAATGGCATAGCTACAGATGTGACTTCAGATCCTCTGTCCAACATGATTTCTGAAAACACATGTGAAACTCCTCCAGGAGCAAAGATGGGGCCCCCGGTGGCACCCAAGCCTGTCTGGTTTCGCCAAAGTCTGACGAAAATTCAGGATGAGCAGGATCAGAAGAGGCAAGCTAAACCCGCAGAACAGAGGCCTAGTGTGGGCTTCAACAGAGGCTTTGGAGTCAGATGTGCATCTTCTGCAACCAACCTGTCAATCAAACAAAAGATCCACTCATTTGAGACTTATTCCAGGCCAGAGGGGACAGAGATGGGATGCATCAGGAGGCCTTTGGTTCCTTCCACCTCTCCTGTTCTAATGGAGAAGGAGTCCAGGATTCGACTTGCCTCACATGGAGATTATGGGAAGGGCAAAATCCCACAAAAGATCCAGGCGAACCAGTCTGCATCCCCTAGGGGCACAGACAACAAAAATGTCTCTGCTACAAGCTCTGCTATCACCTCCTCCATTTCTGAAGCTTCCAGTCAAACAGCCAAGACCTCTGAAGATAAGCCTCTCTACATCCAATCCCCAACAGATCTCCCACTTTCTGACACCATCAGCACTTATCTGAACTCAGAGATACACGATTGCGATTCAGCTCCAATCCATGATGAGAGGAGTGTCTTTCCATGCAAACCTGGGCTGGAAAAAATGGATCTTACCATGTCCACAGAAGACAAAGTCCTACTGCCTGCAACAACTATGAGATCCAATCAAGCTGCAGGGGAAAGTCATCATGAAGGGATGGAGGAATATGGAGCACAGAGCCAAGAGAAGTTGCTGAGCACACCTCAGAATGCTGCTCTGCCCACAGACAGTAACCCCCTGAGAAGCCTGGATGGAGAGAGTTTAGAGAAAATCCTTGTCTTCAGTAACCAGGTAATCTTTCATGTGAGGGACTAGGCTAATGTTTGACTTTATTTGTCATGTAAACATTATTTAAAGTGCTATTCCAATTTTAATTATTTGACTTATTTCAGTAGTTTTGACTATAATTTCTTTATTACTGTTATTACCAAACTAATACTTGAGATGTAAGAACATGGCAACACTGCTATAACAGATTTCAGTAAGTCAGGAAACACAAGTAGTCGATCACAGCTGTAAAAAATTGTGTAAACAAATTGTGAGGGATGTTTACAGCCAACAGTTGGGGTAATAATTTAACAGTTACCTTCATGTCAATTAACTTGCCAAGTGCAGTGTTAAACTATGGTTTTGTTTAACTTGGACCCTATTTTCTCATGTTTATGTGTCTAGGTGACTAATGAAAACACCATTTTTTAAAAAATTGATCCAGTATTGAGCAAGAGTGCTGCAGCTGGCAGCTTTGAAACAGCCCATACTGTATTCACTTAGGGGAAATTTCTCACAGTCAATGTATGCCCGTTAAAAGTGTTTGTTTTTGTCACTGACAGGCTCAGGTCATTAGTGTAAGTGTCTGACAATGCTGTGGAAAGGATCCCAACAGAGATAGACCTTTTTGTTAAAGAGCAAGATCCTTTTTGTTTAACCAGAAACTGCCTCAAAATCAGTATCGCTAAACCCACCAGACTCCAGTAATTTTATTATCGTAAAACACACTTAATTCAAAGTCCACAGAAACAACATTAAACTCACAAAAGTCGTCTTGGTTCAATATTCCACAGTTCCAACAATTACCGACTCAGGTTTGGTTGAAATAAACCTCTAATTCACCCAGTTAGATGTAAAAATATATATTTAAATGGAGTCTGATGTGACTGGCAATGGCAAGTTTGGGCTATTTCTGGTTAAACAGGAAATTACTTTTTAACAAAAAGGTCTATCTCTGTAGGGATCCTTTCCATAATGTTGTCAGACACTTAGAATAATACTCTGAGCCAGTCGGTGGCAAAGACAAGCACTTTTAGTGGACATACACTGATGATGTGCAATTGCCCCAAGTGATTATATTAAAGCCTGTTTTGCTGCTGCAGTCCTTTCACTCAATGCTGGACAAATTTCAAAAATTGTTGTTCCCATTGATCACTTAGAAATGAACAAGTGGAAAATAGGGTCAAGGTGGAAAAATACAGAAGTTACTCTTTAATATTACTGACAAATAATAACCAAAACTACATAAATAAGACTCAACGTTATGATTGTCTTTGCAGTATCTTATTCTATTTTAAAATGTTGCTTTTGTTTCAGGTTTCTCAAGTGCTTATGCGCGCTCTACCCATGCACCCCTGCCATGGTAACCCTCGTTCCTCAAATCTGCAGGACAACTCTGAAGTGGATATAACAAACCCTCAGGAGTCTGAGCATGACCTGGACAGCACTGACAGAGGATTCTCTGTTAGGTAGGACTTCCACAGAGAGGTTTGAGTAAACATGGCTTGTAGTGTTTCATTAACTGAACAGGGACTTACCCCCAGATGGCTTACTGTACCTGTCCTTTATTTATAAGGAAGTGAAAAAGATGAAAAAGAACACTTCCTGTTTTACCAGAGAAGCAGTGGCAAGTTTTTAACTGTCGGTGCAGATGTTAAATCCAGCACAGTTAAACACTGCTAGTGTGTACAGTGCTTGTAGATGTGTATCTGACATTGCATTCTCAACTCTGTTGTGTTTCCGTCACTTTAATACAGCTTGGCCACACTGAGGGACTGTACCATTGACCAGGGGGAGGGGGGATCTCACAACCAGGCAGACATCACTTCTGCTTGTGCTCACTCCTTCATCTCAGCCATCTCCTCACAGGAAATACAGGGGATGATCCAGGAAGTCAAAGTTCTAAACGAAGAGACACTGAAGGTGAAACACCCACCAGACCTATATTTGGTATATCCATAACTGTAAAAACTCTAAAAATGTAAATGCATCACATTACAATGCAAACATTCATGGAAAAACTTTTAACATGCACTTTTGAACATACAACATCAACATCACAGACACAACAAATAACTTATATTTCACCAACCCCATTAAAGTTTGACCAACCACCAAAATATTCAGTTTTAATGCTGTCTTCACTGTGTTAGGTATAAAATGTTATTTGAGGGAATACGTAAACCTTTTTAAATCTCAGATTTAAATATATTAATCCTTAGTTCTGGACTCAAATCAGACTCGACATCAATTTGATGACTCAAGACTCAACAAATCCAAAAAGACTTGTAACTTTACTGGGACTTTAACTCCAATGACTCGAGCATTGAAAATACATGACACCTTCCCACAAACCCAAAGATAAAAAAGTATGGTATTAAAAAGTGTCATGAATCAATTTATTTCCATTTGATTTCTGAATCAACTAACATTCATTCCCAGTGAGTCAACACTTTAGTTTCCAAAACAACTTTGTTTGAACCACTCCGACAGCATTTAGTCAAGTGGCGGGTGAGAACGATGAAGAAAAAATGCAGTTAGTGATACACAAGATAGTCTTGTAAGCATAACCTACAGAAATAATACACCTCTCAACAGATCTTGATGAACAAAATATTTACGTTAAAAATCTTTACTGATGTACATTGTATAATTTGTTCAGAACAAAATGATGTAACAGTCAGTGGAAACCTTTATCAACCTTCATCAATCATTCACCCTTTGAGGGCTGGATTCAAAATCACATTAAAAGTCAGGGTATAAAAATGAAATCATAGGCTGATCCAACTTGCGCGAATTTTATCATGGCAACTCATAATGTGACACAATAGTGTGTATGGCCAACGCATGCCTGTATGCACTTTGGACAACATCTGGGCATGCTCCTGATAGGTTAGCAGATGGTGTCCAGAGGGATTTCTTCCCAGACCTGGATCAGGGCATCAGTGAGCTCCTGGACAGTCTGTGGCAATACTTGGTGGCATTGGATGCACTCATACATACAGTGCCCTCCAAAAGTATTGGAACAGTGAGTCCAATTCGTTTACTTTTCAGTCTGTTGTAGACTGAAAACATTTGGGTTTGACGTCAAAAGATGAATATGAGACAAGAGATCAACATTTCAGCTTTTATTTCCAGGTATTTACATCTGGATCTGATACACAACTTAGAAGACAGCATTATTTGTAATGGAACACAAAATTTTTAGGTGAGCAAAAGTATTGGAACATATAAACTTAAAATAGATTAAAGTGAATGAGACTTAATATTTAGTTGCAAATCCTTTGCTTTCAATAACTGCATCAAGCCTGTGACCCACTGACATCACCAAACTTTTGCATTCTTCTTTTGTGATGCTTTTCCAGGCTTTCACCGCAGCCTCTTTCAGTTGTTGTTTGTTTTGGGGGGTTACTCCCTTCAGTCTCCTCTTCAGCAGGTAAAATGCATGCTCTATTGGGTTTAAGTCTGGAGACTGACTTGGCCAGTCTAAAACCTTCCACTTCTTGCCCCTGATGAACTCCTTTGTTGTTTTGGCAGTGTGTTTTGGGTCGTTATCTTGCTGCATGATGAAGGATCTCCCAATCAGTTTGGTTGCAACTTTATTTAAATTAGCAGACAAAATGTTTCTGTAGACTTCTGAGTTAATTTTGCTGCTGCCATCATGTGTTACATCATCAATGAAGATGAAAGAGCCCGTCCCAGAAGAAGCCATGCAAGCCCAAGCCATGACATTACCTCCACCGTGTTTCACAGATGAGCTTGTATGTTTGGGATCATGAGCAGATCCTTTCTTTCTCCAAACTTTCGCCTTTCCATCACTTTGGAAAAAGTTAATCTTTGTCTCATCAGTCCATAAAACTTTTTCCCAGAATTTTTGAGGCTCATCTCTGTACCTTTTGGCAAATTCCAGCCTGGCCTTCCTATTCTTCTTGCTAATGAGTGGTTTGCATCTTCTGGCGAACAGTAGATTGTGATACCTTCACTCCTGCCCTCTGGAGGTTGTTGCTGATGTCACTAACAGTTGTTTTAGGGTCTTTCTTTACAGCTCTCACAATGTTTCTGTCATCAACTGCTGATGTTTTCCTTGGTCTACCTGTTCAACGTCTGTTGCTTAGTACACCAATGGTTTCTTTCTTCTTCAGGACATTCCAAATGGTTGTACTGGCTATGGCCAATGTTTGTGCAATGGCTCTGATTGATTGTCCATCTTCTCTCAGATTCACAATTGCTTCTTTTTCACCTATAGACAGCTCTCTGGTTTTCATGTTGGTTCCACCTCTAAATGCAGTCTGCACAGGCAAAACCTATCGTACCCAATCTGAAACTGAGCTCAGACATTCAGTGCTATTTATTGTTTGAATAATCAATGTAATTGGGAGACACCTGGGCAACAAAACACACCTGTCAGTCACATGTTCCAATACTTTTGCTCTCATGAAAAATGGGTGGGTTCAAAAAAAAAGGTGCTATCTTCTAAGTTGTGTATCAGATCCAGATGTAAATACCTGGAAATAAAAGCTGAAACGTTGATCTCTTGTCCCATATTCATCTTTTGATGTCAAACCCAAATATTTTCAGTCTACAACAAAAATAAATGAATTGGCCTCACTGTTCCAATACTTTTGGAGGGCACTGTAGCATCCCATGGGTGCTCAACTGGATTCCAGTCAGGGGAATGAAAGGGCCAGTCAGTGGCATCAATGCCTTTGTCATCCAGGAACTGCCTACACACTCTGGACCCATGAGGCAATGTCCTGTACTAGGAGGAACCCAGGGCCCACTACACCAGCATATGGTCTGACAGTTGCTCTGAGGATTTTAACAGCAGTCAGGGTACCGTTAACTAAGGCTATGGCTCTCCACTGACCCACTGCCAAACAAGTCATGCATGAATATGTTACAGGCAGCATAACATTCACCACAGCGTACACCAGTATGTGCAGCAGTAGCCTGGTGAAGGTCATTTTGTTGGGCTCTGGCAGTGATCCTCCTGTTCCTCCTCGCACAATGGAGCAGATACTGGTCCTGTTGCTGGGTTGATGCTGTAGGGAACATAAATTAGGGCGTCACACGGAGGCACCAATTATGTAGGGAACATAAATTAGGCGTCACATGGAGGCACCAATTATGTAGGGAACATAAATTAGGGTGTCACATGGAGGCACCAGTTATGTTGGGAACAACAAGCCTCACCAAGGGGACACCAATTAATGTTGTAAATTGGTTATCGGAAATAATGTTAAATAATTTTAATTTAATTTTTAAATTTTTTGCATACTTTATTAATTTTTCACTCCATTGTCAACAACACACAGATCTGAAACACAAACATGCACAAACAGGACCCTCATTACATGCACTAAATGGAAAGATGTCAGAGTGAGGGGGCTGCCCATGACAGGTGCCCCGAGCGGTTGGGGGGTTCGGTGCCTTGCTTCCTGGCAGTGACCAGGAGGTGAACTGGCACCTCTCCAGCTACCAGTCCACGCTCCATATTTGGTCTGGATGGGGATTTGAACAGGCAATGCTCCAGTTCCCAACCCAAGCAGCCTCTTTGGGTGTAGCTCTGTTGAAAGCAAATTTGTAAATGAGCCTATGTGAATGTGATATGTGTTGCAAAGGATCTGGATTAAAGTAGAGGATGTTTAGTTGCATGCAACACTTTGTCTGTGAAAAGCATCAGCAAACTAAACACTTAGCTTTGGCAAAGCCAACTAACCAATAATCTAACTGCAACAATCACAACAATAACACAATAAAAAGCATTAAGCTGTACAGCTGTGATAAAGCTATGCCCAGTTGTTACATTACCGATCCTTGAATGGGTGGAAGAAGAGTCGCTTTATGGTGTGCTGCTTTTGTTAGCCGGCAGAGGAGGGTTGGAAAGAGCTGTGGTTCCAGATGCAGTCTTTGTTGTGTCCTTGTTCCAAAGGTGCAGATCCAAGGAAGCCAGTCACTCGTCCTTGCAGAGTTCAACGCTGGAGTGCATTTATGATTGTTGTAAATGTAATATATTATTAGTGTTGTTAAAACGGCATTATTGTTTTGTTTACTTAGCTTTTGAACAAGGAGGACAGTTTAACAGTGACTTAAGAATGTTTAGAATGTGCAACAAAAGAGTCCCAGCAATATCACTATTGAATGGGCTGGTAGTGGACAGGCAGATAATAAATCCAGACTCTAAAGAAACTCACGACAGTCAAACTCACTCAGGGCGTGGCTGGAGCAGTTGTGGATATGAATTTGAGGCACAAAAAAATCCTCAATCCGCTTTTCAGTCTCTCCTTAAAGGGATAGTTCAACATTTTGGCAAATTTGCCTATTGCCGTAATCCCTATAGTCATATGAGTAGGTACATTACCTTTAATTGTCAGTGCGTGCTGTTCTGAGATCAGCGGGGCAGAGCTGCCAGCTGAAATGGAGGTGAATGGTACAGGTCCCTCTCTCCCTCAAAACTAATCAAATACACCATCAGATGACTCCAAAACGCTCTAGTGAACAACACATGGCTTCCACATTCCCCACGCTATGAAATAATAATGTATAATTAAGTAACATTACGACACATGAAGCAAATACTCGGAACTGCTTTCTTGAGTAAACCACTGGGCGGAGTGATACAGTGCGCAGCTGAGACAGTGCCGTTGTTATTGCTGGCAGCCTTGCATTTGCGGTATCATCAGCTGGACACACCAGAAAGTTTGAGGAAAGTTTACAAGTGTTTTTGTAAATCATGGTTTACACATGCATTGTAAAAGGTTGCTGTAACAAGCCGAAGACATGGAGCAAAGTGAAGTTTCACGTAGTTCCAACCAGTAATACAGACAGGATGAAACAATGGCTATTTGTGCTGTACATCAACCCCAACACGCCTGTGGAAATGGTCCGGAAAATGTTTGTGTGCTCCTGCCATTTTTTACCGGAGGACTACAGTGAAAGGATGGAGCACAGAAGCTCAGGAATGGTTCAAACTCCTTTCTTGAAAGATACTGTCAGCATCACAAAACGAGCAGACGTGGTAAGTGATCATTGTGTATTTTGCTCACCAATCCCTCTGCTGTAACGTTACCTCCATGTTGAGTAACATTAGCCTACAACCCAAGCATGGTAAATAAGGCTAAAATGCAAATGTTGTTGAGGTTATGTTATGGATAAGTGCTTGCCCAGAGCATATAGTGAAGTGACTGGCATTACTTCTCATTGTTGGGAATAAACAGACTGCTAGGGAACATTTTATGTTGTTGTTCCTTCAGGAGTTGTGGTGATTTATGAGTGTGGAGTTAGCATGTTCTCCCCATGTTCCAGTGATTATTTTGAGGCGTACTCTATATTTATATTGCACAGGTGTACCTAATAAAGTGACCAGTAAGCCCCACATTTACACCACCGGCTCTGGGTCTCCCCTCAGCCCCTGGTTGCTCAGCAGCCTCAACCTCTCTTCTTGCTCTCTCTTTTTCCAAAACCTGTAACTCTTCCTCTGTATATTCTGGCTTCTTCTCAACAAACATGTTGTTTTGATGACAGGAGTAACTGCACTAAACATACGCTGTTTGAAATCACTCCACCCAGCAAGTACTGTATGTCTGGAATGTAGTTCCGGCTCTGCATTTGGCTTTGAAACAACTCTGTCTGGTAATATTACATTATTATTTTATAGCGTGGTGAATGTGTAAGTTACAAGTTGTCCACAAGAGCGTTTTGGAGTCATTTGATGGTGTATTTGATTAGTTTTGAGGGAGAGAGGGACCTGTACCGTTCACCTCCATTTCAGCGGGCAGCTCTGCCCCACTGATCTCAGAACACGCACTTACAATTAAAGGTAATGTACCTACTCATATGACTATAGGGATTACGGCAATAGGCAAATTTGCCAAAATGTCGAACTATCCCTTTAAATTGACACCATCCTTCCATGGCTAGACTATGAGAAGCACTTGCATTGTGCTGTGCCAGTTTCTCTGCTCCTTTTCTCCAGTTTCTGAACCCGGCATGGGTGAAGCTCTTTTCTGTGTGACCTGGCCGACGGCCGTGGTGGAAAAAATGTCTACAGGCATAGCAAAAAGCCGCATCAACTGACAGCGAGTATTACAGCCATGAGTATTGTTTGAACCACGAGTAGTTAGACTCCTTAATGTTAGCTGGGAATGGGATCCAAATGTCCGACGCGGGTATGACTGGAGTTGAGGCTGCCTCGGTCCCTCTGTCCCTCTGCTGGGTCTTGGCTTAAATCCACAGGGCCACCGGGATTCCTGCCACCCGTGACCGCAGCTACGGCGCTAGCTGAAGCTGTCCCTTCACTCTCCGATCTCCGCTCTGTTCTCATTTTCATGTATGTTAGCATTACCACTGGTCTCCGAGTCCGTTGTTGTTGAAAACAAATTCTCCGTGGATGCCGCAGCTGACGCCGCCCCCGTTAGCACCTCTTCCTCGTCTTCACCCTCCCCTTCATTCTCATTCTCCATGTTTGGCATCATCACTCTATCCTCCACATTAGCGCTGGAAGGTGTGTGTGAATCGCCGTCATCGTCCACTCACTCGTTTTTTTGGAATAACAAAAGGGTTAGGGTTAGGGTTACGGTGGACACGTCCTGTGATTTTCAGCCTGATTATATGATTATATTTACCCTTTACGGCAGGCACATCCTGACAGCTGAGAATTTTACTATCAGGTATTGTCCCCCCTCTATTAAATATGAAAGGAGGCTGAAAATGACAGGACATGTATGTTCTGATGATACAAGTCAGTGGTCCTGAAATGTGTGTCTCTCTTCTATAATACACATTCTACATCTCAGAGGCGACGTCTTTCTGTGGAGCTGTGCGCCAGACGAAAAAACAAGCGCGCCGCGCCGAATGCACACCGCTGCAGCGTCGCTTTGGGTCTACATTGATAGTAATGGGTTTGTGTGCGCAAAAGACACTACATCTGAATGCCCCCCATACACACACCGCTTTAACCAAGGCGGTGGCCAAAATCACCCAGGCAGCCCGCCTTTGTCTTAGATAGGCAGGGAAAACCCTGAATATTGTTATGTAGACATGAACACTGCACGGTGGCTCACAGTCCCCTCGTATGTGATAAACTATTTAATTTGAGCTAATCACAGAAAAAAAACCTCCAGTTGTAACTCTACCTCTTTTTCTACAGCAATTGGTTGACATCCATGTTGTGATTCTTCATAAAGAGGAGGGAGCTGGGCTAGGATTCAGCATCGCTGGAGGGTCTGACCGGGAGAGCAAAGTTCCCACAGTAAGCAGCATTCACTACAGACTCATGCTGATCATAGTAGAACAAGGGTTTGACTGACAAGGCCACGACCAGCTGTCTAAGATATTTTACACTTATCACTATGTGGAAGACTTTTCCATGTTGAGGAGAACACTTTTCATTCATATTCGATTCTAACATTAATCTAACATTATACTATAATAATATACATATTATACTATATATGTAGCTGTAACCTCTGATTGCCACTGGGTGGCACTACTATCCAATGCATGTCTGAGAAGCCTTACGGACTTCTCAAAGTGTTGGTTCAAAACAAGAGCAAAAAAACATGTCTCCTCACCTAGTGGTATCTATCCATACAGATAGTTCTGTGTTTTTTGTCAAAAGTTTGAGATATCTGCTGCTGAGATTTGTCTCTACCCCAAAACAATGAGGTATTATAAATTTGTTGTGCTCACAACATTAAACAGTGACCCTTAAAATATGAAAATATTAGCATTTTCTAATGAAAATGAAAATGCTAATAAATAAAATGCATGTAAGAGCTGGAAGCTCTTTGCTGCTGCTTCCAGCTCTGGCTACTGCCAGCTACAAGCTACTGATATAACAGCAATTAAAAAAAATAAATAAATAAAAAAAATAAAAAAAAACCTTTTGCGCCACCTAAAGATGAAATTGTATCAGATTTTACAGACTTGTTCATCATCCCTATCTGTGCAACTTTGCTGAATTTGTTTGCCATAGAACATTACATTAAAAAGCTATGGTAGTCAATAAATAGTATGGTAGTATGGTGGTGTTTTAATAATCGCCACGAGGAGGAGCTATTGATGACATTGTTAAATATGTCATGCACATGTTCATGGAGAACGGAAGTGAACAGAATTGTATAAATGCCAATTTTTGTGTTATTATAGCGTCCCCTGTGGGTAGAACTGTGTGAAAATTCAAACAATGAATTTGTACAACATATCCCAAAGTTGGTTGCAATGTAGCATTGACGTGTTGTGGCCCGTAAAGTGCATCAGGCCACACTTTCAAAGGTTTGGTAACCCATTACAGACTAATGGTAAGTGATATCCAAAACAAACTCATGAGTTTTGTTTGGGGGTCATCTAAATATGGTATGCACCAAGTTTGGTGAAGATAAGATAAAATATGTACCGGTTCCGGTGACGTCATCGCCCTGAATGGCAGCCTAAGGTAGCAGCTCCTGCTAAACGATAAAATACAGATTTTCTCAATGATATTTGAACTGATAAAAATTGAATTTGAATTGAATTGAATTTGAATTGAGATACGGGACTTCGACATTGAGAGAGCACACCGCGCGCTCGCCCCGCGCGCCCCCAGGGATGGAGGACACAAGCCGCGCTCAATAATAATCAGATTTTTCCGCTACAAAACCAAATAAGAGTTACTGCGCAAGGCATGGGGAAATAAGTCAGTGTCTTGGAATGGGAGACCAATATATTTTGCCCAGGACTATCCCCCAGTAGTCCTACAGAAACGCAAGGAGTATTCTGAAGCAAAGCGAGTATTGAAGCAGTGTGTGTTTTATGAGGATGGGACGCGGCTGTATCAGACGGTGGAGGAGGCGACTACAGATATGAAGGACAGAGGTCTTCCCGTCAAAGTGATCACATCAAGGGAGTGCCTAGTGGAGCAGCTGTCCCTCCCACCGTGTCCTCCCGTGGGAGGACTGAGACAGCAGGGAATGGGAGAGGAGCGGGAGAAGAGCGGGACAAGAGCATCAGAGGGGATTGAGAGCATTCAGACGACAGCCCTCATCCCCTTCAGAAGAGTTATAAATTCTAAAGAAACCCTAGTGTTGGTAAGCTAAACGAAATTTCAAGTAGGCAGTGCTTTTTTTATTCGGGGAAATACATATGTTAACATATTTTTTTTATAGACTTACTCCTTTTTCCCCATTTAAATGGGAATATATATAGGCGAGGAATTCATAAGAACTGTTTTATATCTGGACAGAGATTTCTGTTTGTACCCCTCAGTGTGCCACAGTGAGGGCCCTCTACCCACGGGTAGGAGAGGCTTTCCCCCACAGCTAGATGTTCGTTCTAGCTCAACTCATACACCTTTATGTGATGAGCCACGCCCTCCGCAATATTCATTGCCTTATAGAAGCTCAGTTTTAGTAAGTTTTCCAACTTGCCAAGGGGGAACTTTAGATACTGGTCCCTAGATTATGTTCACCGAGTTTCATGCAGATTGGTCAAACTTCCTAGGAAGCGATTGATTTTAAGTGTTTATCAAAAAATTCAAAATGGTGGAAAATCTACATAACCGGAAGTTATGGGTTCTGAGGCAAATTTGTTCCTCATGAGGAGAGGCATCTCTGTGCAAAGTTTCATGTCTCTACGACATACAGGGCATGAGATATGCCAATTCAAATTGCAATTTCAATGGGTTGCCATAGGGCCCCCCTTTGGCCAGCTGATGTAATATTGCTTCATTCGCATCTTCCCATGACCCTCTACCCCCGTGCCAAATTTCACATGGATTGATCAAGTCAGTCAGGAGAAAAACGTGGAACAGAGACACAGACAGACACACCCACAGACAAAGTTTTCGTCATTATATAGTAAGATCATGGTAACAGAAACAGAAGGTCTTTTGGTTTCTGGTAGAGACCTAAATATACATTTGCAGCCAAAATTAGACTCCTCCAGTGGAAAGACCTATGGATCTTTATACAAGAAAGTTAACACACTTTTTGAGGAGGTTGGTCTAATTGACATATGGACAGACCTCTTTCCTAACAGAAGAGACTACACTCACTATTCTGCCCCCGACTCTCTTTATACGAGAATACATTATTTTGTAACATTTGGAAAGGATAAAGACAAAATACACACTTGTGGAAGTGGGACCATAGATTTCATTGACCATGCATCTATATATCTATCTTTTGATCTTAATCTGCGACCAAAAAATAACACATGGAAACTAAACTCAAGTCTGAATGAACCTAGTTTTAAAGAACAAATTAAAAAAGAAATTAGCCTCGATTTAGAGTTTAATTATAATGGAGAAGTATCACCTCCCATTATGTGGGATACTGCTGGCTGTCCTGAGAGGGAAAATCATAGCAATATCTTCATATAAGAAAAAAAACTAGGAATAGAAAACTACAGGAATTACAAAACAAGCTGAAGGAACTAGAAACAAAACATAAATTGAGTTTAGCCCAGGATACACTAAAGGAAATTAAAAAAACTAGGAATGAAATTAATGATTTGGCCACACAAGAAATTAAGAAAAATCTAATGTGTCTGAAACACAGACATTACGAAAGTGGATCTAAATCTATGAAAATAGTAGCCTGGAAACTGAAAAAGAAGGTGGCAGAAAATACAATTCATAAAATTTGGGATAAACTAAGTGAAATTTAGGAAGTTTTTGAAATGTTTTATAAAACGTTGTATTCCAAAGTTCCAGGAACAAATAAAACTCAAATTGACACCTACCTGAATTCTCTGGATTTACCCACTCTTCATGAAGAACAAAATAGAATGATGACTGCTGATGTAACTGAGGAGGAATTAAAAGCTGCAATTAGTAGGCTTAAATTAAGTAAGTCACCTGGATCAGATGGGTATATGGCAGAGTGGTATAAGGAATTTAAAAACAAGTTAATTCCTATTCTACTCCCCACTCTGAATTGGGCTCTAAAAGAGGCACAAATACCACCTAGCTGGAAGGAGGCGATAATTTCAGCTATATTAAAAGAAGGCAAGGATAAAACGCAATGTGGGTCATATAGACCAATATCTGTTATCAGTATAGATTATAGGTTATACTTCCATCATGGCTAAACAATTTGAAAAGTTTCTACCTACACTGATACATAATGACCAGACAGGCTTTATACAACAATGCCAAACACAAGACAACATGCGAAGGACACCACACATCATGCATTATATAAAAAAAAAATAATATCAAAGCAATAGTAATGAGTGTAGATGCTGAAAAAGCTTTTGACTCCGTCAGCTGGAGTTTTCTTTACAGAGTTCTACACAGATTTGGGTTACAAGACACGATTATTAAAACTATACAAAGCTTATATGATAATCCCACTGCTAGGATTAAGGTTAATGGATATTTATCAAATAGTTTTACCCTTGAGAGAGGTTCAAGACAGGGCTGTGCATGGTCACCATTACTCTTTGCATTATATACGGAGCCATTAGCTCAATATATCATACAAAATAGAGAAAATAGGGGAATTAGTATTCAAGGGACAGAGCATAAATTGGCCTGTTATGCAGATGATATTTTAATCTATCTAGGACAACCAACAAATACCTTACCTAAACTGATGCAGTCACTTGAACAATACGGTCGACTATCAGGATACAAGATAAACATAGGCAGCACTCAATTACTTTCATATAACAATAGCCCACCAGAGACACAAGAAATTAGGAACAGGTATCCCTTATCATGGCAAACAGTCATTCAAATACCTAGGTATCAATATACCAAAGGATACTAGTAAGCTATCAGAATATAACTATCTACCTATACATAAATTATCAAGGAGACATAACAAGATGGAATCTAATTCCTTTCTTCAGTCTCAGCTCAAGGATTTAATCAATCAAAATGAATATACTGCCTAGACTGTTCTATTTCAAACGCTACCATTAGAGGTTAACCAGAACCAATTCAATGAATGGGACAACATTATATCAAGGTATGGAGGTAAAAGACCAAGGGTCCGTCTCAAAACTTTATAGTTGGCTAAAGAAAAGGGGGGGTGGGGCATACCATCTCTTAGGGATTATTATTTTGCGGCATTGTGATATCTTGGTGGAATCCATCATATAATGCTCAATGGAAGAGCACTGAAGAGAGGACACTTCCTCCCATACAAGCAGTCTTAGCTGATAACAATTTACAGAGCTATATCAATAATATTGATAATCCATGGTTGAAATGAACTCTTAACATATGGAAAACTGTTGTTAAAGGGGCAAAAAGGGAAACTGTTTCACCGCTAGGTTTGCTGTTGTGCACTGCCTGTAGCCCAAAACAAAGTGTGTCATGAGCCACACCTCCCTCTACCTCTGCTCTCTGTATCTGTGACAAACATCAATGTATGATACATGTGTACTGTATCTGAGAACAATGTATGGAAATGTATGTTTGTTTCATGTTACCAATAAAAAATAAATTACAAAAAAAAAAAAAAAGATAAAATATGTACCAAAAGAAGAAGAAAAAAAGTGTATCTGAGTCATTGTGTATAGTTGACACACTGGGGACATTTTTATTTGGAAGTAGTTTCAGCGAATGAAGAATTTCATGACTGATTAAAGTTTATCAACATTGGTAAATGGTAAATGGACTGCACTTGTACGATGGCTTTTTAGCTTCTGACCACTCAAAGGGCTTTTACACTACATGTCACATTCACCTATTCACACACACAGTCACACACTGGTGGCCGAGCAGTGCTTAAGTTGTAAAATTAGAAGTAGGGGAAGACTTTGGGCCTCTGAGAGAGCACTGTGTTCCCCCACTCCCAAAAGTGGGGTAACACTTTTTTTAAGCGGTACCCGAGCCGCCTCACTGCGCAACTCCGAATGGAATGATTGTGACATCTAGTGTTGTCACGGCCCCAAAATTGGGACCCACGGTACGATACCAGTGAAAGTATCACGGTTCTGAGTAGTATCATGATACCACAGCAAAAATGAGGCAGATGTGCCTTTTGTCATTTATAAAAAGATAAATCACTTTTCTATAATACATCAATGATATTTCAATGGAATAAATTACTTACTGACTTATTCATACTTCAAAAACAGCATCAATAAGTGATTAACATAGGGGGGATTGAAATAAAATAAAAAAATAAAATAAAAATCAACCAGCCACCCTCCTCCCCTGACAAGTAAAGAACAGTCCCTAAAGCGCGGTGAGGTTTGTGGACCGTTACCCGCCACAAAGAGAGAAATGTGAACAGCTCGTTTCTCCTCTGACACGCCACATACCTGTGTGCCGCAACGGCTCGGTTGTCCAGGTACTACTGGGCAGTTATGACGCCAACGAAAGAGGAAATTAGGCTACTGGACCTGGAGTCGGACTTCTCTGTTGCCGGTAAGCCATTATCTTGTGCCGCGGAGCCGCCGTAGGCTATTTGACCACCGTATTCCTGTCTGTGACCCCCGTTCAACCCACAACCGGCAGGATTCGCCTTTCATTTCTGCTGCTGGTTGAAATCTGCACTCACACAGCGTGCTGAATGATTTATTTTGCTCGCACAAAACTATTTTTAGTCGCAAATGCGAGTAAAATGCTCGAACATAGAGCTCTGTAGAAAACAAATCACTACCGACAAGTATAAAGAAATAAATAATAACTTTCACTGCTCAAAGATACTCACGTCTGGGAAACAAACCACTACAGCAGCATATTGAGTGGCCATTAGCGCGCCATTATTGACCAGCACGCGCCGTTATTGGATGGTGCATGGACACTCATCCCCTTGCGATTGGACTTTGAACTCATCCCACAGTAGTGGTACATGAGGCACAGTAGTACTACGGTACTCCACCCTGCAACTCTAGTGACATCAGCCAATACTGTATGTAGTTTTTGGATGTGAAAAGTTCTAGACCCATGCAAATTAGTTCCGGAACGCACCAGGGCCTTTTCTGAAAAGATCCTGGTATGCGTTCCAGTACGTTCCGGCTCAAATTAAGCACTGTGGCCGAGGCTACCATACATGATACCCCCTACTATTAAGTAAGTGTCAAATACCCCAGTCTCACTCCCAAGTCAAACAATGGCGCTTGGTCTGTGGCCCTCTGCGTCAGACACAACACACAGAGGCACCCTTAGCGGCAGTATGAGATGCATCGGGCAGAGGTGGCAGTTTTTAACACTCCAGGCAACTAGCATAGCATAAGGTCTACACAGGGTGGGTGGGAGTGGAGGTGGATGAGTCAAAAAAACTCTGGACATTCACCTGGGAGTCTGCTGTATGTGTCCTGTGTGAAACCACATGTTGATCAAGTTATTTTCATATCAACATTGTGTGCTAGTACATGTAGCATGCTATGCTAATGACATATGTTACATGACATATGTCATGTGAGGTTACATTGCGTAAGTAAAAAACATACTTATTTGAGGTTAAACCATAATGGGGGTTTTTCTAAACCTAACAAGGTAATTTTGATGCCTAAACTTGAGGAAGTAAACCTAAAAACGTTTTTACCTTGTAATTTTATTTTCAAGTAGACTGTATGCATTTAACCAGCAGAAGCTGTACATTTCCCGTGAAAACAGACGTGTATTTTGAAAAGACACAATGCATGTGATGAGTGTAAATTGGCACGCCGTCCCTGGGTCCAAAACTGAGGGGAGGAGGGATACCTAGAACATAATATTTTCAGATGTAGGGCCGCTGACCAAATGTTGGCATTTGACGGGTTGGGAACAGAGTTGGGTATAACGCATTATAAAGTAACGCGTTACAGTACTTTGATTACTTTTTGCAGTAACGAGTAACCTAACGCATTAGTTTGCTGTTTGTGTAATCAAATACTTAAGTACATGTTCAAACAAGACATCAGTTACTTCCGTTACTTTTAGAACGCTGGTCCTTCAGCTCCAAAACAGCAACGGCTGTCGTTTGGTTCTAATAACGGAGATAACGTTAAACCTATCAGTCTGAAAGAAGCCATCAAGCTTGTGGCTTGCTACGTGGTCAGAGAAATGCTGCCACTGTCTACGTTGGAGTCTAAATAGGTGGAGTAGGACTCGCTGACAGACATATTTCAGACTCAGGACTTGCATTATGCCTGGTACACGCTACACGCTGGTACTCACCAATTATCTCCGGTCGTCTTTCACGGCGTGTGATGTCATCGGGTTATTCTTGTCCTATTTTTATCACTTTTACTATTATTTGAGTCACTGTGTCTCTTCATGTACCAGCTGACATGTTGTTGTAGTCACCTAAAAGCGTCATCAGATGGCAGGAGCTACATTTGAAGCACCATACGTAAACTGTCAAGCTACTGTATCTTCCACAGGAAGTTCTGACAAATGTTTCAGAATAAAAGCCTATTTAAAAAATGGAGGGATTCTCTCAGCCGAGGTTATAAGGGGCTTTTAATTTGAAACAAGTGTTGAGTTTGATATGACGGTGCGATATGTTTACTTTACAAAGACAACGGAGCGGATAAAAAGTAAATATATAAACACAGAGGAATTAATAAATAACGGACCGTCTATAATGTAGTTTGTTTCAAATGAAGCTGGAAGCCTCTGCAGTTGTGGTGAGTAAAAGCCCCGCCGCTATTTGTTAAGGAGTAACTAAACCCTAAAACCATTTTTTTCAGCTGATAATCATTGTTTCTGGTTGTATAGTAGTGTTACTGACTGATCCTGCTCAAAATCTTGACAGTTTAGTGCAAACTGTTGAAAATCTACATTTTATTTTAAAAATGTGGTATGGAATGCCCTCTACAGGTTGAAACCTGGTTACTAGATTTGAATTTACATTACATTACATTACACTGGAGACGAATGACTCTGTTTCGGGCGAATGACGACACTAACCATCCACGCTAAAGCCTGCCCTCCTCCCTTTACTCCTCCCCTTACTATAAAACCATTCTGTCCGCAGTTATCAAACTGATAGCGAGTAGGTTGGATCAGAGCAGAGAGAGTAGTAGAGCAGAGAGAATAGCTAGTAATTTGTCGAATTGTATTGTTAGCATAGTGTATTTTAGTGTAGGTTTACAGTTAGTAGTGTGTGACACAGTTAGGGTCGGTTTTCCAAGCCACCATCGGCACAATGAAAATAAGTCGAAGTGTGGAAGAGAGGGACCAGATAAAGAGGCCGACCTCCGGGGAAGCCCTCTCCTCTCTCCCTGCAGCGAGGGACAATATTCACTCCGCCCCCTTCCTCGGCCGCTCCGCTTACTTTATGTCTGACCATGAGGATGTACCATTGTTTGCTAGCTTGATGCTAATGACAGTAACGTTAACTCAGCAGGTTGACAAAGTGCCTCTGCTGTTTCACACCATCATTTCCCCCTTTACTCTGTGTGGTAACATCCCTAGAGGAAATAATAAAAATGCTGGGGTGTTGTTGTCATACAGTTGTCTACGGCAGCAGATCGTTCTGTGTTTCTACTGGTCAAAGTGACGGCTGTGATGGGAGAACTGGATCTCAGTGAAGGGCAAGTGGTCCATAACTTTAATTTTGGAGACAAAAAATGTAGGCTTAGCGCCCTGTGGTCCATTGCCCAATAGGAAATGTAGAATACTCAAAAGTACTTTAAAAGTGCTTGAGTTACTTTTCTAAGGGAGTAACATTGGAAGTACTTTTAAAGTAATTGAGTGACCTTACTCAGGGAGCAATGCAGTAAAGTAACTGGTTACTTTTTTTAAAAGTAACGCAGTAACGTACTGATTACTTTTAAAGTAACCCTTACCCAACACTGGTTGGGAGTAAAAATGTGTTCATCAAAACAGAGAATGCAGTGGTCATTTCATCAAGATTTTACCAACTTGTATATAAATTTGCAATTTATATACAAGTTAGGATCTGGAAATCATGTTGTTATATCAGTCTATAGCCTCCCCTATACACCCATGTGGTTAGGCAATCCTACGGACAACACTTGTCTTTAGGCTCCAGATATGATGCATGCAGTTAGACATGCTCCGTGGTACAGTCCAAAGGGCTGAGCTGATGTACAGTACAGGCCAAAAGTTTGGACACACCTTCTCATTCAATGTGTTTTCTTTATTTTCATGACTATTTACATTGTGGATTCTCACTGAAGGCATCAAAACTATGAATGAACACATGTGGAGTTATGTACTTAACAAAAAAAGGTGAAATAACTGAAAACATGTTTTATATTCTAGTTTCTTCAAAATAGCCACCCTTTGCTCTGATTACTGCTTTGCACACGCTTGGCATTCTCTCGATGAGCTTCAAGAGGTAGTCACCTGAAATGGTTTCCACTTCACAGGTGTGCCTTATCAGGGTTAATTAGTGGAATTTCTTGCTTTATCAATGGGGTTGGGACCATCAGTTGTGTTGTGCAGAAGTCAGGTTAATACACAGCCGACAGCCCTATTGGACAACTGTTAAAATTCATATTATGGCAAGAACCAATCAGCTAACTAAAGAAAAACGAGTGGCCATCATTACTTTAAGAAATGAAGGTCAGTCAGTCCGGAAAATTGCAAAAACTTTAAATGTGTCCCCAAGTGGAGTCGCAAAAACCATCAAGCGCTACAACCAAACTGGCACACATGAGGACCGACCCAGGAAAGGAAGACCAAGAGTCACCTCTGCTTCTGAGGATAAGTTCATCCGAGTCACCAGCCTCAGAAATCGCAAGTTAACAGCAGTTCAGATCAGAGACCAGATGAATGCCACACAGAGTTCTAGCAGCAGACCCATCTCTAGAACAACTGTTAAGAGGAGACTACGCGAATCAGGCCTTCATGGTCAAATAGCTGCTAGGAAACCACTGCTAAGGAGAGGCAACAAGCAGAAGAGTTTTGTTTGGGCCAAGAAACACAAGGAATGGACATTAGACCAGTGGAAATCTGTGCTTTGGTCTGATGAGTCCAAATTTGAGATCTTTGGTTCCAACCGCCGTGTCTTTGTGAGACGCAGAAAAGGTGAACGGATGGATTCCACATGCCTGGTTCCCACTGTGAAGCATGGAGGAGGAGGTGTGATGGTGTGGGGGTGTTTTGCTGGTGACACTGTTGGGGATTTATTCAAAATTGAAGGCACACTCAACCAGCATGGCTACCACAGCATCCTGCAGCGACATGCCATCCCATCCGGTTTGCGTTTAGTTGGACCATCATTTATTTTTCAACAGGACAATGACCCCAAACACACCTCCAGGCTGTGTAAGGGCTATTTGACCAAGAAGGAGAGTGATGGAGTGCTGCGGCAGATGACCTGGCCTCCACAGTCACCGGACCTGAACCCAATTGAGATGGTTTGGGGTGAGCTGGACCGCAGAGTGAAGGCAAAGGGGCCAACAAGTGCTAAACACCTCTGGGAACTCCTTCAAGACTGTTGGAAAACCATTTCAGGTGACTACCTCTTGAAGCTCATGGAGAGAATGCCAAGAGTGTGCAAAGCAGTAATCAGAGCAAAGGGTGGCTATTTTGAAGAAACTAGAATATAAAACATGTTTTCAGTTATTTCACCTTTTTTTGTTAAGTACATAACTCCACGTGTTCATTCATAGTTTTGATGCCTTCAGTGAGAATCTACAATGTAAATAGTCATGAAAATAAAGAAAACGCATTGAATGAGAAGGTGTGTCCAAACTTTTGGCCTGTACTGTATGTTAAACTTTTGAATCCAGACTCTCCAGTTTTCAGCTAGATTCCCTTCTAAGCTCAACGTTCCTGGAAGTTTTTGCAGCTCCATCTTTCATCTTCTGGGTTCTTTTTTATCTTTTTAATCCTGCGTATGACACCATGTGTTACGCCCCGGTCTAGGGGTGTGGGTGCGTAACATAAGGACACACAGAAACACGGGAGTAAATGTACCGGTGAGCAATTTATTGCTACACACTCCAAAAACACACTGTACAATATCGCACACAAAATGGAGCAAAAGACGTCAGGGTGAGCCCAGGCCAAAACAACAAACAAAAAGCAACCTGTCTACCGACCGGCGAAATAACTAATCCCTAACAAAAACAAAAGAAACAAAAATACAATACTAGGCCTAACTCCCTAGGCTAACGAAAAACAGGAGAAAACAGGTATAACAAAAATAGCAGCTCACCCCTACGCTCCGTGCAAACAATAATATGTGACAATGACTATTTACAATATACACAAACGACTCAGTTGGCCCTAAGGCGCTGGTCTTAACGAAAGAATTAATTATTTAGCAAGCAAGCTAAATAATCACACGTGGATCACACAACAAAGTACTTATCAATCACAAAACCAGAAAACGATACAATGTGCTGCTGCCATGTACGAGAGTGGGGCCATGGCTTCTGTGTGGCCGGCGTTATGAAGGCCGAGCCCCTTGCTCCACCAATCCGGCAGCGGTGACGTCACGCTTGTTATCCAGTAGCTGTCCGTTGACACTGAAGGCCGAGCCCCTTGCTCAGCCAATGCAGTCGGAGCAACGTCACGATCGTCCAGCGAATCACCTGCACACCTGTTAACACAACACACACACGATCTCCGGACAGAAAGAGAGGTCTGACTCTCCACTAAACATGATGATCAAATTCATACATAGACATAAACACATACACATAGCCTAATAAATACACAGGCGGCTGGGGAACGTAACACCCCCCTCCCTAAATGAACAACATCCCCTAAGATGTTTGTTCACAGAACATAATTACACACGCGAAAGGGCATCAGCTAACACGTTATCTGTACCCTTCTTGTGGTGGATCTCAAGGTTGAAATCTTGCACTAACAAGGACCACCTCATTAACCGCTGATTGGCGTTTTGCATGCGGTTCAAGAAAACGAGAGGGTTGTGGTCCGTGTACACTACAACAGGCAACGGACTGGAACCAATGTACACTTCAAAGTGTTGCAGAGCGAACAGCAAGGAAAGAGCCTCCTTCTCGACCGTGCTGTAATTGAGCTGGGCAGCACTGAACTTCTTCGAGAAGTAGCAGATGGGGTGGTCGATACCCTGCTTGTCCTCCTGCAGCAACACGGCACCAGCCCCGCTGGCACTGGCATCAACCTCTAACTTAAACAGCCGTGTGAAGTTTGGGGCTGTGAGGACAGGTGTGCTGCAAAGAAGCGCCTTACAGGACTCGAAAGCGTGTTGGCAAGCAGGTGACCAAGCGAACGGCTTTTTCTTGCTCGTCAGACTGGTGAGAGGAGCAACAACCTCAGCAGTTTCGGCAGAAACTACGGTAGTAGCCTGCCATCCCCAAGAAACGGCGGAGCTCACGCCTCATCTGGGGGACAGGATAAGTTACGATGGCTTGGACTTTCACATCAACGGGACGCACGTGTCCCTGGCCCACCTGTTTACCAAGGTAAGTAACAGTGGCTTTACCAAACTCACACTTCACCAGGTTCAAAGTTAAATTTGCGTCTTTCATCCTCTTGAAAATCTCTTTCAGGACTGTAACATGCTCAGACCAGGTGTCTGAGTATGCCACAACATCATCAAGATACACCTCACAGTTTTTTACATTAGCCAAAACGATGTGCATCAGCCGCTGGAATGTGGCAGGTGCATTGCGGAGACCGAAGGGCATGACTGTATACTGGAGGAAGCTATCCGGAGTAACAAAAGCGGAGATCTCTGAGGCCCGAGGAGTTTTGTGACGTACGTGGCCGAACCCACTCGGTCCACGCAGTCCTCCATTCTGGGTAAGGGGTACGAGTCAGCCTTGGTCACATTATTTACTTTTCTGTAATCTATGCAGAAACGTGGCGTCTGATCCGACTTGGGCACAAGCAAACAGGGAGAACTCCATGCACTGGAGCTGGGAACAGCCAGACCGTTCTCCAACAAATATTCCACCTCATTTTGGAGAAGTGAACGCTTTGTCGGGTTTGCACGGTAAGCATGCTGTTTGATGGGTGGGTGGTTTTCAACATCGACATCATGAGAAAGGACGGTTGTACGGGATGGTGTGTCTGAAAAGAAAGTGGGATAATTTTCAATGAGTTGAATGATGTCTGTTTTGGCAGAAGCATCCAAATGTTCCAAATGAGCTGACAAGTTTCTTATAATTTCAGAATTTTTAAGTCGCGAGCACGGAGGGCTGCTCGCGCTTAAGCCATCACTTTGTGGAGCATACTGAGAAGGAGTCACATCTGCAGCTGCGACAGTGGCTACAGCGGCAGGACTGACAGGAGGAGGCACAGCAGCATGGCGTGTGACGTACTGCTTCAACATATTCACATGGCACACTCGACTTTTTCGTCTGCGGTCAGGGGTGCGCACAACATAATCAGTCTCACTAAGTTTTTCCTCAATCACATAAGGACCACAGAACTTTGCTTGGAGAGCGGCACCGGACATTGGCAGAAGGGCCAGCACCTCTTCACCAACCTGGAACTCTCTCCTGACGGATTTCTTGTCAAATCTTTTTTTCATTTTAGCCTGAGTTTCAGTCAGGGCGCTGCGGGCAGCGTCACGTGCTTTGTGAATTTGCTGACATAATCTAACACATTGATACTGGGACTGTCAGTCTCGGACAAGAACTGCTCTCGGAGCAAACGAGGAATTGTGACCGGTATCTGGTCTTTATCTTCCCCTGTCAGTGAGACTGAACCTTCGGTGATAAACGGCTTGTACAACTCATCTATTTCATTTTCCTTAGGTTCGTCTGAGCTCACAGCCGGCAAAGCAGGAGCAGTCTGGATGGAGGTCGGAGCAGGAATCGACTGGACAAAACCCACACTTTTCGGCTTTCTGGAGCCCTGATTAGCCTCTTTGCGCTGGAGAGCAGGACAGCTAGCGATAAGATGTCCAGACACGTGGCAGTAAAAACATTCACGGCTATCAGGAGAAGCTGTATTAGGACGCTGCAGGGATTTTGTCGGGAGTTTTGGATTTTTATGGATATTTACACCTGGACTCGGAATATGCTCACGGCGCGTAGAAGGAAATGCAACTCGGTGAGTCAGCACAAACTCATCTGCACACACCGCAGCTTTTGACAGCGACTCGACTTTTTGTTCATTTAAATACACAACAATGTTCTCAGGAAGACATGTCTTGAACTCCTCCAACAGAACTAGTTCACGGAGTTGAGCAAAATCTGTCACTTTACTGGCAGTGCACCACTTATCAAACAGAACAGTTTTCTCTCTGGCAAACTCCACGTAAGTCTGGTTGGCAGACTTCTCACAGGCACGGAACATTTGGCGATATGCCTCGGGGACCAACTCATATGCACGTAGCACAGTGGCTTTCACCACGTCATAATCAAGACTTTGCTCAATGGTTAAGCTTGCACAAACCTCCTGAGCTTTACCCACCAGCTTACATTGTAGCAAAAGGCTCCAGACATCTCTGGGCCACCTCAAAGTCGCTGCGATGCGTTCAAAAGCATTAAAGTAAGAGTCAACTTCACTCTCCCTAAACGGCGGCACTAAGGAAATGTGCCGGCTTACGTCAAACTGTTCAGCAGCAGTGACAGGAAGGCGCATACTCACCGGGGTAGACTTAAATGAAGGTCTGTCAAGCTCTATAGCTCTTATGCGGAGGTGCATGAGCTCAACCTCGCGGTTTTTTGTCTCCAGCTCCACCTCCTTCATACGAAGAGCCAGCTTCAGATCCTCCGTGTCCACCCCAGCCTGTAGCAGCGCAATCGGATCCGTGCTTGAGATCCGGGTGACAGCAGGAGCCTCCGCCCCAAGCTTCACCTGGCCGCTGGGAGCTTGCGTGGCCGTGGCAGCCCCCGCTCCCACTTCCACGTTTAAATCCTCAGATACAGGGACTGACTGCAATTTTGCTACTTTAATTACGCCCTTCTCCACCAACCGCTGTGACAGACAACTCTTAATCTCTACCTTACGTGCATTTAAGGGAATAGAGACATCAAAGAACGAGGCAATCAAAAATAAATCTGCTTTTGTGCATCTTTCCAACTTGTCCATGGTGGAATTTTGTGCAAACTCGTCCATATCGAACATGATGTGCCCCCACACAACAAAGAATACTGCCAACCAAAGACTTGCAACAACAAATCTCAACAACGAAAATGGGACTAAAGAACGGACGAGCCCCCACTTTATGTTACGCCCCGGAATAAGGGTGGGGGTGCGTAACATAAGGACACACAGAAACACGGGAGTAAATGTACCGGTGAGCAATTTATTGCTACACACTCCAAAAACACACTGCACAATATCGCACACAAAATGGAGCAAAAGACGTCAGGGTGAGCTCAGGCCAAAACAACAAACAAAAAACATCCTGTCTACCGACCGGCGAAATAACTAATCCCTAACAAAAACAAAAGAAACAAAAATACAATACTAGGCCTAACTCCCTAGGCTAACGAAAAACAGGAGAAAACAGGTATAACAAAAATAGCAGCTCCGTGCAAACAATAATATGTGACAATGACTATTTACAATATACACAAACGACTCAGTTGGCCCTAAGGCGCTGGTCTTAACAAAAGAATTAATTATTTAGCAAGCAAGCTAAATAATCACACGTGGATCACACAACAAAGTACTTATCAATCACAAAACGAGGACGATACAATGTGCTGCTGCCATGTACGAGAGTGGGGCCGTGGCTTCCGTGTGGCCGGCGTTATGAAGGCCGAGCCCCTTGCTCCACCAATCCGGCAGCGGTGACGTCACGCTTGTTATCCAGTAGCTGTCCGTTGACACTGAAGGCCGAGCCCCTTGCTCAGCCAATCCAGTCGGAGCAACGTCACGATCGTCCAGCGAATCACCTGCACACCTGTTAACACAACACACACACGATCTCCGGACAGAAAGAGAGGTCTGACTCTCCACTAAACATGATGATCAAATTCATACATAGACATAAACACATACACATAGCCTAATAAATACACAGGTGGCTGGGGAACGTAACACCATGTAATATATAGGACTCAAGGAGGAGACGGCTTGAATCAGACTGTGTTTACTCGTGCAGCTTCAACATATACAGCACAGCACTTGTATTCTTACAGCACCACCTAGTGGTAACTCCAGTACTACAACATAATACATAACAACCAGTATTCATAAACAAAAGAATATTGGTCATGGCCAAGATAAGGATAGGTAATTATTATGTACAGTTAATGCGTTCAAGGTCTTCTGACTCTTTAAAAGTTGACATGGTGTCTCTAGCTCAAAGTATGAGGGACAAGAAGAGGTTGAAAGTCGATGAGTTTTGAAGAGGATTTCAAGATTTTCCAATTTACTTCCATTCACACTAGTTAGACTGCCACCAGAGCGCCATCTGTTGACCGATTTGCACCGAATTTTGCACAAACCCTCATCGGGCCATGGAACACAATTAGCAAAAGTGTTGTGGTAATCCAACTGTATTTGGTCAAGATATGAAAGACTGGGTTTGAAAACAATGTGCAGGGATTTGTTGTTTTATATTTTGGGCGTTTTTTGGACTATCAAAATTCTTTTAATAACTTTTTGTCAGGAGGGTCCACAGATGCTTCATGCAAAGTTTGGTGCAAATCAGTCAAATCGCCTAGGAGGAGTTCAAAATGGTAGGTTTTTCATTGTTTGCGATTTTGCGAATGGAAATTTAATGCAAAAGTGAGCATGCCTTACATCACACAATTCAGCTGAATTCAGGGAACACTGAGATATAAGGTTTCAAAACGTGCGACATGTTATGTGGGAGTTGTGGGCCAAAAATGCTTTTGCATTGAAAATAGTGCCACCTGCTGGTCATTTTTGGTGTGTGAGTTACAGGGGCCAGTCTATACCACCCCTATCAATTTCATTTCCATAAGTGTTATGGTGTTGGCACAGTGCAAAATATTAAATCAGAAACTGCCACCACAGCGCCACCTAGTGGCAGATCGGTAACTCCTTTGTCAGATATCCTCAGGAGGGCAGTGACAATAAGTGTTATAAGTTTTGTGTTAATCCCAGCAACCGATGTGGAGATATAAAATACTTCAATTTAAAGAGCGCCACCTGGTGGTCATCGCCTGAAATTTTGCACAGAGCCTCAGGGGCTCATGGGGAAGTAGTAAACTGAGTTTCATGTCATTCGGACACACCAATGTGCAACACTTCCTGTTTTGTACCAAATCTGCAGGAAGTTGTTATTTAATAACTTGAGTATTCTTTGGAATATCAAAATTCTTTTAATAACTTTTTGTCAGGAGAGTCCACAGATGCTGTGTGCAAAGTTTGGTGCAAATCGGTAAAATTGCCTAGGAGGAGTTTGAAAAAGTAGGTTTGCGACATTTTGCGGAAAAAAAAAAAAACAGTAGGCGGAAATGGGCGTGGCTTATATCACGAGATTCAGCACAAGTCGCTGAACGCGTGGATATAAGGTTTTTGAATGTGCCACAAAGTATATGGGAGTTATGAGCCAAAACACACTTTCCTTGATCATAGCGCCACCTAGTGGTGGAAATTCAGGACGACAATAGATTATAAAAATTTTTGCCAGGTGTGACTTATATTCCAAGTTTGATGAGTTTTGGGGTATGTTCAGGCAGTGAAAAATGCGATCATTTGGGACAAAAAAAAAAAAAATTAATAATCATTTGAAAAACAATAGGGACCTCGCAGGTCGAGACCTGCTCAGGACCTAATAATAAACAGCGCGATTTCAATAGGGTCCTCCGCGGACGACTTCGTCATCGCTCGGGCCCTAATAAACATCGTGATTACAATAGGGTCCTCACGGACGACTTTGCCTTCAGTCGGTGCTCAGGCCCTAATAAACATTTAATTTGATAGCGAAGTATATTTTTCTCAACAGGCCCAATAGCTTACTATAACTAGGAACAAAACACAGGGTTCTGTAAAATAATCTGATAAACTAAAAATTGGGTGCAGTCAAAAACTGTGTGTAACTATGTTAGCACTCTCCCTGGGCCTACCTGCACTCTGATGACCTGCCCTGATATAGGAGTGCTGAAGGGGAAACATAATAAACCCACATATAATATAATAAGCCCATTTACTAAACCCAGACCACCAAGAAATGAATTAACTGAATTTCAATAAGATACTGTTGTCACCATACACTATTCCAAAATTAGGAATTTGGCTCCTTCACTTGGCCCTGAATTGATTTAATGGGGAAACAAACAATTTCTTTCAAAATACAAGGAGTCACGGTCTGTATCTTCTTTTCTTAATTTTCACCCACAATGGCACTATAGACGAAGATGCAGTCTGGCTCCCCTGGCCCCTGTTGGGGTCTCACTGTTTATTATAACCAATGCACTGGGAACCGTCTGTTCCTTAGTTTCCCTTCCTTTGCAGGTGTAAGCCTTTTTATGAATGTAGAGTATGGTAGGATGCTTAAGTGAACAAACTCTACAAATAATTTTCCATGTGCATCCCTCACTCATGTGTCCAGGTAACAAACAGCCAAAGCAAACTCCATTGCACTTAAAGAAATCCAATTTTCCTTGTGTCGTTTCTTGTCCATTTTATTGCAAGAGTTTAAATTGTGCTCTCACTGACAGAAAAGACACAGCTTGAGGACAACATTTGAGAGCTATTAATTCATCTTTTTAACAGGTGAGACGCTGGTTGTTAAACCACTCTTCTTTTCCCTTGGCATAGCTGGTTGATATAGAACTAATCCTGAAGCTTGTCTCCCTGAATAGGTGGGTGTTTCCTTTAGGTTCCCAAACAAAAGATGTAAATGATCCTAGCTTGGTGATCAATTAAAGTAACTAGATCCATAAATCTAGCTCTCCGTCCATTTTTCTCTTGCAGGTCACATGCCAAGCCTGCCATTTCTTAAGTCAGCTCCGGTCCAGCTCATAAATCATATGGCACACACTTATTCAGGTCAGGTTATTGTTCTGTTATTCAAGTGTTCTCTGATGACAGTCCATGGGGCAACTTGGTAATTTTCATTGTCTTTCAGGATTGAAGTTGCTTTCTCTATTGACAATAAGTCTAAGAAATCCCTCAACCAATTGTATTTACTATAGCAGAGAACACTTGAATGGCAGAGAACACTTGAATGGTTCAAAGAAAAAAAAATGGCTATGCCTAGGAACAGGGGAGTTCCTAGGCATAGCCATTTTTTTTCTTTGAACCATTGCTGTGGAAACTTAAATGGTATGGCTGATACAACAAAGGATAATCTGGGTAATATGTTCATATTTATTACTTCCACTCTGCCCCAGAGTGATAGAGGCAGGACTGTCCATCTCTTTAAATCTTCTCTAATAGTTTTTAAAATGTTAGGGCCATTTAATTCAAATATCTTATTAATTGGTGATCTAATATTTATGCCGAGATATTTCATGCCTTGAGGTTTCCAAACAAAGGGTGCAGAGCCCAGGTGTGTTGCAAAGGTGTGATGGTTAAGAGGGATGGCCTCACTTTTACTGCAGTTAATTTTGTATCCTGAAAATTGACCAAATTTTCCTACAAGTTTAAGCAAATGTGGTATTGATTGAAGAGGGTGAGATAATGTTAATATATATCATCGGCATAAAGACTGGTTTTAAAATCATATCTGCTCAAATTAAGACCGGTTATATTTTGGTCGGCTCGAATGGCACATGCCAGCGGTTCTAATGCTAAAATGAAAATGGATGGAGAGGCTGAACAGCCCTGCCGTGTGGATCTGAAAGGGATGAGATATCATACCATTTGTTTTAACACAAGCCGTCGACATGACATGAAAAAGTCTCCTCATATTATTTGAGGAAAGGCGGCCTCTAATGAAGCCAACCTGGTCTAAGTGTACCAATGATGGCATTACCTTCTCCAGACGCATAGCCAGGATCTTGGCAAACAATTTATAATCGTTATTTAAAAGACTTAATGGTCTACTCATTTGCATATGGTCCTTACCCTGTTTTGGAATAAGAGAGATAATAGCAGATCACATAGTCATTGGCATTGACTGTTTGAAAATAATGTCATTGAAAAGCAAGGTAAGAAATGGAGCTAATATGTCCTAGAAACTTTTATAAAACTCCATGCTATCCATCACTACCTGGCGTTTTCCCATTTGAGAGAGCTTTAATGGCAGATTTGACTTCTGTTTCCAGGACACATGCCTCCAGTATCTGCTTTTCATTAGTCTTTAGAGTGAGTAGTGATCTTTAAAGAAATTGTCCATGTCCTCATTACTGGCATTATATTCAGATTTATACAAATTAGAATAAATGTCCTGAAAGGCTACATTAATTTGTTTTGGTTCACAGACTATAGACCCCTTACAGTCATATATAGCTGGAATTGAATGTTGATTTTCCATTTCTTTTAGTCTGAGTGCTAACATTTTTCCAGCCTTTTCACCTGATTCAAAGTATTTTTTACGTAATTGAAACAAAGCAAAAGATGTCTCTCCATGTAAAATTGCTTGCAAATCAGATCTTTTCAATAATAATGCATTCCTCGGTCTGGATTTTTTTGGGTCAAGCATGAGTTGTGTTTCTAAAGTCTTAAGTTCAGTCTCTAAGTTTCCTTTTCTGTCTAATATTTTCTTCTTTTTTGCCGTAGAATAATTTATTGTCCACCCTCTGCACGTAGCTTTAAAAGCTTCCCATACCATTTGGACTGATGGGCCAGAATTTAAATTAATGGAAATATTTTTAGATATTTTTTCTCTAGTTGTTGAAGTAAATTCTTCATCTTTCAGAAGAGAATTGTTAAATCTCCATTGTATAGTCTTGTGTGTATTAACTATAGGAGAGAGAATAACTGATATAGGTGCATGGTCAGATATGATGATACTATGAATCTGAGAATCTAACACATTCCCCATTAAAGTTTTTGATACAAGCAAATAATCTATTTGTGAATATGAATTGTGAACCATGGAGTAAAAAGTATATTCATGTATTGGGATTAGATATGTGTCAAATGTCAGCCAATGCTAATGTATTTTTTAATTCAGTAAAAGCTGCAGAGAGAGCACCATTTGACGGGAGGGGGTGACTTGAGCGGCACTAACCATATTAAAGTCTCCTCCCATCAGAATGGGATCTTTGGCAAACTTTGTTAAAAGTACATTCAGGGAAGATAAAAATACTGCTTGATTCGAGTTGGGTGCGTAAATATTAACAAGTGTACATTTCTGATTTTGTAAGAAACCTGAAATTATGATCTATCTTCTGTCCTTATCAACTATTTGTTCTATTAATTTAAACAAAATTCTTTTTGCTGTCAAGATGCTGACAACCCTAGATGCTCCACTGCCTGTTGCAGAAAATGCCTGTCCTACTCATCTGTGTTTTAGTTTGGGCATTTCACTCTCTTTGAGGTGTACCTCTTGAAGCATTGCTACATCACATGGAACGCTTTCAAATGTGAGATGATCTTAAATCGTTTAACTTTATTTGAGACCCCCTTTATATTCCAAGATATCAACTTAATAGTGTTAGGACCCATTTATATTCAAGCCGTTTTTAATTGATGTAGTAACCTTGCCTAAAAGCCTAATATTTATATTCCGTACCAAGGGGTGAAAATACAGGGTAACACAAGACAAACAAACAACATGCAAGATGCCAAAAGGCAAATACACACATGACAAAAATGAGACTGTGCCATACAGTGCCAGTCTTCCATCTGTGAACCAAAAAAAAGCGAATGGGTGCTGCCATCCTCAATATTCAGACCCCTAAAAGAAAAATATAGGTGGATCATTCAGCTCCGGCCCCAGTCTAGGCCACGAGAGCAGCATCCCACAAAACCCACCTTTTAATTTCATTAAAATAATCATTCACTGGTCTATTATTCATCCCACGAGTGCTCTCAGACTCAAAATTGTTGAGTTTAGTATGAGTGGCATGTATTAGGATCAACTAGCTAACTAAGCTACGCTCATAGATGTATTATATGAACTACATACCAGAACCCAAGCTGTCACCTATTCAGTCCAGTGACAACTGCTCACCTAGAAAGAAATTTCTAGCTCCTGGGTTATGTCAAGGTCATGCTGACCACTGAATACGTGCACAAGTGTTAATCCGATCATGCCTCAGTGGCCCAGCTGGGCTATGTATATACAAGTGAACTGTGCTCTGGGTGATGGATACAGTGCTGCCACTGTGTTATAGCCATTTAAACCATAAAATGAATTATGCAGTGTTGTAAACTAATGATAGGCTTGGTGAACTTCAGTCATCGATACCAAAGGATGAGACACTCCTGGCACACGCATCTTACTGTGAATGACTTACAAAATTGAAATACCCTGAAGAAAACTGTTCTGGGGTTAGTTATGAAAAATTGCCTACACTGTCATATAAGTGAATCCAGACGTTAAGCACCTAACTTATATAGATTAAAACAACAACCAAGTTCGATAACAAAGGTTAAGAAGTAACTAGTAAGTGTGGCACAAAACCACAAAATCGAAATATCTTGATGTGTGAAATAGCAGATTCACTTTTGTGTCATGTATTTAGTTTTGCCTTTCATTTTTGCGCATCTTTACAGTGGTTGCTTTTATTTAGCAAGCATTCTCATTCCCGAGACACAACAAGAAACATGCATACTGCCGTGCTCTCACACAACAGCGATACTCACAAGCCCCCGGCTGTGTTGGGGTTCTCCCCGGAGAGAGAGAGGGTTGCCTCGATGCGACTGCGGATCGCTAAGAGAAGGTCTCTTACTGTTGTTTGTGCCTGCCCTTCTCCATTGTGGAGGCAGCTGCTAGGAGCTGTGGTCAGAAGATTGTTAGTGCCTGTCGTGGGGGCAACATAAGAAGCCACTGGTGGACGGAGGCCGTAAGGCTGAAGCAGGAGGCCTTTTGGGTCTTGGTACCGGTTGCCTGGAAGGGCTGCAGCTGTTGCGGTCACTGAAGCAAAAACCCAGGTGTGGGAGGAGTTCAGGGAGGCTATGGAGAAGGGCTTTCAATTAGCCTTAAGGAAGTTCTGGCTGACTGTTAGATGCCTCAGAAAGGGAAAGTAGGGCTTGTCTCAGGCTGTGCTCAGCAGAGAAGGAGAACTGCTGACCTGAACTCGGGACATAGTCAAGCGGTGGAAGGAGCACTTTGAGGAACTCCTGAACCCGGCTGTCACATCCACCATGGAGTAGGCAGAGCCTAAAGGCTCTGGTGGAACTCTCACACATATCCCTGGCAGAAGTTGCTGAGGTAGTCAAAAAGCTCTGCAGCGGCAAGGCACCAGGTGTGGATGAAATTCACCCGAGATGCTGAAGGCTCTGGACATTGTTGGGCTGTCTTGGTTGACATGCCTTTTCAGTGTTGCATGGGGTCAGGTACGGTGCCTGTGGAGTGGCAGACCGGGGTGGTGGTTCCCATTTTCAAAAAAGGGGACCAGAGGGTGTGCTCCAACTGTCAGAGTATCACACTGCTCAGCCTCCTGGGTAAAGTTTACTCCAGGGTGCTGGATCGGATTCAGGACGAGCAATGCAGATTTCATCCTGGCCGTGGACCAGTGGACCAGTGGACCAGCTCTTTACCGTTGCAAAGCTGCTAAAGGGGTCATGGGAGTTTGCCCATCCAGTCCACATGTGCTTTGTAGACTTGAAGAAGGCTTATGACCACGTCCCTCAGGGGGTCTTGTGGGGGAGTTAGGTCAGCTCTTAAAATAGTCAGTAGGCTATATTAATACTGAGAGTGAACTCAAAGTTTCCACTTTACACATTTTCTTTTTGAGCATAGGCTCAGGCAGTACCTCACACCACATACACTTTTTATTTTATTTTTGTTCCTTAGTCTTTAGGCTTATTCAGTTTGGTGTATTTGTGCTTTTATTATCTTTTTGAATAAATACTTTTGGAACATACATGCTGTTTATTTAATACTGCACAAAAGTGAATCGTGCCAACTACTCCTATGTCCCCTTATTTTCAGCCCTCAAAGACATCATCTGATCTTCCACATTTGACAGCAGCTTTTACCTTTGCTAGCAATGTCTTTAAGCTCTTAGCTTTTTTTGGTTCCAGAGTGATGCAGGGGTGATGTTTTTTTGTAGGCCAACCTGGAAGTTAACTTTGCCGTGGTTCCCTTGACAACAGCATTTTTTCATCATATTTTTGATTACTTTAAAGAGGACCTATTATGCTTTTGGGGTGTTTCCCTTGTCTTTGGTGATTTAAATAGCATTTTTATGATTCTATAAGATCTGCTAAGTAAAAAAAGGCCAAAGTCCAAGCTGAAGGGAGCTCTCTCCCCACAGACACAGCTCCTCAGCTGCCTGAAATGCCTCATTTGCATTCCTGCCTTTACTTCCAGAACTTGCTTACATCATTATGTAACATTATCTATGCATACAATACCTGCCTGTGGGCCACTGACCCGCACCCCCCAACAAACCGCAAATTACCCTTGTTTAGACTGCTAAAGGAAAAAGAGACGAAGAATAAGTGGTTGGAATTTATTTTTAACACTATTCCTCAACAATAGAACCTGGACATTTTATTGCGTTCCCTCCGTTTTCCTGAGGACTGTGTCACAAACTGGCTACAAATACAGCTGGATTTTCACAGCGGTTACTCCTGAAAGACGGGGCAGTTCCCACTTTGTTGGGCAAATATGGAGATTCAGGATCACAACCTATAAGTATTCTTTATGAGTTGTGAAGTTGTGAAGGCTATAAGAGCTAATGTTAGGTTGTACACCCAGTGCTTAGCTGTAGGCCGCTTACAGCCACAGAAATGGTTTGTGGAGGGTCCGTCTTGCATCTTACATCATGGAATCTGGCTGTAGTGGAGAGGTGCTGGGTTCCAGAGCTCTGCTATGATGTACTCTAAAAGACAGAGGAAAATTAAGTAACTTAAACTGATATTGCAACAGTCAACATCTAAAATGCTTAACAGTGTTGTCCACTGTAAAATCAGCGGACCACACATACCTATTCAAACACATGTAGAGAGAGAAATACACACAATGTCCTTTCACTACATAAATACCTCCCCAGCTGTATAACTTGGGACTAACTACACTGTTTAGTAACAATATTGTGAACAGCCACCATGTGACAGAGCTCCAAGTAAAAAACATGTTGTACATCTACTGTAAACGTATAGTAAAAGCAGATTCCCAATTAAACTCCGAGTGTGGCCACACATTTTGACGAATAAATGCAGGTCATTCAACGCCAGGTCTGATTGCTGTTGTGTTGTCGACTAATTAATTAAGCTAGCATCAGTTAGCTGCTTAGATGGGGCAATACACATATAACTGTGAAAACTATTTTCTATATGGAGATGCTCCACATCGTAAGCTCTGTCAGATTCTCCACAATTTGATCCTTATATTGGACATAATAATACCATGCCATCTGTTTTTCATACACACACACACACACACACACACACACACACACACCCCCCTACCTATATACATATCATTGTAACTTTATGTTGTTTTCTGTTGTTGTTTGTACTGTATGTCCACTGTTTGTACTTTAAGTCCACTTGGTCTAATGTATTTGTCCCCTATGTCACCTTGTCTGTTGTCACGTAATTTCACCAATAAAAAATAAAAAAAAAAGAAAAGAAAAGAAAAGGAAAAAATGCAATAAGCATAACAGGTCCATTTGAAAGCCTATTTCCACTTAAACTCTTACTGGTGCTACACATTGAAACAAATAAATGCAGGTGTTGACTCAACCCCAGGTCTGATTGCTGTCGTGCTGTTCAGCTAATTGCTTGAGCTAGCTAGCTATAGAAACATTTTGCAGTTCTTTGCAGCACACATTTACAACTGCAGTCAGTCAATGGACATACAGTTACCATGATGTAAGGTCAGATAAGTTACAGTTATTATGTTACAACTGAAATATAAGATGGCTACAAAATAAAAACTCACCACTGTGAATCGTCCTGCCCCAGACTTAATTGCAAAGGTGGTTTGGAGTCTGCGGTTTGTGTTTCTTCACTCAAATTGATGCAGGAGAAGAGGGCCTTGTTAGCTTGTTTTTGTTTTTTTGGACACCGGAGCCCGAAAAACTTCGGTTTCAGAATTGATTTTCGCCACAGCTCCTGCACTGAATTCCCCGTGAACCACAGAACTCCCATGTTGCTTTACAAGTGTACTTGGCTGATGAGTAGAATTTAAGAAACAGGCTAAATGACATGATGTTGCACACTCTTGTACAGTGGGTGGCGGTGTGCATCTTTAAATTGTTTGCAATCCGCCAACTGGGAGAAGAAGAAAAAAAAAATGCTTTGCAAACTGTCATTCTGATTGAGACTGGCCAATAGGGACGTGTCTTACAGCTTTCAGTTTAGGCCCCGCCCATCACATTCAACTTTTTATTCGCAAAACTTTTTGAAAATAACTCGCAAACAAAACTTTAGGATTTGCAAACAAAACTTTAGGATTTGCATTTTTTAATCAATCACTTTTTACTTGCAATAAAACATTTTTTGATTGCAATATTGATACTTTTGCTCTCAAATCTCTTAATATTGCAAAAATTAGGGCTATCCTGTCCCAAAAAAGATGCAGAAAAATTGGTCCATGTTTTTGTTACCTCTAGGCTGGATTACTGTAATTCCCTGTCAGGTAGCTCTAGACTTAAGACTTTCCTTTTTGATAAAGCTTATAGTTAGGGCTGGCTCAGGCTTGCCTTGGACCAGCCCCTAGTTAGACTGATATAGACCTAGTCTGCTGGGGGACCTCCTATAATACTCAGAGCCCCTTCTCTCGTTCTCTCGCTCTCCTTAGTTTCTGAAAAGTTGGTTAACATTCATGTCCTGTTACTGCAGCTCACTAATTCGACTTCTTCTCTGGAGCGTTTGTGCTCTACTGTCTGGCAGGTTGACTCATATCGCAGCTACACCTGGATGCTGTGCCATGGTTGGGCTGCTGCTGTGGTCCTGCCTAATGCCTCCTACTGCTGCTGTTATTATTAGTGATACTTCTACTGTTATTATACACATATGATTATTATTATCCACTGTGAGGGTCCAAAGGACAGAGGGATGTCGTATGCTGTAAAGCCCTCTGAGGCAAATTGTAATTTGTGATATTGGGCTTTATAAATAAAATTGATTGAACTGACTGATTGATTGTGTTCTGTCCAGGTCCACAGAGTGTTTCCCAGTGGCCTAGCAGCTCAAGAGGGCACCATTCAGAAAGGGGATGAAGTGTTGTCTATAAATGGACAAACACTGCGGGGTGTCACACATGCTGATGCCACTGCTGCTGTACGTCAGGCCCGCAGTTTGAAGCTGGCTGTGGTGGTCATCTGCAAGAGAGCAGAAGAGAAAGGACGAGAGGGAGGAGGCTGCAGGAGCGAAGAGCCCGACCCTATAGGTGAGACATATAACTCACAAGGGTGTAATCCAAACACCTCCAGTGTTTGAGCCTCTCCAACTCTCTCCAATACCTCTGTAAAAGACAATAAGTGCTGTGGCTCATGTAGGCATAATAAGGTTTCACATTTTGTATTATGAGATAAATTACACCTTTTAACATTTTAACATGATTTTTTTTTATTTTATTTTATTTTTTTGTTAGCTGTACAATAAAGGTATGCAGGCTACATTTTCCTTGTTTTGTATTTTGTGTTGCAGTGGAGGAACAGGAATCACTGGTGAGTGTGGAGCTGGAGAAAGGAACTGGAGGAGTTGGGTTTACTTTGGCGGGAGGAAAAGGCTCAATCCATGGAGACAGACCTTTAGTCATCAACAGGATCTTTAAAGGTACACTCATGTTGTGGACATTGAATGATTTCATTATGTTACAAATGAAATTATTTCCAGTAAATTCAAAAGTAGTCACTACTAATTAATCGTCAGGTTAAAAAAAAAAGTGTTTCTGTTTATTTATTGAAATGGACAGTCAATGATTTCTGAGAGCACTGTGAATGAATATTACCACAGAGAGAATAGGCAATTCAGATTTCCATGACAGAAGACAGACTGTGATTCATTTCTGGGATACAGTTATTTTCAAAACTTGAAATGGAGCTTGGAGTTGCAGCTACAGATATGAGTACTAGTGCTCATGTCTGTAGCAGCTACTGCAGCTACTTTATGTAAAACTGTAAACTACTGGAAATTATGCTTGGTCAGTCCTTGTCTCTGGTTTAATTGGCTTTCTGTGACATAACAAGACTAAGTCAAAACCTAGTATATGGCTGGACTGTGTATGACACACTAGAGAGCTTTCAATTTGAAAAAAGGACTTTCAGTTTGAAACAGGACATGGCGGCACTCAGTCACAGACTTTAGCTGTTACAGCATTGGCCCATTGGTGCAGTCCAGCCCAAAAAGAATCATGCAAATACAGTACATGTTAATATGAAGGACAATGCACCCAGACACAGTCACACAGCAGAAGGGATCTGCTCTCTCTGGAGCCATACCCACCGATCATTTAACACAACTGCACAACTGTGGGCCTCATTCACCAATATCTTACTATATAATGACGAAAATCGTATTATATAATGACGAAATCTCTATCTATGGGTGTGTCTGTGTGTCTGTTCCATGTTTTTCTCCTCACTGACTTGGTCAATCCATGTGAAAGTGGTAGAGGGTCATGGGAGGATGTGAATGAAGCAATATTACATCAATTGGCCAAAGGGGGGCGCTATAGCAACTGATTGAAATTGCAGACTTTGAATGGGCATATCTCATGCCCCGTATGATGTAGAGACCTTTGTAGAGAAACTTTGCACATAGATGCCTCTCCTCATGAGAAACAAATTTGCCTCAAGAATCCATAACTTCCGGTTATATAGATTTTCTGCCATTTTGAATTTTTTGAAAAACAATTATAATCGATCTCTTCCTAGGAAGTTTGACCAATCTGCATGAAACTCGGTGAACATAATCTAGGGACCAATATCTTGGCAAAAGTTGGAAAACTTACTAAAACTGAGCTTCTATAAGGCAATGAATATTGCGGAGGGCGTGGCTCATCACATAAAGGTGTATAACATCTCAAGGGTTTCACCGATCACCACACAACTTTGTAGGCATATGACCACACATAATCTGAGGGGACCCCTCCATTATCGACCCGATCAAACAAAATGGGGGCACTAGAAAGCTAATTTCTTATATAGGCCTAACCGCCATATTGATTTTTACTAAACTTGGTAGATATGTAGAACAGGACGCCTCAAGGTGACTGGAGAAATTTAACTCTAATTGGCAACTGGGTGGCGCTATAACAACAGAAAAATGCTTAAAAATGGCTAAAATGCGATCAATTGCTGTGGCTCCCACTGTGGCTCCTGCTGTGGCTCTCGCTGTGGCCGAATGTTGTTGTTTTTTTTCTAATTTTTGGTATGACTAAGTCATGGTATGGTATGCTGTACATAATCACCAAAACTGTCAGTGTGTCATTCTGTCAGTCAGTCATTCTGTCTGTCCCAAGTTTTTCTACTCACTGACGTGGTCAATATGTGAAACTGCACATAGGCATTGAGGATTGGCATAGGTAGAAGGTGACAAAGCTACCAATGGGTATGGACTAGTTTTTTAAGTTTTAAGTTTTGTTTTAAATAAGAAGGGTCCTATGAAAAGTGTGCTTCAGATTGATGATGTGTTCATAAATGGCTAAATTGTTCACATCTGTGTTCTTATGATGATTAATCCCATTGTCCTTGTAAGCTGAACACATGTGCTAGTTGATCCTAATTGGCATAGGTAGATGCCCTGCAAATTCCCATGAAAGGGCATGAAACTGTAAGGCCATGTGCATACAGAAATTAAAGGGGAAGAATGAGAGAAAAATTTGAGAGAATAAAGTCAAGAATGCCAAACAACTCCAAACATACTGTAATAAAACAAAACAAAAAAACTTCAAAAATTCTAAAGTGGTGGTAGTTCTACAGAAAGTAAATGCCAAACGAGCTGTTATAGGCCTATTCAGCATTGTCTGGAGCGAATATAAAAAAATGAGAGTGGTTGGTGAATGAGGCCCAATAACACTAAAATCACAGACTGTATAAAAATAATGGACGTAGTCACCGTGACGTCACCCATCTGTTTCTGAAGAGTGGATTTGAAACTCAAAATACTCCGCTCTGGACGTCACCATCTTAGCAGTGCCTGACTCCGCCCAACTCCCGGACAATCAAAAATGGGCAAAGAGGCGGGCCAAAGGAAGCCTGGTTGCCTAAACACGCCCATCTCGCTCGATGCTGCTAAGTTAGCTAAGGCTAACAAGCTAGGCTAACAAGCTAGAGGGCTAACAAGCTACGCTACTTTGGCAAGCCCTGTGGTGTTGGCTGCTCCCGCTTGGTGCCAGCTCCTTCACGAAACTTGAGGTAAGTTGAGTTTACCTGAAACTAACGTTATACAACAAATCTTGAAACAATGATTCAGCTGTTATTGAGATTACACAATCTTAAAAAACGTTTCAACATTTTTAAATATAGAACGCTAATTATGGTAAGATGACATTGATAAAAGTTGAAGGGGACTGAAATGTATCTGTAACGTTAACGTTACTGTTATCAACAGTGCATTGCGAGATTATCATCTAGAACATGATAAAGAAATGCAGAAATTGTGAAAGAAAGGCAGTGTTATACTTGTTACAAGATGTTAATTTCTTTCAGTACATCACCGGCGTTGAGGTCATGGCCACTTGTTAACGTTACGTCTCCACCATGCCTGCTACACACAGCAGAAACTCTAAGTACCAGTTTTGGCTACTTGACTTCAGACAGCTAATATTACATTGTCTTCCAAGGATAAAAAGAAAAAAAGACTGTCATCTATATTTTGAGGTGTTGCTCCCTGTTTTACTTTATCCTACAGATGTGACATAATAGTATTGTCAACAAAAACAAGTGATTCACCCTTTATAGTTAACTTTCTGTTTTTAATTACCTAAAGCATTTATTACACTCATTTTACTTTCATATGCACAGTGTGGATCATTGGTGACAGCTATGTCCGACGTGGTGTCCAGAGAGCTGCAGAGACCTTGGGAAGCACCCTCAGCATGCCGGGCGTCTGTGTCTGCTGGTTTGGCTGGAGTGGACTGCAGTGGAGAGGCCTTGTCTCCTTCTTTTCCCACTCCCTGTGAGGAAGAGCAGCACCAGATGTCCTCATCATCCACTGTGGCGGCAATGACATGGGGAAGGTCAGCAGTGTCAAGCTGGTCAGCATGATGAAGGAGGACCTGCACCAGCTTCACCTCCAGCATCTTGGCATTAAGATAATATTTTCTTCATTGGCCCAAAGGTGCAGGTGGGAGGCTGGTGGCAATCCAGCAAAGATTGATAAGGCCAGGAAATTTGTTAACAGTGTTATAGCTACATTTGTTCATAGTTTAAATGGTGCCATAATTGAGCACCCTCACATCAGACACATTCATCTCACACCTAGGAGAAATTATATGTTTTTAAGTAAATTAGTTAATTGTCTTAAAGACCACCTCCAAACGTAGTGAACTGCTTACAGTTGGCAGTGTCTTTTGAATTTGGCCTTAGGACACATTTTGTTAGGCCTGAACATAGCCCAGGCTTGTCATGGTTAATGTTGAGTTTTTGATATTCATCTATAACTTGTTTAAAATTTCAATAAATTCTATTTACATTTGCACTCCTTTTGTCTTTGTTACTGACTGAATGTTGTATTTCACAATCAAATCTGACTGTCAATTGAAAGGGCAAACAAATCATACACTACAGATAAAACATAAAGCATTAATGTTTAACATTGTCACTGACAAAAAATTAAGCAGTCCATTTCTGTGTGGGCCTGATTATTTTAACTTTGTATTTGAAGATAACTAAGCACTTTACACCCAGCAGCAGAGCCTGAGAAGATTTTGGAGAGTAACCTTTGTTTGCTGCTCTGTTAGAAGTCTAGTTTTAACACAGAAGAATGAGACTGGATAAAAGGGCTCAAAGTGAAAAACAAAGAATTAGCTGGACACAAAAGTTTTGAAGCCCCCAAGGAGGTATCACTTGTTCGCTATGTTGCCAACTCTGAGAGGGTCTTCCTCAGGCAAAGGTATTGTGACGTTTTTATAGTGGGGCAAACAGAAACATAATCAGCCAATTGTGTGTTACATTTTTTTAGCCTCACTATATAAGCCTCAATACTGAGCAATACCCACAGAACCTTCTCATATGTCACAACGTCACAAATAAATAATACCTCCTACAGGACTTAAAACTATTCAGTGTGCAGATATTTCCTTGTTTTTCACAAAAGGAGAATAGTTTCTCAGGGAAATTTCTTCATTTGTCTTAAAGAAATGTTCAAACAAAACCAGCACATAACATCAGCTTTTCATTTTTTTTTTTTTACATTCTGCTAAGATAAATGCAAACTTGGGTAAATGTTAAGACAAAAATGAAAACATTAAGATACCATTAATAACGATTATATTTTGTTAATGGTTTAAATCACCACTATATTTCCAATCATCACAGGAAACTGATGAATGACAGCTTTCAAAAAATTTGCTTTTACTCTAAAGTAAATTTTGTCTGATCCATTTTATATAGCAAAAGTTATAACCATTACACAAACAGTTTAACAAAATTAAGTCAAAGCTTGCATTCATGAAAACATCCATATTAAAAGGTTACAAAAAGTACACATGAAATAAATGAAACGATTTATAACAGTTATTATAAAACCTGTGAATTAGGACCCAGTGTCATCATTTGCAAAATCTTAATTTCTTGTGAAACAACCTCTTTACTGTGGAGTAAATATCACATTGGCTGAGGCGTTGTAACTTTCCTCAAGTGTCCTACATGAGAGAAAGATGACAGGTTAAAAACACAGGTAGAAAACATTGACTACAGCCTATCTTAGTTTTGTGTTTAAGTTCTGTAGATATTTGACTTTATATTTGAATGTGATTCTCACTTTGATAAAGGGTCTTTGCATAAAGACATAAAAGGCACTAAAATGTTAAAGTCAGTAAATACATGTCATGTTCCTTGATTGATAAAATCTTCATTTGGCCTTTTGCATCAGGGGAACACTAAACTGCACTGGTGTGTCAGTAATTTCACCTTATCAGTAATAGTACAGAGCAGGCTGTGCCCTAGTCGAGTACTTAGTAATGTATGACAATTAGTAATTTATGTAATGCATTTAAATGTATTATGGACAATAATTCATCATTTTAAACTAATAAGTTTCTTGACTCTATGTGAGGTACTGTATGAAAAAAGGTGTCTTTATCCTAGAGTCAGTGCTTAAGTGATGACTCTCAAAGTGTTCACTGCACAGATGGGAAGTCTTGTTTGGAGTCCAGTTCTGTCTCCTCGTGTTGAGTGTCCACTGGTCCAGTCTGTCTGGGTCACCTAGAGGAAAACTTTACACAGACAAATAGATATTAAAAGTAATATATGTGTTAGCTACCTACTTCACAGACACCTTTACATGCAAACAATACGCCTTAAATTACTTCAATGTTCAACAGATCATAATTTATTTTAGCAAAACAAAAAGGTGGTGGCCATCACAGTCCTCATATTCTGTCTGTGCATTATCTATTGTTGTGTAACTACAGGCCTATATCATACACTAGTCTTCTTAATATTTTATATGTGACAGTCAAATGTCACATTAGTTTTTTTTATACGTTACACACCTTATTGTAATTTCACACAGTTTGCCACTTTTTAATTTACATACACAAGTATAGCCTTAATGTTACGTTAACATTACACTGCTCATATGACAACGTTAACATTGCATCACGTTAGCTAACTAACGTGGTGGACCTTTATTTTCAAACCTCACACAGCCTCAGCCTTTTGTTCAAAATATTCTCTCCCTAAATGCCTAACACTTCTCTGTCAGGGTCTGACTTCGATGCATCCCGGCGTCTTGCTTGAAGGCTAACCGTTAGCTGGCTGGTTAGCTAGTTAACGAGCTAAGCTTGTGCTGTATCGTATTGTCTGTGGCTCTATAACTTGATGTGGATGTTGGTGCTGTGATACAGGTCGCACTTGAAAATGAGACCTCTGGTATCAGCGTGATTTTACATGTATTAAATAAAGGCTTAATAATATAATAATAAGCTGACAAGCTAGGTGGTGACCGCAGACACCGATACACGCTGCTGACAAGCTAGGTGGTGACTGTGTGACCATAGACACCGATACCCGCTAATTAGTGCTAACATATAAACATAAATAAAATAATACTAGAATTTCCGATTTTCACTTACCGAAAAACCTGGAGCACAGCCATCTTGGACGGTCTGTTGGTATAATTAATCGAACCGCAAGCCATATTACTCCAATATTTGCCTGAAAAAATATCCAAAAGGCACAAACACGGCTGAGAGGACAGGTTCAATGCCTTGAACATGGGCACGAATTGGCTGAGACGACGCCGAGCAGACGGCCGAGTCTGAGACACACAGCAGAGCCAGCGGCTAGTTAGCATGCTAGTTAGCTACCCGTGATGGTGCGACCTGTCACTCAAAGTGACCACGCCCTTAATTATGCGCAATTTCAAACCTTAATAAACAGAAGAGTTAGAAAAACTCCCCCCCCGGAGGTTGGTGCTTGACTAAAATAAATTCAAAGCTTGTGTCATACAGACATGGCTGTTCCTCAAAACAAACTGATGAGGTGATCCTCTCTTTCCTCTGTCCAAGACTGCAGACCTTTTATAGGCCTATTCAGAAGTCTCGGGAGTGGATATAAATGAGAGTGGTTGGTGAATGAGGGTTTCAAGAGCACCTTTGTGATTGCTTGCAGCCGGTGCTCAGGCCCTACAAAAAATAATTCCTTGCATTACAATAGGGTCCTTGTACTGTTCAGTGCTCAGGGCCCTAAAAGGTTAGATCCTTGTCCATACTGAAACCCAGGTTAGCAGTTGTTGTTAATATTACAAGAGATACCCAGCCCAAACAGTCTTGGCCTGTGTTTTTGTGTGTGTTTCAGGTGGAGCAGCAGAGCAGAGCAGTCTGCAGCCTGGAGATGAACTGCTGCAGGTCCAGGGGATTAGTCTGCAGGACATGACTCGCTTTGAGGCCTGGAACATAATCAAGGCTTTACCTACAGGACCCATCACAGCAGTCATCAGAAGGAGGCAGAAGGTGGTAGAATGACAAACACAGCTGTTGGGAGCTGCTTGCGAGGAGGCCAAAGGAAACAAAGTAAGGCTCTTAAGGCACACAGATGTTAGCCTTTAATTAAAATCAGGTGTCAGCCAGTCAAGGTGTTCCACCTTTAACATGGTGGTTCACAGGACAACTTTTGAATAAATTTCTATTATTTTTCTATCACATTACTGATCAGATATGAAAGTTATTATAGGGTCAGTTTAACCCAAACCCCCTGAAACCCATGCAAGGGTTTCAGGGGGTTTTAACTACCTAATTTTACAAATTAGTTACAGAGCTGACCTCACTATTAGTGTTTTACCTTAAAAAGAAAATAGTCTCACTAAGGTGCATTTGCATGGACATAAATAACCCGTTTATGATCAGGTTTTTGTAGTATTCCCTCTATGTGTTATGTGAGTATGTAAACACCATATACCGATTTCAGAAACCTGAATAAGCCCACATCCAGTTATGAGAAACCTGAATATACTAGTTGAAGTACTCTGAAAGAAACTTGGACACTGTTGCATGTCAGGGTTGGGGGTAATGGAATACAAGTTGCAGTGTAACATATTTAAAATACAAAATATGGATAATTTTATTCCATTACAGTTTAAATTTGTGGTATTCTGAATACAGGTAAAGTCTGTCCAGTGCTGCCGTTTTGAGCTGAAATTTTGTCAGATGGCCTGTTTGTGTTTATTTCTGTTGCTCGCTTTGAAAACTTTGTAATGGAAAAAATAAAAAATAAAAGATAAAAAGATCAAAAATAAATAAAAGCAACCCTCCCAACAGCATACATCCTATCCTGCTTATTAAGCGCTGCTGACTTCTTGCGCAGGCACAGCTTCAGGCAAGTGACGTAACAGACATGCAAACAATGGCAGCAGCGAAAGCTTCTCACTCATGGAGCCATGAAGAAAGTGTGTTGTCTTTCAATAATAAAAGATGCTGTGTATCGTTGTCTACTGCTTCTCTGTTCAACACAGCAATAGTGACAGTGGTAAGCTGACAACTGATTTTAGCTAACAGTGCTTTACTAATCAGTCCATAAGTCTATAAAATGGCTCAGTCTGATTTTGTTTTGACATTTTGCACAAATCTGAAGGAGAAAGGAAGAACTACAGTAGATCAGGGAAAATAAGAGCTAAACCTTGTATGGAACAATACAACTGCCCACTAAAAAATCTGTGGTGCCATCATACTGGATTGATTAACACTGCAGTGTCTTTGATTCACAGACGTTCATTAGGCATTGTTTTTAATGCTCCTGTATGTTTGATCTAAAATGGTATGAAAAAATGAATATGCAGACGTTATAGGAGTGAAGAATATATCAGAGTCGAACCAAACTGAAATGTTATGAAGTTGTATGTGTTTCTATTCTGAGCATGCAATGGGACATCTTGAGCACCAAAAGTATTTTGTAAAAGATTAATCTAATTGCATATTTATTAACAAACATGCACATTACCACTGACTGTGAGCAGGAAATTTGAGGTAAATGTGCCCTTTTAACACTTTCAAATTTCATTAAGCACAGGACAGATTTCTGTGCTTAAATTAAAACTGTCTGTCTATGATAATACTATGTCTACAAAACATAATTTATGTATGTTAAATCTCAAAATATCCCACTGTGCACTCAGGATTAGGACACAAATATAATACCATAGAAAGCATTTGTATGCAACCACAAAACAATGTTTTTTTATTACAGTATGTTAAAAAAGATATATCAATTTACAGAACAGATGCTTATAGAGTCACTTATATCTGCTGTGGAAATTTTAAATAACTTGCATAAAACTGCTGAAACCTGAGCCTGTGTGTGTGTGTGTGTTTAATTGTGTGAGAAACACACAGAGAAACAACAAGGTGTTTGTATTAATAATTTTAATGCTGGTGAAATACAAAAACTAACTGGGTGCAGTTTCATGGGTTTAGTCTTGACAACTCATGTAAAATGGTTAAGATTAGCGTGAGTAAATAACCATAACCATCTTACATGTATTATTTTACATTTATTTTGTTATACCAGTCAATAAATCATGCAAGACAGCGTGATTTTGCCAAGTAGGGCATCTTCCTGGATCAACATCCCACTTTGCATTCCTGGACTAACATTGCAATCAACCAATCACAGCCCTCTGACATCATCAGTGTGTACTTCTTTCAAAATTCCTTTGTGCCTCTTCAGAGCTAGAAGAGGTAGGCTATGCTAACAAGTAAGCTTGCCAATAGGCTACAATAATAGCTAGTTTTCTGCTGAGTAGGTTCATCAACAAAGAGTATTGATAATATAATTTTTCCATGAAAATACCTGTGATTAGCACATTTCCTTCCCTTTTTAGAGCTTCTTAAAACCCTTACTATTTATCTATCTATTAATTTATCTTCAAGATTGCAGTGCTTATTCGGGATCATCATCACCACACTGATTATGGATAATTTGTGTATGTCAACATGAACACAAAGCCATGATGGTCCTGGATCAACATGGACAAACAATCCAGGGTCAACGTGATGATAACCCCATTTCACCTTGACTGTATATATTCTGTGTATTTTTTTATATAATATATATATATAAGTCAAATGTCCAGCAGCGGGTACTGCAAGATCAGAATGGGGTAGGGATGAATGTATTTTAATACGGAGAGGTCCTGGGAAAAACCTGGCATATATATATGTATATATATATATATATATATATATATATATATATACACACATATACATATACACACACACACACACACACACATATATATATATATATATATACACACATACTTTATTTTTTGTTAATAATCCTGTTTATTTGAACTATATATTTGTAAATACTCTTGTTAAATTTCTTATATTTTCACTTATCTTTCCACTCTTGCAAGGAGCACCTGTAAAGCAAATAATTTCCCCTCAGGGATCAATAAAGTATTTCTGACTCTGATTCTAATTCTGATGATGATGGCCCTAGATCAGCCTAAACAAAATACACAGAAGATGATGCTGATGGTCCTGGATCACACTAGCACTGCAATTTTGCAAAAGAAAAAAAAAAAAGTTTTGAAGGTGCTATGGAAAAAGAGAGAAAATATGTCCATTACAGGTCTCTGCAACTACTCTTAATGTAGTGAACAATATTCTAGTCTATTGGCAAACTCATTAACCTTGCAGTAACGTTTTGTTTGGATTTTGTTCAACTGTTCAAATTTAAACATACTGATGATGTCCGAAGGCTGTGACTGGTTGATTGCAATGTTGGTCCAGGAATACAGTGTGGGATGTTGATCCAGCAGCATGTCCTTCTTGGCAAAATCATGTTGTGCTACCCAAGATGGTGTGCACTCAGGACAACCTGTGATAATTTACAACAGAGAAAAGAAATGTCTTAACAGAATGTTGGACTACCAGTTGCCAAAACAGTGCCCAGAAGGAGACTTTGGATCTGAATTTAAATCACAGAACACAAAACTGACTGGGTATTTGATCCCATTAGTGGTCAAATAGTCCATCACAGTTACAGTCTAAAGGCCCAGACACACCAAACTGACTTCAGAGAACTAGTGCCATCACAGTTACAGTCTATAGGCCCAGACACACCAAACCGACTAGTGACAACAAAATGTTGAAAGAATAGATCATATTTACTGTGCGGCAGTGAACAGTAACACAAACCACCAGGGAACCTTTCTGCTTAAAGAGCTCAGTGGCTTAAGAATAAAATAATCTGACCTTTTGGAACAAGTTTGTTTTGGTCTCACTCCCTCTGAACTTTAGCTCTTTGTTTACTTTCCTCACTGCTGTTTCTCTTCTCCTGTGCTGAGCTGAACTGACAAACAGAGGGATTTCATTCACAGACAGGCTCCACTCTCGCTAACACTGATTAAACATGCTGAATCACCCAAAAGAAAGCAGACGAGGGCCATGGGTGCTCACCAACGGACCGACACTGATCGATAGCTGACTGTCGGCTTGGTGTGTCAAGACTTTAATTCTTAAAGGGATTGCATGATCACTGGTTCTGCTGTAGTTTACATGCTCTTTGGCCACTTTATCAAAGTCAGATGAATCAAGCCTGAATGACGTGCTGTTGCACTGCTCTCTGTGAGATCAAAATCTGAAGCATGTTTATTGTTCACGGTTTCCATTTTCATTTTGAAATGTGTTTCAGAGATGTGTAAAAATGACATCCGCACAGTTCGGCCATATTGATAGGAATCATGCCCTAACTAAAGATGATTGTCAAAAAGCTTATCTTAGCTTTTTGTTTCTCTCCTAAATTCCTTCTTCTCTTCTCTTGTGCTGAGCTGAACGGACAATCAGAGTGATTTTATTCACCGATGGGTTCTGCTGTCGCTGATGCTGATTCAACACGCGTAATTGGCGGGAAAAAAGCTGACTAGCGCCAACAAGGGCCAATGGTGCAGGACACACCATGGGCCATGGACACACACTGATGGCGGACTGATAGCTTGGTGTGTCAGGGCCTTTACAGTGTGAACAATTTTTGCCTAATTAGCTCAGTGACTGAAAAGTAGCCTGCAGATGTCTTCAGCTGTCTCAGTGTGTCCGTTTGCACATTCTAACTGTCCCTCGAGAGAATCATTCATCACTTTCCTCAAACCTGCAATAACATGTTTTGAGCCACTGGGGGCAGCAGAAACAAGTTGTAAATATAATTACATATTAGCGTCCCTTTGAGTTGGCATTCTAAATGTGTTAGATACCAGTTGCTTATTTACACATCTTGCAGTTGTGTTTCTGGACACCTGGTGGATTTAATATTCATACTCTTTTAACTCTGTTTTAATCTCTACCAGCTCCTGAGGTAGAAAACTGTCCCTTTAGCTGCTAAATGCTCCAGTAAGTTCACCAGCTAGCTCTCAGCTGTGTCTGTCACATGGTGCTGAGCAGGTAATGCAAGAGAGCCATAAAGCTCCATAAAACCAAAGAAAGCTGCAGGTTCCATTGATTAGTAGTTTAATCAGGGCGACCGGCCCCTTTTATGGTATTACACTGTTACTTTGTCATTTGATACATAATTGTAAAACTATCAATTGTAGCAACTCTAACCTGAGATATATTGTACTTTGTTTGTTGAGAAGTCTGCCAGTTCCTCCAAAAGGAATACTGAGATCTGATCCCAATGCAGGCAAAATGGATTAACAGTGGATGTAAATGCAGAGGTCAGTCATCAGTTGTCTTTATCTCAACATACTCAGATACAGATCACATGTTAATACCTGGTAGAGATTGAGTCTAGAACACAAAAATGTGATTTATGGTTGATTTACTGTGAATGCTGCACATATGTGCTTTCCTGGTTTCCACTGACTATGTATTCCTCCTGTAATCGTATGTTTCTTCTGCTGTAGCAACTACCTGCATGTATACAGAGATGATTTTGCATAAAAAACCCTGCTGGCTCCATTTCAACATACATAACATCTCACGAACACATGACTTAGATGTTGATGTAGTTTTCTCTGAAATGTTGAAATGTAATTAAGAGGTCTTTCATTAAGATTACTGGCTACATCATGAGGTAAAAAAATGTTACAGGTAAAGGGCCCGAACATGTTTAAAGGAATCTTGAGATTCCTAACAAAAGACTAGCTAAAACATGTCACCCTTTATGGCTTGTCTTACACATGAAGGCTCTGGAGAAAGTGGGAACGCCACTAGCAATCCTCTGATTACTGGACAACCTGCTCAACTGGACTTTGTCTCGTTCGTCTGGAAAACATTTTCAATAGTTTCAAACTGACAAAGCCTCTTGGATGTGTGACAGAATTCCAAGCAGCAACCTCTGGGGCTGAAAAAGTGAAGCCAGCAGAGAAGTGCCAAAAACTGCAGTTACTCTAAGGCAGGGGTAGGCAACCTGTGGCTCCGGAGCCACATGTGGCTCTTTAGCCCCTGTCCAGTGGCTCCTTGAGCCTTTGAGAAAAGAATTCTATGGAAATTCATTCTATGAATCCAAATGTTGCTGAACCTCGATAGCAGTGGCTGGTTAGCTATGGATGCCAAATCCAAAAAAGTAAATTGAATAAAATAGAGAATGTAGTAGTGCGTGGACAGATTTGTTTGCTCTCACTGCCAGCTCTGCAAAATTTAAGTACCAAATAATCATAAATAGTGCCCTGCACAGTGTCCATCTTGTGGTAAAACATATTAACAAATGCTTATTTAGACCATAAGTATATGCTAATTTAGACTTAATAGGCTATTTACCTTGATTATAAGGCTCAAACATGTTTTGCGGCTCCACACAGATTTTTTCAAATTATTCTTGGTCAAAAAATGGCTCTTTTAATGGCAAAGGTTGCAGACCCCTGCTCTAATGGCTACTTGAGGCTGGCTCCAGAAGCCAGTCAATCCTCAGAGACCTCCATGTTAAAATGTCCAGCTTTATAGCAGAAATAACCATGTTTACAGTCTGGTACAAAAAGTAGTACTGGTCTCTATAGCTAATTTCAATATTCATGACAACTGTACAGGAGGTGAAATTTGATATAACTCTCCGGTTCACATTTTCTAAAGGCTTAAAGTTACACATAATTAAGAGCGGGCTGCAATAAGTGACAGGCTGTCTGATGATAGTGAGCTCAGCTTCTCAGTCGAAACCAACCCTCGTTCCTCCACAGCGCCAATGTGTCGCCCAAATATGGTCACTTCTGCCTCCCAGAAACAAAAAAAAAAAAACACGATGGTAACGGCAGAAATGCAGAACTCAAGGCTTCAAAACTGGAATCCACGAACCAATGGACGTGTCACAGTAGCCACGTTAATTATTTTTTACAGTATGAAAAACTAAGGACTTTAAGATATCCAGTGGCCAGGACAAAAAGAGGAACCTTCACAGAGATGATGCTGAATTTAATTTGGATGATTCTTATCATGTGATATAATTGTTGTATACATAATTACTCCAGTTACTTTAAATGTTAGCCGATCCAGGCAATATGCCATATTTTATCACTGGCTAGTATGACTAGTATGATAAACCACGTTTTTTTGTGTTGAGAAAAGTGAATGATATTAGGTAATAATAATACTTTTTCAGAAAGGCTAGTGCATTTATCACTGGTATATAAACTGTATTTCTGTCAGAGAGGCTAATGCATTTATTGCCCTTAAGGAGTAGAACCCTACTGAATTTTGCGGGTTCGTGTGAAGTCTTGCTGCAGAGTTTTGGACTAACTGTAACAGTGGCTTGGCTAAGGCAGAAATAAATAGCATTTGAACAGTCCAGACAGGTGTTTGTCATGTTTGTCATTGGTGGACACAAAAAACTTCTGGTTGGATAAAAAAGAACACAACAATTTTAGTGCTACACCAGATATCTCAACCCATTTTTTAGCAAATCAGTCAGAATTGTGTGATCAACTGAGTCAAAGGCCGCACAAAGGTTTGTGGCCCTCAGCAGAGCTGTTTTTTTGTTAAAAGTCTGACTGGTATTCATCAAGTATGTATTTTTTCATTAGCCCTTTTTAAATAGGAATTGTGCAAATTTGCAGGAAAGCCCAATCAGTCTCCTTTCAGCATTGGCAGCATAAAAACAAAATCGGGGAGTGCAGCAAAATGCTGCCTGCCTACTTTTGGGTTAGGGTTAGAGGGATCAACTCGCCAATCTGACTCTGTGTGTCTAAACGCTCGCAGCTTGCCAGCAAAATGGCCCAACATTCACCGAAAATCTGGCAGTGTAAAAGGGGCTATTAAGTTGCAGAAGTTGCTTGCATATTATTTTATCACAAATGTTTACTGTTAAAGAAAGCTTAGAAGTAGATGTACGGTTCGTTGGTGTGCAAGGATCAAGGTGCAGTTTCTTTAGAAGGGGCTGAACTGTGGCCACTTTGAAGGAATAATGGTTATTTGGTTGGTTCACAACAGCAAGCATTGATGGTCCGATAACTTAAATGGCATCTTTTAGTAATCTGGGAGGGACAATTTCAGGTAGCACATGGAAAAATGAGTACAGTAAACAGTATCAAAGTTGGTCAATTGATAAAGTGGTACAGGAGAGGTGTGGCTCACTATGAGGGCTGTGGGGGACACTACAGTCTTATACCACTGATTATTTCAAGGAGGATAACCTTTACAATCTTTCTCTTCTTACTGGCTGAATTATTTAAAAGGTAGTAAGTGGTTTTAAAAGGAAACCTAAAATTGTGCTTGTTTGTATAGATTAGATATTAAAAAAAAGCAGTTCATGCATCCTTAATTTTTTGATTCAATATGATCAAGAAGTCCTTCATTTGAGTGGACAGTAAATCACAATGCAACATACAGGATTAGTACAGTTGATAAGAAATATGAGAGCCTAAAAACTGGTAAATGTTTAATCAATAATAATAATGTTTTCCCAGTATGGAATGCGTCAGCCGTTCCGACAGAACTATACTTGATATTATCAATTGTAAGTAATAAATGTGACATCTTTGAAAACTCTCCAGCTAATCCAGAACGCGGAGGCACGTGTACTGACAAGAACTAAGAAACAAGATTACATTTCTCCTGTTTTAGCTTCTCTGCACTGGCTCCCTGTAAAATCCAGAATTCAATTTAAAATCCTTCTCCTAACTTACAAAGCTCTAAATGGTCAGGCTCCATCATATCTTAGGGAGCTCATAGTGCCATATTATCCCCAGGGCAGTTGCTAGGAATTCTGGGCCCCCTGAAAGAATATCAGTGTGGGCCCCTCTACCCCATTCATTGCCACTTTTTTTACAACTGTGTATTATGATGTTTTTCTTCATTTTTCTGTTTTTCAGTGTTCTTGATGGTGCCTGGTGTAATACACCCAATTTTTCTTTTTTTACAATTAACCCATCAACAAGTCGGAGTATTATTATGTAAATTATGTATTATTAGTTGTCTTATTCCCATTTCTCTGATTTGCAACATGTTATTACACCTCTGATTGCAAATACATTTTCAATTAACCACTCAACAAATAGGTAGTGGGTATTTTATTGTAACAATCAAGCACTGATATGCAAAAAAACATCCTGGCTCAAGATAGTCCACAAGGTGAAGCCCAAGGTAGATATGTAGCATTTAACTTAAATGTGCAAGTAAAACAAACAGCACATGAAATACGTTGTTGTAAAATAAATATCAAAAAGAAGCCTCATCTAATCTCAATTTAGGTTTAAATTGGCTTGTTTGTTCACTGTCAGTCTGATCAGAAAGCCCAACGCCAGGCCTTTTTGTTGGCAAAGTCACTGATGAGGTCTTTGAAGTCCAACTGTCGGCTTAGCTGACTTTCAATTGAAAGTCTAGCAAGGCTATTTAGCCTCTCTTGGGTTGTTGTGGATCTGAGATAGTTTTTAACTAGTTTTAGTTTGTTAAATGCCCTTTCTCCACCTGCAACAGTCACAGGTAATGTACAGAAGATTCAGATGGCAACACATACTTCACCAAAAATGCTCTGGAGCTGAAGTTTATAGATGGAATTCAGCAGTTCAAGGGGAGAATGGCAGTCTGAAAATGTGGCACTATGAACAGACCTCAAATGTTGCACATCACTTTCAAAATTAGCACTAAGATCTTGTTTGTATTTGCTTGTTAATGAATGGCAAACTGAGTGAATCTGATCATCTTTTAAATCCTTGATTTTCAGTATTGCAGCAAATTCATCACAGATATTTGCAATGGCTTGAAAGCGGCTGTCCAAGGCAGAGATGATGTTATCTAATGCCACATAGAAAACATTGTTTCGAAACAGATTTGATTCTGTCTCCTGTTGGTTTCCCTATTCTGACCACTGACTCTCATCTGCAAAACGTTTTCTCTTTCGCTTGTGGCTGACTGGAAATCCAGTGGGAACATCCGTAGCTTCTGCGATGAGGGAAGCCTCTGCAAGGAAGTCATCCCATGAGTCGCGAAAGACCTGCATTTCTTCCTTCAGTGCCTCTATGTTGGCTGCTTCCACATCTAGTGTAATTTTTCCTGACTGCAAAATTATGTTTCTGTCTTCAATGGACTGCAGTATTTTTTTCCAGACAGTCAGGAGAACAATGGCTTTGAAAGATGTAAAATAACTCCTCAGACCAGTGACCTCTGATTTGACTTCATTAGTCAAGCTGCATCTAGCAAGGATGCTATCCAGGGCCTCTATGAGCGATGGTAAGTGATTTGCAACTGGTTTAACAGCCACTATGCGGGCACTCCAACGGGTATCAGACATGCGGTGAAGGGAGCAGCCAGTCTTTTCTTTGATCTTTCATCTCTCTGGGCTGGCACTGAAGATATTGTACAAGTGATTCAAACACCCGAAAAATGTTGAAACGTCGGTACATGACTCTGCAGCATGTACTCCAACAATATTTAGAGTATGTGAGGCACATGGTGAATATGTAGCAAGTGGATTTATTTTCCTTATTTCAGCCTGGACCCCTTTAACTTTTCCTGACATGTTCGAGCCATTGTCAAAGCCCTGGCCTCTGCAGTCTGCAATGTCAGTGTGGTGCTCCTCTAACGTCTTCAGTATCATCTCTGATATTTCATGGCCAGTCTTGCCACTGAATTCTTCAAACTGCAAGAAACGTTCAGTTACATCCCACTGATCATTCTCCTTCTGAACGACATATCTCAGCAGAATTACATTCTGTTCCTTGTGGGAGACATTAGGAGTTGCATCACATATTAATGAGTAATAAATTGCACACTCCCTTTCCTTCAGTATTTCTTTCAAAACTCTATCTCCACAGAGTTCTATGAACTCATTTTGAGACTCTGAGCTAAGGTAATGGGTCACTCTGGTGCCTGGTCTTTTCTCCTTCACTTTTCTCAGATGATCATTCAACAGAGGATCGTACTTGGCTACAAGTTCTACAGTGCCAAGGAAGTTACCATTCTGTACATCACCAAGCGTTTCTGTGCTCCCTCTGAATGGCAAATTTCTTGAGGCCAGAAAACGAGTGACATCTAATATTCTCTCAAGAATAGCTTTGTTTCTTTCAACTTCAAGTTGGATTTCTTGTTGCAGATGGCTGTCTATCCCCTTTGCTTCCATCAAAGAATATCTCAGATTTTTCCACTTGAGGTAGCAGGTTTTGTGCGCCTTGCAAACTTCATGGTCAGGGAATTTGTTGTACATTCTCCGCCATTTGAGATCTGATATTTTGTACCCTTCTTTGGTGTTAAGTGCACTGGCTGATGGTTTTTTTAGGCCATCACAGGAAAATAACATGCATGGCACACAGTATATTGCCCTTGCGCTTTCACTGTACATTAACCAGTCTCTCTTCTGTTTTTCCCGTCCATTTGTTGACTTTGTATACTGTAAATACTCTGGAAATTTCCTTCCTTCTGAATCATTTGGCATTATCAAGGTCAGGTCTGTCTGAGTGACTGTGGCTAGCTTTTTGACAATAATCTCACGATCGTGGTCTGTGAGCTTCTCTGGCCATAATCCTGGGTCGCATTTTAAATATTCTTCCTCCTTGTTCTCTCTTTCCTGTCTTTCTGTACTTCCTGTGCTCTGACTGTCTTCAGCAGTTTCATGACTGCAACAGCTTCGATCTGCTTCACAATTCTCTTCACTATCTGAAGTAGCCTTGCTTTGGGGACTTGGGCCTGGCTCTGTCAACAGCAACAGTGACGTAAATTGAGTTATAAAAAAATGTAGCCTATATTTTGCTATTGATTATATAATTGAAATAGGGGTTGATTAATGTCTTAGTCATTGCCAGTGGTACAGCAGTTCACTAATAAACCAAAACAACCAACCAGTGTCTACATCACTCACTCACCATTAAAGGCATCATTGGACTGCTGGGGGTGAGGGTCTGCTGCGGGGTCAAACTCAGACGAAGCAGCCACTGCTGATTCTGGAGCAGCAGAGCATAAAGGTTTATTGTTCCATTATATATTACAATATATATTGTAAACATTAAATGTTATGTTTCATGGAAAAACTGTTGCAGAACTAACCTAGTCTTGGAATACACAAAATCTAAATGGGCTTCTTAGTACCATAGCTCTAGGCAGACAGCTTCACTTTGCCAGGCAAAAAATATTTTTAAACCATTCAAAAGTCCTTGTAAACTGTCCAAAATTCTAAATGGTCTTTTTACTTTGTTGTTGTCAGCTATTATGGTGTCTTTTATTTTATATTGATATGAAAACAAACAACAACAACAAATCTTTGAACATTTAACTTTTTTGTATTTAGGCTATTCAAACGTCCCACACATTTTTACAAGACCACATTTGAACACATCATGATAACGTAACTGATCTTCGCATGATGCTCATAATTACTGAGTAGAACTTGAATGCGTCATAATACAATTCAATGCAGCCTCTGAGTGGGTGCATACTGTGGAGCACTGTCTGACAGTGATATGTGTGAAACACACAGTCCGCTGTAGTAGCCTCCAAATTAGTAATGTTCAGTTAGCTAGCTACACTAGGAATCGTTGCTCTATAATGAACTGGCGACTTTTTAATGAACTGGCGACTTGTCCAGAGTTTAGCCCGGCCCGATGAGACAGCTAACATAGGCTCCAGCCTGCCCGTCAAAGGTAAAGTTACAGACAATAAATGAATGAACAAGTAGGCTAATCGTTTCAGCCGCCCTCGGTAGTTTTACTCTCACCATTCTTAGAGAAAAATTGTTTGATGTCCTGGGCCCCTGCTCTGCTGCTCCTACTCCTGGCCTCCTTCTCAAGTCTTTTCTGGTGTCCAGATTTGTGTTTTTTGGGGGCCATCACCTAGCCTATTTGATCTCCCTCACTCCCTGCTGGAGTTTGCTCACGCTCACTTAATTCCCATGAGGAAGAGTGAACCGTGGTGTGGACCAAACCATTTTTTAAGAAGGGGCCAAGGGGGTTATTGAAATTATTAAAATTAAAATATTGTGTGACTTTGTGGCTTTGTTTTAGTTCGGATTCATTAGTATGAATATATATTAGTTAAGTCTATGCATAATAATTTAGTCATAGAGGCTACTGGGGGCTGTGTGTGGGCCCTAGTGGGCTGTGGGCCCTTAAAATTGTCATCACCTTTCCCCCCTATACGACGGCCCTGATTATCCCACCAGAACACTGTGCTCTGAGAATGCAGGGTTACTTGTGGTTCCTAAAGTCTCCAAAAGTAGGACAGGAGCCAGAGCCTTCGGCTATCAAGCACCTCTTCTGTGGAATCATCTTCCTGTTTCGGTCCCGGGAGGCAGACACCGTCTCCACATTTAAGGCTAGACTTAAGACTTTCCTTTTTGATATAGCTTATAGTTAGGGCTGGCTCAGGCTTGTCTTGGACCAGCCCCTAGTTAGGCTGACATAGGCCTTGTCTGCCTCCTATAATACATTGAGCACCTTCTCTCTCTCTCTCTCTCTCTCTCTCTCTCTCTCTCTCTCCTTTGCTAACATTCATGTCCTGTTACTGCATCTCGCTAACTCGGCTCTACTGCATGTCACTAACTCGGCTTCTTCTCCAGAGCCTTTGTGCTCCACTGTCTGGCAGGTTAACTCATGTCGCAGCTGTGCCTGGATTGTGTGATGTGGTTGTGCTGCTGCCGTGGTCCTGCCTGATGCTGCCTACTGCTGCTGTTATTATTAGTCATACTTCAACTGTTATTATACACATATGATTATTATTGTCACATACATATATTATCATATATTAATATATACTTACAACATATTGTACCACAATAGCCGCAATCATTATTATAATATTATTACTTAAATTAATGTTGCTGTAAGCTACTGTCTACTAACAGTCTACTATCTGTCCTGCATTCCTCTCTGTCTCTCTTTATAGTCCCTTTTACACTGCCAGATTTTCCGCGAATGTTGGGCCGTTTTGCCAGCAACCTGAGCGTTTAGACACACACAGAGCATTGGTGAGTTGATCCGAGGTGCCCAATTTTCCAGCTCATAGGGTAGTCATATTGACTGAGTCCTTTTAGTTTAAACAGACCTAGGCGTCCTTCCGCAACGGGAGGGGATGTTGAAGACTTGTGGGAGGCGCTGTTGATGACACCGTACGTGCGAGCCACTGGCGGTGGATAAAAAAGGAAACAGCTGATAGCAGGTATTAGCAAGCAGCTAGTAGCAAGAGGGAAACACAAACCTGACATACACTGTAAAGATGAGCAACTGGGGAGACAAAGAATTGTGCGCCCTCCTTGCAAATGAAGAGGCCATTAACCATCAGATGACAGGGATGGTGAAGAACGGGCTGACTTACGAGAGAATCGCCGAAGGACTGACCAGCCGCGGCTTCCCTCCCACATCACTGTTTACGTCACACACTGAGCTACACGTTTTGTGACTTGCTCAAGCCCCCCATTGCCCCGAAAAAGGCGCATTCTGTATAAACAAAAGTAGGTAGGCTGCATTTTGCCGCAGTCCCCAATCCTGTTTTTATACTGCCAATGCTGAAAAAAGACTGATTGGGCTTTCCTGCAAATTTGTACAATTCCTATTTAAAAAGGGCTTATGTCTCATTTTGACATAAGGAATACCGCAAATGTATTATGTTGATGTGTTCTGTATGACATCTATTGCACGTCTGTCCGTCCTGGAAGAGGGATCCCTCCTCAGTTGCTCTTTCTGAGGTTTCTACCATTTTTTCCCCCGTTAAAGGGTTTTTTTGGGGGGGAGTTTTTCCTTATCCGCTGTGAGGGTCCAAAGGTCAGGGGGATGTCGTATGCTGTAAAGCCCTCTGAGACAAATTGTGATTTGTGATACTGGGCTTTATAAATAAAATTGAATTGAAATTGAATAGTCTAGACAGAAAAATACTTGATATTATCAACTGCCAGTGATAAATGTGTTAGCCTTTCTTACAGAAACATACCTGATATTATTAACTGCCCGTGATAAATGTGTTAGCCTTTCTGAAAGAAATAATGGTATTTTTAACTGCCAGTGATAATGTGTTAGCCTTTCTGACAGAAATATAGTTGTTATTATTAACTAACAGTGATGAATATGGTAGCCTTTCTGACAGAAATACAGTCTTTTATCTAGTTTATCTTTACCAGCTGGCTAGTAGGATAAACCATATTTCAATCTCAAGTGCAGCATGAAAGCACTGATAAAAGCCATCTGGTGGTCAAAGTGAGAAACACGGTTTTGTAGACTGTTACCTACTGTAATGTGGTTTGCTGCTTGGACAAGCTAACATTTAAAGTAACTGGAATACTTTGTAGGGATCAGTCATTTCACATGCTTAGAATCATCTGAATTTTGTCACACATTATCTAATAAAAACATCATCCAGACTAAACAAAGTCCAGTTAAAGACTCCACTCATAGCATGTACAACTAGAAGGGTTCCTATGCTTTGAGACAAGGAGAGTATTCTCTTTTTTTAAGTATTACACTATGCACTAACTTTTGCAACTTTTGCTTAGTTTAAAATGTAATAATGTAATAACTTAATACAATATGCACAAAACTCTGGTTACATCTTACGCTCATGGTTTTCTCACATTATGTGCTGATTATTACATTATAAGCTTTTATTACATTTAAATTATTACATTATGCACAGATATTACATTATGATTTGTAATAATTCTGGCAGCTGTGGAATAAGTTGTATAATTTATTAATAATTTAGTAATAAAATATCTATGTAAGTAAAAAGCAACTTTGAAATTGTTAAGTTACTTAATACATGATTTTCTTTTCTTTTTAAGTTTTTTTCTTCCAAGTGCTGTGAGCTTTGATTTTAGTGTGCAGGTACAGAGGAGTAAGGCTGTTCACTCTGTCTGTCTAACCTGAAAATTAGTCTTTACATTGTAAGAAAACAAGACAACATGATAAAAATAAAATCAATGGTCAGTGTGGATGGACTTCTGCCCAGGTATTACATGTGTCTTAAAGTGTTAAGTAAGATTTAAAGACTGCCTGAATCTGGATAACAGGAAATTCTCTGATTACATACAATTGCACTCCACATTTGACAAGTACATTTCTATTCCCGTATTTCTTTCTTGCACATTTTATTAGAAGCTCGTGCTTCGAGTAGAACCTATTTCAGGAAGTGAGACTGGTGTTTACATAGGACACTTTGGACCTGAATCTGACTCACAAAGGCAGTGGTTGAGGAAGTATTCCAATCCTTTACTTAAGTAAATGTACTAATACACTACCAAATACACCATTACAAGTGAAAGCCCTGCATATTAAATGTTACTTAAGTAAAATAAGTATAAGTATTTTGAATGAGGGAAGAGAAATGATTCTAAAATACATCGCAACTGTCTCTTGAAAGATTATATTATATGAAATACAGTACAGGCCAAAAGTTTGGACACACCTTCTCATTCAATGCGTTTTCTTTATTTTCATGACTATTTACATTGTAGATTCTCACTGAAGGCATCAAAACTATGAATGAACACATGTGGAGTTATGTACTTAACAAAAAAAGGTGAAATAACTGAAAACATGTTTTATATTCTAGTTTCTTCAAAATAGCCACCCTTTGCTCTGATTACTGCTTTGCACACTCTTGGCATTCTCTCCATGAGCTTCAAGAGGTAGTCACCTGAAATGGTTTCCACTTCACAGGTGTGCCTTATCAGGGTTAATTAGTGGAATTTCTTGCTTTATCAATGGGGTTGGGACCATCAGTTGTGTTGTGCAGAAGTCAGGTTAATACACAGCCGACAGCCCTATTGGACAACTGTTAAAATTCATATTATGGCAAGAACCAATCAGCTAACTAAAGAAAAACGAGTGGCCATCATTACTTTAAGAAATGAAGGTCAGTCAGTCCGGAAAATTGCAAAAACTTTAAATGTGTCCCCAAGTGGAGTCGCAAAAACCATCAAGCGCTACAACGAAACTGGCACACATGAGGACCAACCCAGGAAAGGAAGACCAAGAGTCACCTCTGCTTCTGAGGATAAGTTCATCCGAGTCACCAGCCTCAGAAATCGCAAGTTAACAGCAGCTCAGATCAGAGACCAGATGAATGCCACACAGAGTTCTAGCAGCAGACCCATCTCTAGAACAACTGTTAAGAGGAGACTGCGCGAATCAGGCCTTCATGGTCAAATAGCTGCTAGGAAATCACTGCTAAGGAGAGGCAACAAGCAGAAGAGATTTGTTTGGGCCAAGAAACACAAGGAATGGACATTAGACCAGTGGAAATCTGTGCTTTGGTCTGATGAGTCCAAATTTGAGATCTTTGGTTCCAACCGCCGTGTCTTTGTGAGACGCAGAAAAGGTGAACGGATGGATTCCACATGCCTGGTTCCCACTGTGAAGCATGGAGGAGGAGGTGTGATGGTGTGGGGGTGTTTTGCTGGTGACACTGTTGGGGATTTATTCAAAATTGAAGGCACACTCAACCAGCATGGCTACCACAGCATCCTGCAGCGACATGCCATCCCATCCGGTTTGCGTTTAGTTGGACCATCATTTATTTTTCAACAGGACAATGACCCCAAACACACCTCCAGGCTGTGTAAGGGCTATTTGACCAAGAAGGAGAGTGATGGAGTGCTGCGGCAGATGACCTGGCCTCCACAGTCACCGCACCTGAACCCAATCGAGATGGTTTGGGGTGAGCTGGACTGCAGAGTGAAGGCAAAGGGGCCAACAAGTGCTAAACACCTCTGGGAACTCCTTCAAGACTGTTGGAAAACCATTTCAGGTGACTACCTCTTGAAGCTCATGGAGAGAATGCCAAGAGTGTGCAAAGCAGTAATCAGAGCAAAGGGTGGCTATTTTGAAGAAACTAGAATATAAAACATGTTTTCAGTTATTTCACCTTTTTTTGTTAAGTACATAACTCCACATGTGTTCATTCATAGTTTTGATGCCTTCAGTGAGAATCTACAATGTAAATAGTCATGAAAATAAAGAAAACGCATTGAATGAGAAGGTGTGTCCAAACTTTTGGCCTGTACTGTATATTTATGGTTTACAGGTAGCTGGAGATGAGCAAATGGCAGTTTAACTAAAACACACACACACACACACACACACACACACACGTGGTATGAGTGTGTACTCAGGAACAACAACCGGATACCAGCATGGGGTAAATAAGGGTCCATGCAACATGCCCTGTACAAACTGAAGTATGCGCTTACATGAAGAGGAAACATGTTTCATCATAGTGACAAAAAGTAACGATGTTGTGTACTTTTAGCACATGAACAAATATAGATTTGACATCTATTTTCATTCTTTAGGTTGGAGAAAAAATAATTTATCCCAGAGATGGATGTACAGAAACTGGAGTTTGAAATGCAGGTTTTGTCAACTGCAAGACGTCATTCTTATTTTGGGAATTCTTAATGTGTAAACTGCTGTTAAATAAGTGGTTGACTGCTAAAGATTTACTGGAGTCCTCTGACAGTAACACAGGAATATACAAATGTACAGTACACTAAAGATAAACTGTGGATTGGATCTATTTAAAATACACAACAGTTTAATGATCTCAGTGTGCTGATGGCTGTTAAGTTTGGACTGCTAATGTGGAATGAACAATTAGCCTGACCAAATAGTAGGCCTTGGGTCTTGAGGTAGATTTCTTAACTCTGGGTGTCAAAGGGGCTTGAGGGATTTAACAGCGTTAGCAAGATTGCTGTAGAACTCAGCCATGCTTGAAGGGAAGAACGAGTCAACCACAGAGCGAGGGAGGAAGCCACCCAGGTCTGTTTGGAAGAAGCTCAACACCTGGGTTTTGTTGGGCTCTCTGGAAGAAACACACAAGAGAAAATGCAATACAAAAAAGAAAGGCAAGTACTACAATGAAGATGGACTTGAACCCTGGCCAGAATATCCTCTACAAACACACACTGTACTTGTTTAATGTGTGTTTATGTCTTAGTATACTCACCCTGAGATGGGAACACAGATGCAACCACATGGATGGTTGAATCCTCTCACATAGCCAGACTGGGGAGGACAGCAAGGATGACTCACATTGGTGGCTGTTTGATATGACACAAAAAACGTGCACATTTGTCTACATTATATTGATCATTCAAAGGGCTATATTTCTGTCTGTACAACGTTGGCTCTTAATCATGTGAGCACAGTCACTAAAATATAGAGTTGTACAGAGACATCATGATTTGTATTTGTTCATGACAACTTCAGTTATGGCCTATTTCTTGCTTAGCCTGCACTTGGTGATGTGTTTTTCATTGATGGTGGCCATAGTTTTTGACCGATCTTACCTATTGATAATAGAGATGTCTATTTCTCTCCCACAAGGCTGTATACCAAATTTGGTATTGACTGACTGACTTCTCTTATGAAAAGACATACGCTGATACAAATATATCTGTGACAGGCCCATGTCTACGGTAGCCAAGGTGGTTCAAATGAACTGCATATCCAAAAAGCAATGCAAATTTGAAAAATGCAAGTGCATTAAACACAAATGCAAAAGCAACAAAAAATATGCAGAAGCCACAACAAATGCAGAAGTCACAATGAAAGTATATGTCAACAGATGCTGACAAGCCCCTTTTATACTGCATCTTCAAGGTGGGAATGTTACATCGTTAGGCTGCCTTGCTGTTCTATATAAAAAGTACTATTGCGGAATCGTGGGAGAGGGTTTTCTTGCTTTTAATCTAGCAGCAGAGGTAGTGACAGCACCAAATCAGTGTTGATGTTTTGATGACAAATTATGTGTGTAAGAGAGATGTGAGAGATTTAAAAAGCAGCTTGCAGCAGTTAGCTAACTCAAAGAAGAACAACAGCAGCTGAAAATGTCTGTAAATTGGGAAAAGAATGAGGTCCAGCAGCTCCTTACCCTCCCAGGAGAGGACAAAATCAGTCGCCATATAAAAGGGATGGTAAATTATAGTTATTGACATGTTATGTCATTGTTATTGTTTATAAAGCAGTACCAGCACATATGTTGTATGTCACACTAGTGACATATTTCACAGCTATGTGACACATTTTATTCGTTTAATTTTCAGATACATTATCAACACAAATATAACCACAATCATAACCACAGAACATCAAACACGAGTTTAATGCTACAATTTGTCAAAAGAATCCATGGGACCCATTCAAATGGGACTCACTACATTGAAAACTCAATACATTAAAAACCTATCAACATCACTGTGTATCTTAGGGCTTGGATTTTCTGGGAGACTACAGTTTTAACCAGGTTCCTGCAGCGGAAATGCAGATTAAATTTCTGAGTTCCTATTAATCTCTTTGATCCAATTTTTTTCAGACTTATTTGACTGAAGTCAAATCTGCACTCGTCTTTTGTTGTGGGGCAGCAAACCAATCAAGCATGGAAAAAAAGGAAATCTGTTAATAATGTGTGACAATTAATCTATTTAGTCTGTTCACAGCTGCAGCATAGTTCAATCTTACATCCAAATCACTGAAAAGAGTACAAACAGTCCAGGCCCTACTGTGTCACAGTGAATCTTAGAAAGTACAAGAGAAAGAAGAACATGAAGTAGGAGACAAGAATGAGTTGTTACGCACCATTTGATGAGATGGTGCCATCTTCGTATTGCTTAACTAAAATAACATCTACAAAGTCTCGTGGAGCTATGATACCCATAGCTGCTGAGGGTGTGACTGTTCGGCAGATAGAGATGTCCTGTGCAAGAGTGGAAGACAAGGTCATGTACTCAAGGACTACAAGAGTTAAACAAAGCAAAAGCAAAAATGAATATCACCTTGGGTATTACATGTATGCATTTAAAGCTGCACCAGGCAAGTTATTCATTTAAAATGTGTGTGGATTTGTCCTTATTGATCAAATTCAGGTTTGAGAATGGTGACTGGCAAAGCAAACACAAGAAGAGACAAGTGAGGCCTATATAGTTTTTTGACAGGGCTCTAAAAGAACTTTTTACATAAGTTGCACTGGTGCGCCCAACATTTTCATTTAGGTGCAGCAACACATAATATAGGTGTGCCTATTTTTTATTTATTTTTTACCAAATGTTCTGGTGCTACAATAATACATCGTAAGTGTTACCTTTGTTGTTAATTCCCATATGCATTGGTAATTTCTTAATAGTGGTGTAGGGTTCACAGACATGTAGGGATTTAAATTCGGGCTTCACACGGAGCACCAAATATGTAGTGATCAACATATTAGGTCTCACACGGCTGCACCAATTATGTTGTGAACATACATTTTAGGCTTCACATGGAGGCACCAAATATGTTGGGGTAAATTGGCTAGCGGAAATAATTAATAATTATTAATAATAATTAATAATTATGTTACTTAATTAACATTAAATCACCTCGTGGGGCACCATTCCCGTAAAGGGAAAATGATAGCCAGTTAAAGATATCAGTCTCATAAAATATGCTAAACTATTTTTTTTTTTTTTAAGGTGTTTTTTGGGGCATTTTTAGCCTTTAATGGACAGGACAGACAAGCATGAAAGGGGGAGAGAGAGGGGAAGTGACATGTTGCAAATGGCCACAAGCTGGAGTCGAACCTAGGCCGCTGCGGCAACAGCCTTGTACATGGGGCGCCTGCTCTACCACTAAGCCACCTACATCCCATATGCTAAACTATTAATTTGGAGTTTTGATTAATAATTAAATTAATGACAATAACCAAAATTAACAGTAAAGCCTGAAGGATTTCAGAGTTCTTGACGCAGCAGAGGTTGACTATTCATTCACTCTTGTGCAACATTAAACAGACAGCAGGTATGATTCCAAAGAATTATATTTATTCACAAACTAAGCAAAGCAAAACCATAACACACAAATTCTAACTAACTATATACAAGCTTGGTGTGTGTGTGTGTGTGTGTGTGTGTGTGTGTGTGCGTGCGCGTGGGAGAGAGAGAGAGAGGCGGTTGTGGTGATCAAAGAGCTCAGAGAACTACAAGATGGCCAAGTCAAAGCTGGCTTCAGATTGGGGGAGGTGTTTTTCTGACCGTGTGGTCAGGACAAAGACAAAGGAAAAGAAGCAGGAACTTTGAGATGCCTGTTTGGGTGTAGCTCTGTTGAAAGCCTATTTGTTAATGAGTCTATGTGAATGTGATTTGTGCTGCAAACAGTCTGGATTAGTGCAGAGATTGTTTAGTTGTGTGCAAGAATCTGTTTGTGAACAGTATTAGCAAACTAAACACTTGACCTAATCAATGACCTAACTGCAAACAATCACGACAAATACTCAAATAGCATTAAATCACATACAACATGTTAAACAGTCTTGCTTAGCCTGTAAAACTGTGATAAAGCTATGCCCAGTTGTTAGGTTACCAATCCTTGAGTGGATGGAAGAGTCACTTGGTGGTGTGCTGCTTTGTTAGCCGGTGGAAGAAGGACAGAAAGAGCTGTGGTTCCAGATGCAATCTTGGTTTGTCCTTTGTTCCAAAGGTGGAACTCTGAGGAAGCTGGTCGCTCGAGGTTGCAAGGTGCAAACCTTGTGCTTGCAAGTCTAACTTCTCTGGTTCAGGTTTGCCTCAGCCTTGAGCGTGGGCAAGTCGTGGTCCAGGAAAAAGAGAGTCTCTGAGCAATTGCCCCACCTTTGATGGTTCAGAGCAAGGAGCAAAGGTCTGAGCATCTGGGCTGGTCCAGGCCCAGCCGGAAAGAGGTGTGGGCTGCTCCGCAGTTCCCGAGTAAGAGAGGGGACTGTCTGAAGGGAGCAGACCTTCTACAATGCCTGTGACATCACAGAGTCACATGTCACTGCAAAAGTCCTGTCCAATCAAGTTGTGAGACTTGTGTCTCACTGAGGTGTGAGGTGAGACATCCTGGAGATGGGTGTCAAATAGCTGTCTTTGTTTGGAGAACAAAGAGCATGCAGAGAAGGAAGCCTTTAAATGTCCAGTTTAGATTTTACCAAATGAAAAATCATCTCTGGTTCTGTGAATCCCAACAGACATAACGGATCGGTTTGGTTTGAGTTTGGTAGAGCGGGGGAAAAAAAGATACATTTATTTTCATTCATTTGAACAGACAGTAGTGCAAGTGTCAAAGACAGACGGAATCCTCTTGGAGCCTGAAATAGCTACACAGTTGTGTGTTTACAGGGAGTAGAGAGGTGAGTCCGACCACTCTGACCACCTGGGGTCTTCCTGTCAGAAGGTCATGGATCCACATGTACAGTGAGGTGTTGAATCCTAGCTCTATGCGCTTTGTGACCAGTGGAGGGAACTATGGTTTAAAACACTGACCATAAGCTGATAATAAACAGTTTAATAAATAATAAATAAATATATTAAGCAGATGTGGAGGCTGTATTCTATGGTGTTTTCTGTAGATCGGTTGGGACGGTATGTAAACTGTGATGGGTCCAGTGTGCTGGCTGGTAAGGAGCATCACTTTATCACTACAGAGGTGACAGCCACTGGGCGGTCGTCATTCAGACAAGTTGGTTTTGTTTTTTAGGGCACAGGAATGATGGTGGACCTCTTGAAGCATGTGAGTATAGAAGACTGACCCAGTGACAGGTTTAATATCTCTGTGAACACCAGCCAGTTGGCCAGTGCATAGTTTGAGGACCACATTGATATCATCTGGTCTGGATGTTTTCTTGGTGTTCACACGCTTGAAAGTCCTGACATCAGGAAGGGAAACAGGTGTGAAGGGTGCACCCACCCATCCATTAACCTCTGCATTAGCTGCTTTTGCTCACTGACTACCAATGGTTTTAAAGCGAGCACAGAAGTTGTTAAGCTCACATGCTATAGTTGTATTAGTACTTGACAAGAGAGGGGAGTTGTGTTTGAGTGGAGTTTGCATTTGCATTTTCTCCCCATGTTAGCATGGGTTTTCTCTGGCTTCCTCCCACAGTCCAAAGAGATGCAGGTTATATTAACTGGTGACTCCAAATTGCCCGTAGGTGTGAATGTGAGCATGAATGGGTGTCTGTCTCTATAGCCCAGTTTCCACCAGGCAGTATGGTAGGTGCGGTTCAGTTCGGTACTCTTTTTTTCCGTTTCCACTGCTGAAAAGTTGTGGATAGTACCGATGGAACTGTTCCTAACCGTTACCATTTTTGGTACCCCTTCTGTTGGGGTACCTAGCACACAGATCTGGTACCAAATGGTGGAGCTGTGAACACTGCAGTCTGTTGACTGGTCAGTAGCAAATGGTCATTCTGCTCAGGGCTAAGCTGTGGCTGGTTATCAGGGAGAAGCCACTGTTCATATCGTGGAGAGTTCAATTAGTAAACTGTAAACATACAATGAAAGGATGTTTTGCTGCCTCTTGCAGCAGCCGGAGTGGGAAAAAAATAACTTCATTCACTGGACCGACTGCTGAGATTTTTAAGGTGGAGCATTAACTTGTAATGTTACTCAATGCACGAGCTGACGACGTGACTCAATCAACACACCTCAAATATTCTATATTATAACTTTGACCATCACTTTAGTTTTTATATGACATACACTTTTAGTAATGAGTGGATCTCCAGGCATATATATATAGCTAATCCTCACTTGGAGAAAAGAAAAGGGTCGCGTAGCGTCAGGCCAACACGACACTAAACCCCGAGCTTGTCTGAGAGGGACTAAATGCACAAAGCTGCTATTTCTAAATATCTCATGGAGAGAGACTCTCACTGCAGCCTGTTCTATTTTGTAGAACACACATAACAGGGCTTATGTGTCAGCCCTGTGATAGTCTGGCGACCTGTCCAGGGTGTACCCCTCCTCTCGACCAATGTCAGCTGGGATAGACTCTAGCCCCCAGAGTGCACCAGTGATGCTTTAGGTTTTCCTTTCACTTGAGACTATAAACACAATACATACTTACTACCTATTGTACCACAATAGCCCCTTTTCCACCAACATTTCCAGGAACTTTTATTACCAGGAAAAAAGGAAAAAAGGAAAAAAGTTTAAAAGTATTTTAAGATAAGTGTCAAACTAAGTTAGTCTCCATACAGACAGCTGTCATTTGAGCTTATTAGTAACAATTCGTTATCAGCTCAACTATCATACTGTCCTTGCGTAAGACATAACGTTAGTGACGGTGGATGAGAGACTGTGGATGGAGCATATTGAATATCACTGTCTACATGTTTACATGTTCATGCTCTCTGAACACATGTATTGATAAAGTATTGGCTTCTTACTCGCTAAGGTTTAATGTCACTTACAGTGACGAGTGTAGCTGTGGTCAACTCGAGTCATTTTTGAGTAATCTTCACTTTGTTTCCACCGTGGCCACTCGGCTGTTCACTGGTTACCGTTTTGCGTCGGCGTGTGTGAGTGTGGATGTGGAGGAGATCAGTGCTGGCACAGAGCGCAGAGGAGAACCGATACGGTTAGCGCTTATCAATACTACGGTCTTTGACAATTTAGCCCTGGGGCTAACTTAGTACCGGGTTTCGGTACCCATCCTTAATCAAAACGCAAATGAAGTGAAGCTTGTAGAAATGAAATAAAGTCTGCAGTGGCAGACACACTGACACGGAAGTGCGGAACGCAGCGTTCTTCAGCACACAGCCCCACCCCTCAAGAACTCAGGGTAATCTGAAAAGTCCTAACCACCTACTAGATACTTTTTTCAGGGAAAATTTGGGGTTGAGGGAAAGTTTTTTACCTGGGTAATTTTGGTGGAAATGCGCTGAGGTTTTTCAAAATCCTGGGTAAATGAGAAAAGTTCCTGCGGTGAAAAAGGGGCTAATTTACTTAAATTAATGTTATTGTAGCTATTATCATTACTGTCTGCCATGCATCCCTCTCCAACTCTGTCTCTCTTTACGTTTCATTTTGTCATATGGATTACTGCAAATTTATTATGTTGATCTGTTCTGTACGACATCTATTGCACGTCTGTCCATCCTGGAAGGGCGGAAGGGTTTTTTGGGGGGAATTTTTCCTTATGTGCTGTGAGGGTCCTAAGGACAGAGGGATGTCGCATGCTGTAAAGCCCTCAAGGCAAATTGTGAAAATATTTTTTTAACATGGCACCTCCCCCAGACAGTAAAACATCATTGGGTCATCTTTGACATAAGTTTATCTGTACCGATCAGTAGCACAATCACATAATCACAATGTAGTATTATCAAGGGAAAAAAGTGTCCCCTGGATGGCAAAGCACCATCAACACTGACGAGTGATAACAGCATCTGCTGTCACAGTAGAGGATGATGTAAGATAACAGAAATGTCTTCTTTTATGAACCCAAAATCTAACATTATTGTCTACCAGCGGTCCGCGGAGACCCCTGTGCCACCCTGCCACCTTTACCAAGAAACAGCAGCACACTGAGCTTCAGAATGCTGGGGATGACGACGGGCAGGCAGGTGTCAGATCTGTGCAAAGCACCAAACAAAAACATAGAAACATCACAGATCGTTTATTAATGACATATAAAACACATATTTCTCTTTCACCAGTTTCAGTTAAATGAGAAATACTTTCACAACTACTAAATTCACATAACTCTTGTGGTGGCGAAAAGGCCTAGGAATGTGGGACACCTAAGGTCAGATTAGAAGCAGAATATGTGGTGGTGAAAAGGCTTAGGAATATGAGACAGTTAAGGTCAGGTTAGAAGCAAAATATGTACTTAGACTGAACTACCTTCAATGGGGCAGGATATTAACAGCAGAATGTTCCAAAACAATTCACACACAGATGTAAAGTTAGGTATAATGTCTGTCTAAGGAGGAGGAGGAGTATAAGTATACTTAGTTCTGGGGGGCTGTCTCATTGTTGCGGTGTGTAAAGTTGTAAGCTGTGTCTACAATAAAATACCCGCGAAAGGCTGTGAACTGACCTTATGTCATTAAGTCGTTTTTCAACACCCCACACAGATTTGATGTTCACAGTGTAGCATGGGAGAAAAAAAAATATAAAAAATTTGTTAAAAAAAAACAAAAAAAAAAGCATTCTGCTTTTGCATCTAAAGGCTGCTTGAAAGCAAGGGGTTCGGTTCAGATGTGTTTTTTCCTCATCCTGGTATTTGGCAAATCCGGGTGATGGCATTTTATGTGCTTTAGCATGTTTGATATATTTACATTCACATCCCCTGCAACAGTGACGCAAAAAAAACACACCGTTCTCATCTTATACACAACTCTCTGTGTGTTGCTTTTCTAGCAGACTGGGAACCCTCAGACGTGTCTTCCAGCTAAAGAGGTTCAAAAACATCCATGGCTCAAGAGATAGAGCGGGTCGTCCACTGATCACAATACCAATGGTTGGATTCAGTCCTTCTTCTATCTTTGGACAAGATACTGAACCACATATTGCTCTAGATGGCTATTCCCTGTGAGTGTGTGTGAATGTCAACAGGGCATAGGCTGTATATTAAGATGGACAACTCATCTCTACTTACTTACAATGAACAAAGATGAAGCTAAAATATCCCGGGTATGGCTGCTGCCATCATGCTCTGCTCTGGTGATGTCATTTAGAGCCAGAGTCTGCATAGTAGTGATATCCACCAGTATCCAGTTGCTGCCTATACACCTGTCTGACCAATCACAAGCAGCTCCACTGATTGTGAGCACACAAAGTGGCGCACACAGCTGTCAATCATGACATAAAATCCCTTTTTTATAGCTTCAAGTAACTAATTAAAAATAAACTTACCAGAAATACAAACACTTGAACAAACATCAACATGAAAACAACTACCTAAAATGACAGAAACCATCTTTGGGAAAAATGTATTTGATGTGTACTTTGAGATTTTAGTTTGGCTCAGGTAACATTCACTAACACGAAGGGAAAGGGGTTCATGACCTATACTGCAGCCAGCCACCAGGGGGCAATCAAGATGTTTTAGGTTTCCTTTTTAAGGAGCTATCATGTTGTCCATCTTTATATGCAGTCTATGAAACTGAGTAGCAGGTGGCATCTTGTATGGTAGCCTTGGTCACCAGTATATAGTGTGTATGTAAATGGGTAAATAAGAAAAGCACTTCTGCACTGTTTAGTCAGCAGATGTTACAACAGTGTAAGGCTTTCTGGGTGTAACACACACACTTGTAAACTTTGTTTCCACATTTCATGCATCAAAATAATAAATGTCAGGCATACCTACGGTGGCCGACAAGGACAAATGCGATGCATATATAGAAACGCCCTGCAAATACAGAAAAACACTGCAGAGAAACGCGCTGCATATAAGAAAACAAATGCAAAGGGAAAATGCTGCAAATAGAGAAACGCGCTGCAAATAGAGAAACGCGCTGCATATGAGAAGACAAATGCAATGGGAAATCGCTGCATATACAGAAACGTGCTGCATATACTGAAACATGCTGCAAATACGATAACAAATGCAAAAAGAAAACGCTGCATATTCACTCAAACAACGGAAGTGCTCCAGGCCTCTAGAGGCAGTGCTGAGCTTCCACCCGAGAGACAGACAATGGACATATCAACATATGGAGCAGACGAGTGAGCGAGAAGAAGAAAGTTATGTTTGGAGGAAAGTTGGAGCCAGGACAGGCAACACAGAAAGGTACGTATTCTTTTTTATTTTTCACATGTGGCCCTCATCTTTTACTGTATAATGAAAGTGAAGCTGATTTACACAGCTGACGTTACCGTGCTAGAGACTTTGAGTTCTACACAAGTAGTGTATCCGGAGTAGTAATGTTAGCTAATGTTACTGTAACTAACGTTACTTTTCGGGACACCCCAGGGATTTGATTGCATTTAATGTTAGTTTATTTTTGACCTCGTCTCCACATATGATTGGATACTTTATTGATCAGTGACGGGCTTTTGAGTAAGAGGAAGGTGGAGAGAGGTGAAAGGGAGAGCAGAGAAGGTGTGTAAAAAGAAATGTAACAGGCAGAGGTGCAGAGGGCATAAAGAAGTTAAGCAGTGAGGAGATGACAACTCGATTGCAGGTAAATAACGGTGAGAGCACAGGGAGATGACGGTAATCAAATAATAATATAGTTTAAATATTTAGGAAAACTAACTATCCACTGTCTCTGACATAACCTCGCTGACCTTGCAAACTCTCCTTTTTTTTCCCCCACAGATGTACTGTCCGTTCTGTGGATCTACCGTGACAGCTTCCCCAAGTTTTTGTTGTGTGTGTGGCAAAAACATTAAATTTCTAAAAGATGTAGCAAACAATCCACCAGAGGAGATGCCCACCACCAGTGCACATTCTAATGCACAGCCAAGCATTTGTGCAGGTACATAGATCTGTAGTTGTAGTGCAGAAAAAGTAAGCAGTTAGAAGACTTGGTTTAAGATTTCAAATTGTGTTCTTGTACTCAAATGGATCTCTGTACTATCTTGCTTGCCTAATTCAGTTGCAAGCATGTTAAATGTGTTTCAAAATGACTTGCAAAGATCAATGATGAGACCTTTAGTGAGCTTAAAGGGGAACTGCTCATTTTCCAGTTTTATCCTCAGACTCCATGAGAGCATGAATCTTAGTCTTGAAAAAAAACTTTTTGTCTTGTACTGTACCTTTATGCAGCCCCTCAGTTCAGCCTTTTTCTGAAACTGTTTAAGCCACAAAAGCTATTTAGATCCCGATGAGCCCACTCTGTCCTGCTCCTTTGCTTCTGGAGCAACGGAAACAAACTATAGAAACCAAGTGCTTGTGAGCATATGAAATATGTCAACTCACGAGATGACATCAGCTGGCATTCAGAGCAGTCTGAGGCTTGTGCTTTCTATTCCATGCAATGCAATGCATGGTAAGTCCCCTTTAAAACAGTCAATAAAAGAGTAATGAATAAATAAAAGAGTAATTAATGTCTCATTCCTGTCTTTTCTTATTTTCATTGTAACAGCAAGGTCTGATGTAGAGTCCTTTATTAAATTTAGGGAAATAAAAGTGAGGGAGAGAAAGACATTATTTTCAAAGATACGTCTTAAGTCTAAGAAGGAACAGAAAACAGTGAAGGTATGCTCACACACCAGTGACCATGTAGACTCATATAAAATCAAATGACAGATTATATAGATGTGTTACATTTCATTGATTTCCATTTTCTTCTCTTTCTTTAGATGGAAATACTTCAGAATCAGATCCTCTTCTGTGGGGCTGTCCGATGCTGACCCCGACAAACAAAGGGAGAAAAAGATAAAGAGACAACATTTTTCAGCAAGAACAGGCTGCAGCACATTATCCAGTCTGCAGAGAAGACCTTCAGCTGCAATAGTTAGGGCTGAGCTGGTTTAAATTTTATTTATCTGATCGTTTTCAGTTTGTTGACGTTCATAATGAATCATCCTTACGTACCAAAGTTTGTTTTGGAGTTCCGCAAGGTTCTGTGCTCGGACCAATCCTATTTACTCTATATATGCTTCCTTTAGGTAACATCATTAGAAATCACTCTATAAATTTCCATTGTTATGCGGATGATACTCAGTTGTACTTATCGATGAAGCCAGAAGAAAGTAATCAATTAACTAAACTCCATAACTGCCTTAAAGACATAAAAACCTGGATGAGCACCAATTTCCTGATGTTAAATTCAGACAAAACTGAAGTTATTGTTCTTGGCCCCACACAACTCAGAGACTCTTTATCTGAATTGAATCTGCCATCTCTTGTGGACCTGTACACATTGGGCCTCATTCTGCAAACAAATTTAGAACTTCCTCAGACCATGCGTATGCACAAATTATGACAGCCTGGTGTTGGAATATAATGATTTTAATGTGTTTGCTATTTGAACTTTAGGTAATGGCTTGATGTTAAATACTGTGATGAGTTCAACTAATCAAAATGTGCTTGCTTTGCAGAAGTGGAGAAGTACAGGAGAGGAAGAGACACGGCGACAGATGAGTGCATATCGCAATGCTTAGATAATTAGCTCCATATACAGTAAAAAGAACAGAACTGATGTACAGATAGTAGAGTACTGCAGGTGGAGGGAGGTGTTGTTGTTCTCTTGTCTCACAAAACAGGAACCATGCCCTACCCGTCATCAGGAAGGAGTCAGATTAACACGAGGTGGGGGTGTGGTGCAGCAGAGAAGTAAATGGAACAACCAATGAGAAGAGGACGACGCCTTGCGTGCACAATGACTCATGTTACGCTTAAACATGCTGGGTCAGGGAGAGATAGTCAGACTTCATGAACTGACACACTTGTTGCTTGTCAGAGACCGACAGAAAAACCCAGAGCTCTGTAATTTTATTCCTTTACGGCTTAATAAAACTGCATTGACTGAGACCGAATATCTTCTCCTATTGCTTCATTTAAGAACACGCAGGACTGAGCTCACACATACATGAGAGGAAAGTAGGGGTCTGGTTGGCGCCACCTCCTGGTTGGCGCCACCTCCTAGCCCCTCCCATCCATCCCTCCAGCCCTCCTAAACCACATTTAGTTCACTCACCACACATTGCACAGTTTTAATGCACCACATACACTCACTCTTCGAGGTGCAGACCACAGATGGATTGGGGGGCTTCATAATGGGGCAGGCTATGGGACAGTGATGTCCAGTAGCCCTCCATGCTGCCCCCCAGCCCATCCTTATCTGTTCTCCAATTTTAAAGCACCACATACACGTACATCTTGGGGGACAGATGGGAACAGGTTCGGGCTGCAGGACAGCAGTGTGCTGTAGCCATCAGCCTTGCTCCCACCTGTCTCCTATGTCCCTCAATTTTAATGCACCACATCACACTTATGGGCACTCACATTCACATTCACGGTGTAGGGTTAATGTTTCTCCGTCAGGGATCGGAGAATCATAGTAAGGGGGGGGTGGTGGGTTTACACACACTGTAGATACGCATGGCGTGGCTAGTGAGGCCCGGCCCTCCTGGGCTGAGGGTTGGAGCCAGGGAGCCCATTTACATCATGGTGGTTTGGCTGGGTTCCCGGTGTCTGGGGGGTCCTGTGGCGGGTAGGCCGGGTGGCGCCCTGGGGGCTCTGTGGGTTCTGCCTCCTGACCGGCTGTGGTTTATGGGCCCTCTGCTATGGGGTCCCGATGGGGGATTGACTGCTCGTGGCGGTCCGCTCTCTCCTGTGTGTTGGTGGGGGCCCGTCCTGGGGGGTTTGGGCGGGTGGCCCTTCGCAGTCCCCTGGTTCCCGATGTGCCAGGGACATATGCCTTGCAGTATCACTGCCTCCTTGCCTCCCTCGTCCGCCCGGGCCTGGGTGGGCTCTCATTACTGTCCGGTCCGGCGTCTGCTGGTGGCCGGCGCCTGGTGCGGGCCCATCCGGTGCGGTGCTGGTTCTCTCCCTGGGGGCGATGCCGGGCCCCCGCGCCTGGCTCCTTGGGTTGGGGGCGGTCCCTGGGTGCGTCCGTGGGTGGGGGCAGGCGGGTGGTCGGGGGCGGGTGGTGGTTGGGGGGGGGTGGGGGCGGTCCGCGTCGGGTGGTGGGTGGGCGGGCCCTCCTGCCCCGCCTGTCTGGGGTGTGTCTCTGGCTCTCTGGGGGTGCCGGCCTTCGCCGCCCTGGGTCCTTGGGCCTGCGTGGTGTCCTGCAGCCTCTGCGGCTCCCTGGTCTTGGGGTCTGGGCGCTCCTGCGGTCTTGGGGTGCCATACCGCCCCCCTTCCCCCGCAGGGCTGGCCCTGGACCCTGGTGATGGTTATCATAAACACATTGGGAGGGTTCAAATACACACATGCATGTTCGATACTTCAGCTCCGTGACGCATCGCAATGAACCGATGGGATCACTCCAAAGGGGCCCACTTGCTTCTCAAACCTACCACACCGCGCTGGCAACTCTTCTCTGCAATTGGGCTTTCCCCCTCCACCAAGACTCTCACATTTTTGGTGTTCAGTATAGACTTCTCTTTTGTTTTTGTTTTTCAGTACAGTATAGTAGACATGTATATGTTTATTTTCGATAATCTGCATGGAGCACAACCACCTCAAGGCCACAATACATCAGCTACACTGCCTGTTTCTCCCCTGTTTTTTTTCCGTTTGTTTGTTTATTTGTTTGTTTTTCCTCCTTCTTCTCCGCATGCACTATCACTATATAACTCAGGACTTAAGCACCTGCCCCCTCCCCCTTGCTTGTTTCCTTACTTTCCCCCTGACACACTTTGGTGTATCACGGCCCTCTCTGACTCATATTAGGAAGTTTTTCCAATAAAGGCTGATAGGCTAGTCTCACGCATTATGGGTATAAAATACTTGACTGCAAGATTAACAGTGCATCAATCTTCACAAGAAGCTTACACCCTTTAGTGGCGCTAAGCTATGAAGACCAATGCAGACAAGTAAAAAAAAAAAAAAAAAAAAAAAAAAAAAAGGAAAAAAAAAGAGAAAAAAAAAAGAAAAAAAAAGAGAGGAAAGTAGGATGAGACTCTTAGTCCAACAATTTGGTGACCCCGACGTGATGAAGACGGAGAAGTGACGGAATAAAGACAACTATTCAGCGGAGGACGACAGTATCGTGACAACACTTGGCCGGCCTGAGAAAAAGGTAAGCAGACGCCTGTTTTATCGAAGTTCTGCAATTGGAAATGCTAAAAGATTGTGTTGTCATTTTACTAGTCTCCTAGTCTAAAACGTAAAGGAATAAAATTAAAACAAAACACAAACGTGAAATGCCCTGGGTCAGAGGGTGAAAGGCCCTGGAGCAAATCATAAATCTGACTCCTAAATACGAAACATAGTCAACACCTCGACAGGACAGGGTGCAAGGCCCTGGAGCAAATCATAAATTTGACTCCTAAACATGAAACATAGTAGGGTGTAAGGCCCTGGAGTAAATCATAAATTTGACTCCTAAATACGAAACATAGTTGGGTGAAAAGAGACTAGGTTTTCCATCTAGTCTCTAAAAAAGAAAAAGATGAGTGTCCTGAGGTTGATAAGCTCGGGGGGGAACCCATAAGGTTGCTCCTTGGACAGCTGAGAATATAGTCTGAAGACACAGGTTGTCTGAGGTTGAAAGACCTTTGTGTAGATTGCTAAAACACAAAAAAGAGGTTACAGAGTTCTGCGGGCAGGGGAGCATTTTCCATGTGATCCCTAACACTGAATACTATCGCTCATGTTGAGACATCTATTCAATGGTCCGCAGAACCACCCTGATATTGGGAGTGTAAATAAATAAGTCTTTTAAGGGGATATTGTTTTGTGGGTGGCTTACCGACAACCAGCTATTTTTACGGGGCGGAAGAGTTGTGTAGTGTCTATTAGAGGTGACTCGAATTCCAACTCTTTTCGTGCCTGAGCGGTGGTCTCATTCTGTGGGGAAGAAAAAGTGGAAGTTGTGTAATTACGCCTTAAGATAGAAGCCATTTGCCGCCGAGCCATAGGCACTCTGCACCCTCCTAGGAGAGCAGTGTAGAAGCTTGGGTGTGTCGGCCTGCATTTGGTGGAACTTAAGCAGCGAAATCACAACGGTAGAAAGGGGAAAATAAGTCCGCGCGGACTGCGCTGCAGAGCGGTCACGTGGCGCCGAGTATTGTGTGTATTGTTGTAATTGTGTGAAGTTTTGTAACATCGTGACGAGTAGTACCCTCTGAGTAAAATAAGTAAGGACAGAGGAGGGACAGAGAGACATCATGGACGGTGAATTTGACAGGGACTGTCGTGAGCAGGGTGGGTGTCCTCCCATCCTAGTAAAAACACAGTACGGGGAGATTAGGAAACAGTTATTGTCAGGAGTAATAGATAAGCAGAGACAGGCTGTAGGAAAGGAGTTTGATGATTTATGGAAGGCATTACAGGCCCAAAATGAGCTTCCTGGCGATGAGGAGGCAGTAAATGTTACAAAGAAATTGCTGGCTGCAGAGGTAAAGGCGAGAGATGATTTGGAAGAACATACAAAAAGGGAGAATAAACCAAAACTCATAAAAAGACAATGGAAAAACCAGAAGGAGGAGAAGGAACGCAAACACGCCTTGCTCCATCAGATGGCAGTTACTGCCATGGCTTATTGGAAACACACTGATAAGACTCACAAAAAAACAAAACAGAGACAAACACTCCGCCAACTCCTGCGCCAGTTCCTGCGCCGGCACCACCAGAGCCCACCCATAATAGATTGTATCCCGAGCTACCTCAGACACCCCCAGCCCCATCTCCACCACCATACTTGGGGAGCAACAGGCAAATGCCTTTGCTGGTGATTAAGGAGGGAGTGATCAATGCAGACGTGGTGGATGGGGAGGAGTATGAGAAAGCCAAACAGGAAGTAACTAGGGAAATAAGACAGGGGTTAGCACATGTAGAGAGACCGAGACAGGAAGTAGCAAACGTTTTGTCTAATGCACAGAGTGTGCATCAGGACCCCCTGAGGTCTTGCAATGGGGGCAAGGAACAGGAAGAGGAGGTGTGCAGCATAGATAGCAGAGGCAGCGGCAGGAGCATAAAACAGGGCCCTCTCTCCACCAGTACACCTAAAGTGGAGGCTGGAGGGGAAGAGTCAAGAGCACTAGCAGAATCGGTGTTCCAAATAAGGGGGAATAGAGAAGATTCAGGGAGGAATAGCAGCAGAAGGGAGAGTGAGAATAAGACGCATGAACCAGGTCAGTATGATGCAGAAGATTTTTCCGACCCCAGAGTGGGTTGATCCTCTCCCTCCCCATTGGAGTGGCTCGAGAGGAGGTACAGGAGGATATCAATAACGGGGGCTTCTTGAGCCAGAAACCATGGAGACGCCTGGCATTGGCACTCTTGGCGTCCCTGGGTTCAGTCATTAAATCCCTACACGCCTCCTCCTGATCCCCTCCATGTAACTCTTTATTATGACAGGAATGGCGACGAGCTGTATCAACAGGCATTTTATAGTGAGATAGAAGGGAAAATGTAGGAGATAACATCCACCTGCATACTGGTGGGAAATGAGGGAGTGGCTGCAGGTGTTGAACTGACCTCAGAGCATTGCAGTGGTATGAGGGGGCGGAGGAAGCCTCCCCTCACATATCCTTGGCAGTGCATGCAAAACATCAAGCCAAAGACTTAGGCCCTATGTGTAAAAAACATTATTCACAGATGGATGTTGTTTTAGACATCCAACGGAGGGACTCAAAGCAGCATATGCAGTGGTAAGACAGACAGAGACAGGGTTTGAGGAAGTGATTACAGAAAGTGTGACAGGAAAAGAATCATCTCAATTGGCTGAACTCCAAGCAATGATTGCAGCATTAGAATGGTCAGAAGGCAAAAGAGTGAACATCTACACAGACTCTGCCTATGTCGTAGGAGCGATCCATGTGGAAATGACACAGTGGATCAGATCTGGCTTTTTAACAGCAGCAAAGACCCCCATCAAGCATGAGAAGGACATGAGGAGACTACGGGAGGCTCTGATGAAGCCGGCACAGGTAGCAGTGATTAAGTGCAAGGGTCATGACAAAACAGGGACAGCTGTCTCCAGAGGGAATGATGCAGCAGATGTGGCAGCCAAAAGAAAGGCAGGATACAGTCAGCAGTATGTAATGCTACAAACAGAGAGAACAGTGCATGACCTCCTGCCACCCTGTGATGTAAATATGTTAATAGCAGAACAGCAGAAAGCCTCTCCAGAAGAGCTCACAGTATGGAGAGAAAGAGGAGCAGTAAAGACAGAGGGTATGTGGAGGTCTCCAGACGGGAGACCTGCACTGCCCCCAGGGCTGAGGAGATCAGTCCTTCAAGAAGCTCATGGTGTGACTCACTGTGGGAAAACGCAAATGGCGGGATATCTCACTCATTGGTGGCACCCGTTTTTGCCAGCAATGATTGAGAATCACATCCAAGAATGTAAGATATGTACAGAATACAATGTTAGACCCACGGTGAAACCACATCAGGGGAGATTTCCCCTCCCCAGACTCCCAGGTCAAGAGGTCATTATTGACTATACAGACATGCTAGAGAGAGTGGGAGGTGTGACCCTGACGTATTGCGGTAAGCGAGTTGTGTCATTTCCGGTGTTTCTGTGACAGCATCTCTGTACTGCTCTGGTGAATTCTGCTAGCCTGCTTTCTCACTTCAGTTGCTTTAACGTCTACTTCAAGTCTTAACCCACAGTGGTTCTGTTTAAGCACTTATAGCTCTCCTCCTTTCTACGATTTTCTCGCTAATCTCTTAGCTGTTGTTTGCACGTTACTAGCCTTGGTAGCTACATTAGCTCTACAGTTAGCGATGGCTTCTCTTTCTGCTCTTTCTTGCTCGGTGTGCCAAATGTTCAGTTATGCCTCTGCCTCCTTTAGCGACAGTGGTAATTGTAATAAGTGTAGCTTATTTGCTGCGTTGGAGGCGAGGCTTAGTGAATTAGAAGCGCGGCTCCACACCATGGAAAACCATTCAGTAGCTGCGGTAGTTAGCCAGCCCCCTGTAGCCGGTGCGGAGCCACATAGCATAGCCTTAGCCTCTGCTAACTGTCCTCCGGCAACTCCCGTTCAGCCGGGAGGCTGGGTAACTGTTCATGAGAGGCGCAGCTCCAAGCCAAAGCCCATGGCTCGCCACCAGCCTGTTCACATTTCCAACCGCTTTTCCCCACTCAGCGACACACCCGCTGAGGATAAAACTCTGGTTATTGGCAGCTCTATTCTGAGGAACGTGAAGTTAGCAACACCAGCGGCCATAGTCAAATGTATCCCTGGGGCCAGAGCGGGCGACATTGAGTCAAATTTAAAACTGCTGGCTAAAGCTAAACGTAGATTCAGTAAGACTGTTATTCACGTTGGCGGCAATGACACCCGGTTACGCCAATCAGAGGTCACTAAAATTAATATTGCCTCGGTGTGTGAATACGCAAAAACGATGTCGGACTCCGTAGTTTTCTCTGGACCCCTCCCAAATTTGACCACTGATGACATGTTTAGCCGCACGTCATCATTTAATCGCTGGCTGTCCAGGTGGTGTCCAGCAAACGAAGTGGGTTTCATTAATAATTGGCAAACTTTCTGGGGAAAACCTGGTCTTATTAGGAGAGACGGCATTCATCCCACTTTGGATGGAGCTGCTCTCATTTCTAGGAACCTGGCAAACTTTATTAGTAAATCAAATCCCTGACAACCCAGAGTTGAGACCAGGACTCGGAGACGCAGTCCTATACGCCTCTCTGAGCTTCTAGTTCAGTTACCCAGCCATAGTGTTCATAGTTTTATACAAACGGTGTCTGTCCCCCGACCACCTAAATTATTTAAATCTAAAATTAAACAAAGAGGAGTTGTGCATAACAACCTCATAAAAATTAAAACCTCTTCTGTGACAGAAAGACAAAACAGGAGAATTAAATGCGGACTGTTAAATATCAGGTCTCTATCGTCTAAAGCAGTGTTAGTAAACGAATTAATATCAGATAATCATATTGATGTACTCAGTCTCACAGAAACCTGGCTGTGTCAAGATGAATATGTCAGTCTCAATGAATCCACTCCTCCCAGTCATAATAATACCCACATTCCTCGAGGCAGCGGCCGAGGAGGGGGAGTTGCAGCCATTTTTAACTCTAGTCTGTTAATCAGCCCTAAACCTAAACTAGATTATAATTCATTTGAAAGCCTCGTTCTTACTCTTTTACATCCGACCTGGAAAACCTCGCAGCCACTTCTATTTGTTATAGTGTACCGTGCTCCTGGCCCGTATTCTGAATTTGTATCTGAATTCTCAGAGTTTTTATCCAGTTTAGTTCTTAAATCAGATAAAGTTATTATTGTAGGCGATTTTAACATTCATGTCGACGTTGATAATGACTCCCTGGCTACCGCGTTTATCTCATTATTAGACTCCATTGGCTTCAGTCAGGATGTACATGAACCCACTCATTGTTTTAACCATACCCTCGATCTAGTTCTGACGTATGGAATTGAAATTGATAACCTAAAAGTCTTTACACAGAATCCCTCGCTATCGGATTATTATCTGATTACTTTTGATTTCTTTTTACCTGATTACACGCCACTCAGCAACAGTTACTATATTAGATGTTTATCAGATAGTGCTGTCGCAAAATTTAAGGAAAAGATTACTCCGTCGTTAAATTCAATACCAAGTCCCTCAGTAACAGAGGTTTCCTGTACCGACTTTGATCATTTTGTCGATAGCGCCGTAGGCTCGCTGTGAACAACACTTGACTCTGTAGCTCCTCTTAAAAAGAAGTTAACAATGCAAAGAAAGTTCGCTCCTTGGTATAACTCTCAAACCCGTAAGTTAAAACAAATATCGCGAAAATTTGAAAGGAATTGGCGATTGACCAAACTGGAAGAATCTCGTTTAATCTGGACAGACAGTCTCAAAACTTATTAGAGGGGCCTCTGCAATGCCAGAGCAAACTATTACTCAGCATTAATAGAAGAAAACAAGAACAACCCCAGGTTTCTTTTCAGCACTGTAGCCAGGCTGACTGAGAGTCAAAGCTCTATTGAGCCTTGTATTCCTTTAGCCCTTAGCAGTAATGATTTTATGAGTTTTTTTAATGACAAAATTCTAACTATTAGAGGCAAAATTCATGACCTCCTGTCCTCAGATAGTACCTATCTAACCTCAAACACAGCTGTAAGACCTAATATATATTTAGATTGCTTCTCCCCAATTTCTCTTCAAGAATTGACAGCAGTGATTTCTTCATCTAAATCATCAACATGTCTCTTAGACCCCATCCCAACTAGGCTACTTAAGGAGGTCTTTCCTTTAGTTAACACTCATATATTAGATATGATCAATATATCCTTATTAACAGGCTATGTACCACAGTCTTTTAAGGTAGCTGTAATTAAACCTCTACTAAAAAAGCCCACCCTGGATCCAGAGGTGTTAGGCAACTATAGACCAATATCTAATCTTCCCTTTATGTCAAAGATCCTTGAGAAAGTAGTCGCAGACCAGCTGTGTGATTTTCTCCATGATAATAATTTATTTGAGGAATTTCAGTCAGGATTTAGAGTGCATCAAAGCACTGAGACAGCAATAGTTAAAATTACAAATGACCTTCTGATTGCTTCAGACAAAGGACTTGTCTCTGTACTTGCTTTATTAGATCTTAGTGCGGCGTTTGACACAATTGACCATCAAATTCTACTGCAGAGACTGGATCACTTAATTGGCCTAAAAGGTTCTGCACTAAGCTGGTTTAAATCTTTTAACGTTTGTTGACGTTCATAATGAATCATCCTTACGTACCAAAGTTTGTTTTGGAGTTCCGCAAGGTTCTGTGCTCGGACCAATCCTATTTACTCTATATATGCTTCCTTTAGGTAACATCATTAGAAATCACTCTATAAATTTCCATTGTTATGCTGATGATACTCAGTTGTATTTATCGATGAAGCCAGAAGAAAGTAATCAATTAACTAAACTCCATAACTGCCTTAAAGACATAAAAACTTGGATGAGCACCAATTTCCTGATGTTAAATTCAGACAAAACTGAAGTTATTGTTCTTGGCCCCAAACAACTCAGAGACTCTTTATCTGATGACATAGTTTCTCTAGATGGCATTGCTCTGGCCTCTAGCACTACCGTAAGAAACCTCGGAGTAATATTTGATCAAGATTTGTCTTTTAATTCTCATTTAAAACAAACCTCACGGACTGCATTTTTTCATCTGCGTAATATTGCGAAAATTAGGCCTATCCTGACCCGAAAAGATGCAGAAAAATTGGTCCACGCTTTTGTTACCTCTAGGCTGGATTACTGTAACTCTCTATTATCAGGTAGCTCTAGTAAGTCCTTAAAAACTCTCCAGCTAATCCAGAATGCAGCAGCACGTGTACTAACAGGAACTAAGAAACGACATCATATTTCTCCTGTTTTAGCTTCTCTGCACTGGCTCCCTGTAAAATCCAAAATTGAATTTAAAATCCTACTGTTAACTTATAAAGCTCTAAATGGTCAAGCTCCATCATATCTTAGTGAGCTCATAGTGCCATATTATCCCACCAGAACACTGCGCTCTGAGAACGCAGGGTTACTCGTGGTCCCTAAAGTCTCCAAAAGTAGATCAGGAGCTAGAGCCTTCAGCTATCAGGCTCCTCTCCTGTGGAATCATCTTCCTGTTACGGTCCGGGAGGCAGACACCGTCTCCACATTTAAGACTAGACTTAAGACTTTCCTCTTTGATAAAGCTTATAGTTAGGGCTGGCTCAGGCTTGCCCTGTACCAGCCCCTAGTTAGGCTGACTTAGGCCTAGTCTGCCGGAGGACCCCCCTATAATACACCGGGCACCTTCTCTCTTTCTCTCTCTCTCTCTCGTATTCTATTACTGCAGCTTGCTAACTCGGCCATTCTGGATGTCACTAACTCGGCTTCTTCTCCGGAGCCTTTGTGCTCCACTGTCTCTCACATTAACTCATATCGCATCGGTGCCTGGACAGCGTGACGTGTGTGGTTGTGCTGCTGCCGTGGTCCTGCCAGATGCCTCCTGCTGCTGCTGCCATCATTAGTCATTAGTCATACTTCTACTGTTATTATACACATATGACTATTGTCACACATGTATACTGCCAGATATTAATACATACTTTCAACATATTGTACCACAGTAGCCAGAACTATAACTATAATATTATTACTTTCAATAATGTTGTTGTAAGCTACTGTCATTACCTGCATCTCTCTCTCTCTCTCTCTCTCTCTCTCTGTCTCATTGTGTCATGCGGATTACTGTTAATTTATTATGCTGATCTGTTCTGTACGACATCTATTGCACGTCTGTCCGTCCTGGAAGAGGGATCCCTCCTCAGTTGCTCTTGCTGAGGTTTCTACCGTTTTTTTCCCCGTTAAAGAGGTTTATTTGGGGAGTTTTTCCTTATCCTCTGCGAGGGTCATAAGGACAGAGGGATGTCGTATGCTGTAAAGCCCTGTGAGGCAAATTGTGATTTGTGATATTGGGCTTTATAAATAAAATTGATAGACTGAATTGATTGATTGATACACTGGATGGATGCATACACTGGTTGGCCAGAAGCCATACCTGCCAAATCAGAGGACGCAAAGACAGTAATCAAATTTCTGATCAATCAATACATTCCCACGCGTGGGTTTCCCAAAAGAATCAGATCCGACAACGGAACCCATTCCAAAAACAGAGATCTACAAGAAGTAGAGAGAGCACTGGGACTAAAACATACATTTGGCACAGTCTATCATCCTCAGTCACAGGGCAGAGTGGAAAGAATGAATCAGTCTATTAAGGGAAAAATAGGCAAGATTTGTACCCAGACTAAAATGACTTGGGTGGATGCGCTACCCCTAGCTCTATTATCCATCAGGAGCTCTGTTAACTCACTGACAGGTTTTACTCCATATGAGCTGAAAACAGGGCAACAGTTCCCGGGACCGGGAGCTGGGATTCAAACTACAGAAGAGGAAGAAAGTCCTCTAAAATATAAACCGTATTATGACCAACTAACAGCATTGGTGTCAGCTTTCTCCAAACAGGTGACAGCAGCTCGGGAGGGAGCAGAAGGAAAGGGGCACCCAACATCAGAGTGGGTCCTGCTCAAGGTGATTAAAAGAAAGTGGTCGGAGCATAGGTGGACTGGCCCCTACAAAGTCGTGGAACGGACGTCCCACGCCGTCAAACTCCAGGGAAAAGGTGACACATGGTATCACTGGAGTCAGTGTGCAGTGGCAGAGACACCTGCCCGAACACTGGAAGACATAAGAGACAATAAAGACTAAAAAAAAAAAAAAAAAAACAACTCACTCACACCTACATTTACTCTTAGTTCAGCATAAGTGCATTAAAGATATCCTGTGATCAATGTGAAGGTTAGAAGCTCCTCTGAAGCAACACTTTGCCCAGAGTACGCCTGAATATAGCAGGCCAGGATATACTGAAAGTTTGCTTGCCACATTTTTATATTTACACTCCATATTTACCTTTACTTTTTACATTTACATTCATTTATGCATTATAGAGGAAATGATGAGATTGTTGGGAGTAGAGCAACGCCACCATAAGTGGTGTTGGCTGGGAGGCTTTGTATTAACCTCTGTTATTGTTTTACCTTTTTTATATTTTGAGTCTTCCCCCAGAGACAAAGCCACAGAACAACCACGAAACCGAACCAAAAGAAGCGCGGGAACAGGCAGACCTTCCGACAGCTGCATAGATAAGTATGGTAGCATCACATTGAACTATACAAGGGGAACAGCCATGGGATTTAAATTTGACCTGTGTTCTGTGATAAACTGTGGAGATAAAACCCTCCATTTATCCCTGCCATCTACCTGGACCGGCACGTGCGCACTGGTCCAACTGGCAGTGCCTCTGGTCCTCTTAGGGCTGAGGGACTCCCAGGCCAGTTCTAGCAGAAAGAAAAGAGATACGTTTGACATTGGCTCTGACTCCACCACGTATATAGACGCCATAGGCGTTCCTCGTGGGGTTCCAGATCAATATAAACTGCGGGTTTTGAAAACCTGCCCATAATATCTGCTCTGTTCTCCATCACTCCTAACAAGAATGTTGACAGAATTAATTATGTTCATTACAATGTTCTCAGATTGGCTAACAGCACCAGAGATGCAGTTGGGGGACTCTGGGAGCAGTTGGCGGCCACCTCCCTAATGACAATCCAGAACCGAATTGCCTTAGATATGCTTTTGGCGGAGAAAGGGGGTGTCTGCTCTATGTTCCAGGGTCTCTGCTGCACTTTCATCCCAAATAACACAGCTCCAGATGGGTCAGTCACTAAAGCACTGGAAGGGCTACGTATACTGTCCGAAGAGATGCATGAGCATTCAGGTATCGATAACCCCATAGGCGGAGTGTTCAAACAATGGTTTGGTAAGTGGAAGAATCTAGTGGTATCGGTATTTTTGTCTCTGGTGGGAATGCTCGGGGTGTTAGCATTGTGTGGCTGTTGTTGCATCCCATGCATCAGGTCTCTCTGTGAAAGGTTCATAGTGTCAGCAGTGGAGAGAAAACATCCACAACCCACACCGTATCAGATGACTCAAATGGAGACGGCCACCCTATTGGGGGAACAGCCAACAGATTCAGATTCAGAAGAAGACAAAGTATGAGTGGTCTCATGTGTATGAGACCAAAAGGGGGAGTTATAACTTTTTGTTTTTGAGAAAAACAAAAAGTTACAGTAATTAAAAGACCTGAAAAGGGGGGGGTGTGCACTGGTGCTTAAGGGTAATGGCCTCATCTATATGAGGCCAAAAGGGGGACTGTTGGAATATAATGATTTTAATGTGTTTGCTATTTGAACTTTAGGTAATGGCTTGATGTTAAATACTGTGATGAGTTCGGCTAATGTAGGATGAGACTCTTAGTCCAACACTGGCTGTCTTACAAAATATTGAAACTTGCCTTTTAACTAAATGTAAAGCATATCAAAACCATATTCATTAAAAAACAAAAAAAAAACTTTAATAGAAGTCTTGGAAGTGTTTTTATGGTGGATTTATTTGATTTGATTTTCCTTGTTTATAGGATTTTAATATAAATGTCATGATAATCTGTTTCCTATGTTAGGCTCTTTTGTTTCATTTTTATGAATGTATTGTGTTAGATTATTTATCATTATCATTGCTATTATTTATTATTATCATCATAATCATCATTGGGTGAAAATCCTTGCTGGATGTAATCACTTTCACCTTCATTTTTTTATCCCACTCGTGCATATTTCCTATAATTGCATTGTGCCTCTGATCTTGGATTATTGCAGCCCATGGAGTTTTTATTATGAGTAGCAAAAGTGTCTTTTCTGTCCTCCTCTTCGGACTCGGGCAGTGCAGCGTTGTGTCCGCGGTACAGACTGAAAGGGAGGAGGCGGCGCTCAGCGCTGACAGACAGCAGGCAAATCAGAGAAAATATTATTTCATGATTGTTTCACAGTGGTTCAGCTCTAAACACCAGAGCTGAACCGAATTTTATAATTCAAAAACTATATACTGTATTATACATTAAAAATGTTCAGAAAAGTAGGCCTCCGAACTGAAACCTGGGGTATCCCGGAAAGTAACATTAGTCACAGTAACATTAGCTAACATTACCACTACGGATACACTACTTGTGTAGAACTCAAAGTCTCTAGCACGCTAACGTCAGCTGTGTAAATCAGCTTCACTTTCATTATACAGTAAAAGATGAGGGCCACATGTGAAAAACAAGAAAGAAAGAAAAATGAAAAAGAATACGTACCTTTCTGTGTTACCTGTCTGGGCTCCAACTTTCCTCCAAACATAACTTTCTTCTTCTCGCTCACTCGTCTGTCTCTCAGGTGGAAGCTTAGCACTGCCCCTTGAGGCCTGGAGCACTTCCGTTGTATGAGTGAATATGCAGCGTTTTCTTTTTGCATTTGTTTTCTTATTTGCAGCGCGTTTCAGTATATGCAGCATTTTCCCTTTGTATTTGTTTTCTTATATGCAGTGCGTTTCTCTATTTGCAGTGCATTTCTGTCTTTGCATCGCGTTTGTCTTTGTCTGCCACCGTACATACCAGTACAACCAATGAACATATTAAGTTGCACTTCACAGATTTTTGGTCACATGCGCAACCACAATAGTTGCACTTTGGAGCCCTGATTTACATGCCCTCACTAGATTTCTGGGTACTGCAGGGATTTGTTGCCATTTGAAATCACCAATATAATAATGATGTGGTAATTTTATTTCATTTAATAATTATAATTCTATTCCATTTTATTTTATTTTTTTCTCTTTTATCTTATTCTATTTGATGTCTTTTTGTTTTGTCTTGTGCTGCTGTGATATTTGAATTCCCCTCTGGGAATTATAATATTATAATAATAATTAATTAATTAATTTTAATTTTAATTTAATTTTATATACTTTATTAATCCCTGAGGGGAAATTCAATTTTTCACTCTGTTGTCAATTACACACAGGTCCGAACACACACACATGCACAAACAGGACCTATACATGCACTAAGTGGAGAGATGTCAGAGTGGAGCTGCCCATGACAGGCGCTCTGAGCGGTGGGGGTGGTTCGGTGCCTTGCTCAAGGGCACCTCGGCAGTGCCCAGGAGGTGAACTGGCACCTCTCCAGCTACCAGTCCATGCTCCATATTTTGGTCCAGACAGGGACTTGAACAGGTGACCCTCCGGTTCCCAACCCAAGTCCCTATGGACTGAGCTACTGCCGCCCGTATATCTTATCTTATTAAGACACCTAGCGCAGCTTTAAAATGAATCAATCTTTGATGGAAATCAAACGAAATGTGACTGCGGTATGGAGTGAAAAAAATGGTTTAACAAGTTACACACCTCTGTGATTTGCTCCAAAAGCTCAAACTTTTTCACATTATTATCCCACTTGACTCTGAGTCCATTGGTTACTGGTTTCAGACACTCCCACACTTTCTCTGGGCAGCCACTGACAATCCCCTCCCCCTTGTAACTGCAGAGGAAGTCAGAGGATGGAGCACAGTCAGGAGAACAGATTATTAAGGCATGACTCTGCTGTAAATTAGATTCACACATTACTGGACAGGCCAAAGCACACAGATAGAGTACATTTCTTGTACTCTGAACACCATATAAACACTGAACAGAAATTTAGACACACTTCTGTTTTTGCTTCCATTTTTCACAGGTGTAAGTTAAAGATCTAAGACATTTTTATGCACTCAATAGATATATTTCTGTCAAATTTTGGTTGCAATTTGTTAAAACCCATGTTAGTGAGCACTTCTCTTTTTCCAAGATAATACATCCACCAAAGAGGCGTGACATATCAAGATGCTGATTAAACAGCATCATTACTACACATTTGTGTCTTGGGTTGGTCACAATAAAAGCACACTCTAAAATGTGCAGTTTGATCACACAACACAATGCCACAGATGTTGCAAGTTTTAAGGAAGCGTGCCATTGGCATGCTGACTGCAGGAATGTCCACCAGAGCTGTTGCCTGTGAACTGAATGTTCATTTCACTCTCATAAGACGTCTCCAATGTCATTTAAGTTTATTTGGCAGTACATCCAACTAGGGCTGGGCGATATATCGAATATACACGATGTATCCCGGCTTGTTCTCTTGGCGATGTAGAAAATGACTATATCGTGAATATTCAAGTATACATTGTCACACAGTTGCTTTTAGCTGCGGGCATTAAACTACAGGCTTTTCTCGCTCTTTCTCGTCTGTCCTTCTCATAGAGAGACAAAACAAGCGCACCTACATACATCCCATACTCTCGCGTGAGCTACGGCATACACCCTTGCTCAGCAGAATGGTAGCAGCATGTGCGAATGGAAACAGAAGATGGAGGAAGACAAATTAATTCCAAAGAAAAAGAGCACAGGATCCATTGTCTGGCAGTAGTTTGGGTTCAAGAAGGAAGACGATGAATACACAACAGTGTTGTGCAAAATATGCCGCAATAGCGTTGCCACAAAAGGTAGCAGTACGACAAATTTAAATCATCATTTGAAAATCCACCTACTAGAAAACTAGTGCTTGAAACTCTGCATGTCAACATCTCCGGCTGGTTCCACAACAAATAAAATGCCAAAGTAACCAGCACTGACGCAATTGAGTTTGGCGTCTCCCCTTTCCAGATCAACACCGTACGACAAAAACAGTCAAAAACAGAAGGAGATAACGTTCGCAGTAACCCACCTCATAGCAAAAGACATGGCCCCAGTTAGCGTGGTTGAAAAGTCCAGATTTAGAAAGCTTATCAACACACTTGACCCAATAGATCATCTGCCTGATCGCAAATGTTTTGCAGACAAAGCTCTACCTGAGTTGTACATTAAAGTGAGAGAAGAGCTGGCTAATCACCTTACAAATGTGACCCACTTCTCTACAACTGCCGATATATGGAGCAGCCAATTGTGTGAGCCATACCTCACCCCCAATTTCCACATAATTCATAAGTGGCGCGCAGCGCACTGCGTAGCAAATACGCTCCCATTCTAGTGAATAGCTGCATTTCCACAGCAAGCGGTGTGCAGCGTCTCTGGAGCGTCCCAGAAGCTGCACGGCACTCTGCTTTGTTGGAGATACACGCCAGGTCTATTTTTCAGCGACTGCGCGCCCATTTCATGTCAAGCCACGTAGCTCAGATGGCACCAAACCGGAAATGGAACACACACAGCATCCGGTAAATTTCAAAATACATCACAATGCACGGACTACGAATTGTAAACTCTCAATTTTTAAAAAAAATTACGTCACATCCTGAAGCGCAAGTTCTCAGTCAGTGCGAGGGTCCATGGAAAGATGGACGAGGAGAAACTAATCGTTGAAGTGGAAAATCATATTATTTTGTATGACACCACACATCCTTTCTACAAAGACATAAACCAAAAGGAGAAGACGTGGTGTGAAATTGCTTAAGTTTTGGGAGTGAATGGTAAGTTCAACCTTCAAGTTAATTATCATTTCAGGTAGGCTACTTTCTAATGAGTGTAAATTGCATGGACAAGGACTTGTAGAAGAGCCAGGTTATTTACTTCAACAACCATTTAGAAAAGTCGTCATTATCTGGCATTACACTGAACAATAGCTGGATTTTTTTCTCCAGTATCAAATAACTGTGATGTAGCCAGGCTGTCTAATCTTAGATATTCATTAAGGTATGATTAATCATTACTAATCTATGTCTGAGATAAAAGAAAACAATCTATAAATATATATTTATTACTGATGATATGTTTCACAGCTGTTGTGTTGATGTTCTCTAACTGATGTTATTTAATTTATTTTTATTGTTGTGGCTGGTTTGTTGTCTGAGCAGCAAACCATTCTTCAGTTTCCTCTGGGATTAATAAAGTATACCTATCTGTGGAAAAGTACAAAACATTGTTAAACTGCCACACATTTATAACAGAGGAGCCAGTGGACTTTGGGGAGTCTGCTGGAAGTGAGGGAAGTGCACACATTTGAGGCCTCTGATGCCAATGTGATGGCTGGCTACCCCACAGTGAAGTGATATTGATGTGAAGAGCAAGGCGATCTCTAGTTAGGGTCCGGGCAGCTAAGCTGCCAGGACACTATTGTAATCCTAGGTATTCTTCTTCTTTCTTCTTTCTTCTTCCGAGGAAATCATACTTCCCATGGGTGAAAACTCACCAAACTTTGCACAAAGGTCCAGTCTCATGCCAGATATCCTCAGCTGTAAACTCAAGCCAATAGTCCTGATGGTGGCGCTACAGCAAGCATCTAAAGTTCAAAACTTTGAAAATTCATAGCAAATCAACCATACATGCTATAACTTAACAACTTTCATCAAACTTTAGTCCCAATATGAAGAAACTTTTGTACAGTTTTTTAAAAAAACAATCTCCTCCCACAATTTTTGCTCAATTGACATCAAACTTGCTACAGAGCATCTTCAGACTGTCTTCGGACTGTTTCTCAGATTTTTGATTTATCAAAAATTGAGCCTACTATCAAAATGTTTGACTGTAAATGGTACTGTAAACATATACATGCAAATTCTTGCTAAATAAATCTTCAATATTCATGAAAAAAAATGACATGGCATAGAGTCATGGTAGATGATGTGTGGCAAATTTCAGAATTTTATCTCAAAAACTGAATTTTGGACAGCAGTTTGAATTTTGCTCTAATGTGAACAATTGGAGTCAATGTAAAAATGGCAATTTTAAACATGAGTTTTTCACTTATGGAGCATATCAATCATTGTTACAAACAAATTACCAACATCTCCATGCTGTCTAGATGCAATATGTGTAATTTCAGATTTTTGTCTTAATAACTGAATTTTTTACAGTGGTTTCAAATCTGCCCTTCCATGCACGGATGGCTGCTTTGTGAATCGCTTACTGTTGCCACTGTTGAGTTGCTACTTGCCAATTAGCTCAGAGCGGTAGATGACTGTCTTAGGTTCCAGAGGTTGCGGGTTCGAGCCTCAACTGGTGCAGAATCCACAATGTAATGTAAACATCTTAATCATCTTCCTGTGCTCCAGTTTATTGCTTAGAATTGCCTGAGCCTGACTCATCGATGTTCAGCATCTACAAGTCTTCTTCCTGCTAGAAAATCTGCCTTCTCATGCTTGAAAATAAACCAAACTTTGCACAAAGATCCAGTGTCAATACTTCAGTGTGAAACCATCTGAGGCTTCTCACGTTGCACATAGCTCAACTAGTTAAACATCAGTTTTTCACTTATGAAGCAAATCAATCATTGTTAAAATAAATTACCAACATCACCATGCTGTCTAGATGCAATATGTGTATTTCCAGATTTTTGATCCGATAACTGAATTTTTTACAGTGGTTTGAAATCTGCTTTTCCATGCATGGACGGCTGCTAAACCTGCATGTCTGGCTTAGTCAATTTGTGAAGCTACACATGAAGTGTCACTGACTAATTAGCTCAGTGAGATAGAAATTGATCCTTAGTCTCAGAGGTTGTGAGTTCAAGCCTCAGCTGATGCAAAAGGCAGATTGTGTTGCTAAACTCCTAAATGTCTTCCAATTCTTCTGCTTGTTGCTCAGAATTGCCTAAAAATGCCTGGACCCAACCCATTGCTGCGCAGCAGCTATAATTAGGGACCGAGCCCTAAGGCAGAGGACTGCTCACAGAGCAGTCCTCACCGAAGGCGAGGACCCTATTGTTTTTGCTCCGTTTATTATTACTATTCTTTATTCTTTCTCCCGCCGCCTCTTTGAACTGGAATTTGACCCCCTAAACATGCTCAAAAACTCACCAAAATTGGCACGCACATCAGAACCGGTGAAAAATTTTAGAAAATCATGACATTAACCCCTAAAGTGCCAAAATGGGCTCTCTAGCGCCACCTAGGCACACAAAAATGGCCGCCACGGCCTGTAGGAATGTCGTAGAAACATGAAACCAAAAGTGGCGTGTTCGTCTCATGAAGACCTAAAAATCACGCGCTGACACCCCTGACCTAAATCCAACAGGAAGTGAGCTATTTGCCCTTTCAAAGTAAGATTTTGCCTTAAAACTGCCTTTCCTAAAAAATCTTCTTCTCATACACCGCTTATCCAATCGGCTTCAAACTTGCACAGATGACAGATCAACTCGTTCTAATCAAAAGTTATTCGTAACTTTTTCATTACTCGCTTAGTTTGGATTTTATGGGCTCCATAAGGTGAGATGTCAGAAAAACGTCCTGGCGATCCTCGAAAGCTGTCCCATAGGAAATGAATGGCAGCAGGGGGGAGAAAGAGACCAATCTTAGGGCTTTTTCTAGCATTTACAGCGTCTCCATACTTTGTGCTACAGACTCCATTCCAACTCTCAAATGTTGCCACAGGTCTCATCTATTCACTCATGTTTTCATCTTTTTCATATCTTTTACCGTTTTTCATCTGTGCCTCTCAAAGTACCATGAGCAAAAGTGGAGAAATTCTCAGTTTACAATGGGTGTGTATTGCACGGAATGCTGTGAGCTAGAGTGGAGAGGGCTCTAAAAATCGTCTAAAACTTTTGTCTTTAACTCGCTGCCATGGCCACAATTTTCACTGTACACACACAATTTATACCACAAAACGTAGGAAAATTTGTCCAGCTCACAGATATGTTGACATGGAATCTCTCACACATACACATTTTTGCTGAGTGGCTCCAAAGCGAAGGGAGCGCTGATTTTTTTCTCATTCACTCCCATGTAAACTCAGAGGAGAAATTTCTGGAAACAGCTGGGGTGCAACACATTTTAAACTCGCTCCCCTGACCACATTTTTGACTCGAGAAATATAAAAGGCGACACGCGCGTTCACAAGACGTGGCTGTCTCTCAAAATCACTTTATTTTCTTGCTTGGACCAACGGTTTGGGTATGCGAAGCATTTGTTCGAGGAGTTAAATCCCTTTATAAACAGCCTTTGGTGATCTGCTCTCCTGACGTGTCTGTGTCTGCCACAGGTGTGGGCAAGTCATTAATCGCCATGACAACGGCTGCACACACAAACACAGCCACAGGGCTCTCTGGTCTGTGTGTCTCACAATCTTTAAAGGACAGATTACAGCAGCAGAAACTTCATTTGAAACAGAACACACACATTATTAACCCCTACAGTGCCAAAATGGGCTCTCTAGCGCCACATAGGTGCACTAAACTGGCCACTGCAGCCCGTAGGAATGTCGTATCAAGATCAAACCAAAACTGGTGTGTTTGACTTACAAATCATGCGTTGACACCCATGACCTAATTCCAACAGGAAGTGAGCTACTTGACCTTTCAAAGTAAGATTTCACCTCAAACATGCTCTTAAAAAAACACATCTCCTCTTACACCGTTTATCGGCTTTAAAGACGCACACATGACAGCTCAACTGCTGCTAAACAGATCTTCTGTATAACTTTATCTCTCTCATCATCACATTTTTTTCATGATTGGACCAACGGTTTGGGAATGGGAAGAACTTGTTCGAGGAGTTAAATCTCCACTACAACAGATCTCTCTCTGTGTTCTGTCTGTCTCTCTCTGCTCTTCTCCCAGGTGCACCTACTTCATCACCATGGCAACCGCTGTCACACACAAACTCACAGAAACATGATGTGTGTGTGTGTGTGTGTGTGTGTCTAAATCTTACATGCAGACATGACATGGGCACAATCTCCATTTTAACCCTTTAGGTGCCAGACTTTATTGAGGAAAATATTCCATTTTCATTTCAACATTTCAAAAGGCTGTGGCTTGAAAGTGGTGAGAGATAAAGGCATACTGTAAATGAGAAAAATATTCATCATGACCCAAAGTTTGTCATGGGAGTAAATTAACTTATCTAATTTGCATATTGTGATGTCACTAGGCGGCGGCCATATTGGATTTCATACATCTCAGTAAAACAACATTTTGAACATATTTACACAGTAAATTTATTTGGTTTTGTGTTGTTTTTGTTGTCTCTTCCTCAAAATAAAGGACGAGGAATCTGATGGGAATAAATTCACTCATCTAATTTGCATATCGTGACATCACTTATCCATACCTACAGCTACAGAAAGCATTCAAACATCAAAACGTTCAGCTCTGTAAGGATTTTCTGATGTTTGTGGCAACATGTTTGATATTTCTAAATAATTCACAGTGAAGACATAAGCTGGGGCCCGAAACGGGCGCGAGTGCGAGGTCCCGCCAAACGCTGCTTGCAGCTTTAATTAAACTTGTTTTCCCTCTTTCTCCTTCTGAATGAGCCACTGGTTTGGTCTGGTACACTTTATCAATTGCTTTTTATCGCGTGATCTTGCAGTTCCCACGTGAGTTTGCGGCTCCGCTACACACTGCACTCCAGAAACGCATCCAGTAGGCGAGGGTACAGGCCGTCGGTCGCTCCAGATCCACGGCGCGGCGCTGCATGAGTATGTGGAAATTGGGGGTCAGTTTAACGGTCCACTACATCAGCAATTGGGAGTTGAAAAACAAGTGCCTTCAGACCAGCTTTCTTCGACCACGCAGGCGAGATCATTGCACAAGGCCTGCAAGATGCTTTCATGTCAGGGAACTTAAATGAAGCTCGTCAGGTGTGCATCAACACCGATAAAAGCCCTAACATTATCAAAGCTGTGAGCCTGAACCAGTGGACACATCTACAGTGTTTTGGCCATCGCCTGCATCTTGCAATTGGTTAGTGTTTCCCCCTGTGACAAAATAGTAATCATCTTTATTATCAGCAATGTTATAACAGTTTTTTTTTAACTTTATAATGTTTTATCTATGCAAGTTAGGACGAGAGACCGGACGAGAAGAGCGTTCACTGCCGTGCATCGTCTGGTAGCCAGGTGAGTTGGTTCATTAGCGTAATGAACGAAGGGAAAGCTCTTGTCATCGAGTGTCTTTGTTCCTAAACCAAATGCCACGGCCCCTGAGTGGGAGTGTTTTGAATTTAAACCAAATGTCAGAGGGGAGCCCAGTAATTTGGGCGAGCCAATGTGCCGGGTTTGTTCTAAAACCATCTCAACAAAGAGCGAATATGACCAACTTAACTTCACACCTGAGAGTGAAAGACTGACGGATATTTAAATTTTCTTTTTTGCATGAATCTCCCTGGACACCAGCTGATCAGTGAGTCTCCTACCAGGTGGGGATCCTGAGAGAAGATGATTGATTAGGTGCTAGAGCAGGAGCGGGCTATTTCTCAAGACAAGAAAACCCGGCATCTCGTTCTCACCTGGCAAGACCTGGAAGTCCTTGAGTCAGTGCACAAGGCTCTCAAACCACTCCTGGAATTCACTGACACTCTGCCCGGCGAGAGCTATGTCAAGCCTATGCTTCATCTTTTCCAGTCCAACATCTTGGTACATCAGCAGGATGACACTCCACTTACCCAGTCTATCAAAGCCTCCATCCTGGATTACCTGAGGGAGAAGTATTCTGATCCTTCCACTAACGACCTGCTGGACATGGCAGGCTTAGGTGGAGGTGGAGGATATCAAGAGCAGAGCCATAACCGAGATGGAGGCAATGCTGTCTGAGTCTGACCAGGGCCCAGCTGAGTTGGCTGCTTCACAGCCTCAAGATGCAACAACAGTATCACAGCCAGCAGAGCTACTAAGGAAGAAAACCTTTGGAAGCTTCTTTAAAATGGCAGCAACATCCTCTGCCACACTATCACAGAGAGAGCGTATTGAAAAAGAGTTGTCTGCCTACTTGCAGTCTGTTAGTGTTGACAGATAAGCAAATCCCCTGCAGTGGTGGAACGACCACAGGCCCGTTTCCACTGAAGAAGTTCCTGGTACTATTTGGGGGCAGGAACTACTACAGGAACGTCCTCTCGCTTGGCCCTCTCAACCACCGTGTCTCCACTGCCAGAGCGGAGTACGAGGAAGGTTCCTGTAAAGTTACCGGGCTCTGGATGTGATGTAATCGTTGCGCGACCATTTACCGGGGCGACGTAGGGAAGCCGTTAGCTGTTAGCCCTTAGTGGTGTCTGTAATAACTCACTAAATGGCCCGTGAAAAAAAATATTTTTCCAGCGATGTCTTAGTTACAACATGATTGACCTAACTGGAGTAGTTTCATGTCGTATCTGACAACGGGAGGCTTTTAACAGATGACGTCCTGATGTTAGCTGTCCCTGTCAGCTGCAGCCACTGATGCTTTCTAGACATTGTGATTTCCCAAAACTGAATAAATATCGCACATAGACACAAAACTGCTTTGCTAGCTCAATCATGTTGTAACTAAGATATCCACTGGAAAAAATATTTTTTTCACGGGCCATTTAGTGAGTTTTTTTTTTTACATGGCGGTGGAAGCTATATGAACGAGCTAACCCTCGTCTGCTGAGTTTAAAAATGCCGGCTATTTTGTTGCTTTCTGTTGACATCACATCCCTCTTTGAGTATATCCAATCAGCACCAAGTAAATCCCAAGCCCCAGCCAGGAGTCTTTCGGGGCCGTTCTGAGTACCTACTCCGAGGCAGGGACTTCTTTAGCCCCCATAAAAGTTCCAGAACTCTGTCCTTCGGGGGTGGTTCCTGCGGTGGAGACACGCACCAACGGCCCCGGCCCCATAAAATTACCCCGAAGTTCCTGCGGTGGAAACGGGCCTCATGAGGAAATGTTCCCAAACCTGAAAAATGTGGCAAAAAAGTATCTGTGTGTGCCCACCACCAGTTCCCCATCAGAAAGGGTATTTAGTACCAGTGGGAATATAGTTACATGCCATTGAGCATCTCTCAAACCAGACACCGATGATAGGCTTGTGTTTTTGGCACAAAACCTCTGAACAACCTGGTACTCACTAGTTGTTGTTACAAACAAACAACACAGGGCTGTACGTGCGATGGAAAAAAATGTTTGTGCGATGAATTTATTTGCCTAGTAGCACACGTGCGACAGACTGCTTGCGAGCCGCTTGTGTGTGTGTGGTCTGTTTTTTTCTCGTTTTTTCACTAGACGACAAGAGCGTTCACTGCCATGCATCGTCTGGCAGCCAGGTGAGTTGGTTCATTAGCGTAATGAACGAAGGGAAAGCTCTTGTCATCGAGTGTCTTTGTCTCTGTGGGGGAGGGGGGGCTATGGGCTACACACACACAGTGAGATCTTCGTGAGGGGGAGACAAGGTGGAGAAACAAACAGAGAGTTGAGCGTCAGAGAAAGACACGGAACTTGTTCCTAAACCAAATGCCACGGCCCCTGTGTGGGAGTGTTTTGGATTTAAATCACATGACAGAGGGGAGCCCGGTCATTTGGACGAGCCAGTGTGCCTGGTTTGTTCTAAAACCATCTCAACAAAAAGAGTGAAAATGACCAACTTAACTGCACACCTGAGAGTGAGAGACTGAAAGTCTATTTTCTGTATTTATAAGGTCTTTATTTATTTATTTAGGTATTTTTACGTGTTACTTCAGATATTGAAATTTTCTTTTTTGCATTCCTAAATATTCTTGATAAATGTTTATTTCTCTTTAAAAGGGTGTACTTGCATCACTATGCCTTTATTATCATTATATAAGTTTAAAAAATGGTCTAAAACAGCAAAATTACAACAATAATAAACATGGTCTTAAAAGCACAATATTACACAATATTATCGCTTATCGCTATAACTTCTGACGCAATTAATCGCCAAGCAAAATTTGTTATTGTGACAGGTGCTACAAACTTTCTGGCCTGTGCTACAAAATTATCACCCTCTGTAGCAGGGTACGTACAGCCCTGTAACACACACCATGCACAAAATTGAGCTATATATTTTTGGAACTTTTTATTTGTGCCATTCATTTCATACAGAAGAAACCGAAACTAAAGCTGTGAACTTTTCCATAATGAACCTCATTCACCTTTTGTTGTCATTGTTTTATGTTTAGGCATTTTTGCTGCAACCATAGGATTGTGATAGTCTAAAAAACTAAAAGTAGGAGTTAATAAATACATTTTCTTTTTCACCATTTGATTTCCTATTATGCAGCTAATTTTTATTTGACCGTTTTCGAAATTTCCTGTGTGACATAATGCACAAAAGTGCACTTTAATTTAGTGTTGTTTTGAAATGTCATCTTAGTGACATGCAAAAAAAAGGCACTTCATTTGTTTTAAAACATTGTAGTTACAGCATGAACAGAAGTGCGCTACTTTTTTGCCTTGCAATGTCTCTGTGACAATCTTGCACAAAATTCAGTTTCAAAATGACAATTTTATGTTTGTGCTGTTTAATAAATACTGTTTTGGCAAGTTTGACTTTGTTGTGATTTTCCCCTTTTTGCATGAAAGTTTAAAATTAGCATATATTAATTCAGTATGAACAAGAATGTTTTAATGTAGACAAATAGAATCATCATACTGGTTTGATTGTATGCATCAAAAGTGTTAATTTAAGGCTAAGGCAAAATATCAAGATATATATCGTGTATCGTGATATGGCCTAAAATTATTGAGATATTGATAAAACGCCATATCGCCCAGCCCTACATCCAACCAGCCTCACAACTGCTAAACACGTGTAACAACACCAGCTCAGGACCTCAACATCCAGTGTCTTCACCTGCAAGATGGCCTGAGACCAGCCATCCAAACAGCTGATGCTACAATTGGTTTAAGTTCATCATCATGAGCCGACTTTGCAGTTGTGAGGCTGGTTGAATGTACTGCCAAATTCACAAATAACATACTCTCTAAATTTGCAACAGCTGTATGATTGTGTTGTGTGATCAAACTGCACATTTTAGAGTGGCCTTTTATTGTGACCAACCCAAGACACATCATTATGTATCATTACTACACAATATGTAGTAATGATACACAATGTGCCACAATGTGGCTGGCCGCAATAAAAGGCCACTCTGAAATATTAATAATAATATGTTTTGCTTTACTGGGGGGGTCTGGGGGAGGTCGGAAAACCAGTCAGTATCTGGTGTGACCATTTGCCTCACGCAGTACAACACATCTCCTTCGCATAGAGTTGATCAGGTTGTTGACTGTGGCCTGTGGAATGTTGGTCCACTCCTCTTCAATGGCTGTGCGAAGTTGCTGGATATTGGCAGGAACTGGAACATGCTGTCCTATACGCCGATCCAGAGCATCCCAAACAAGCTCAATGGGTGACATGTCCGGTGGTTTTCAGCTTCCAGGAATTGTGTACTGATCTTTGCAACATGGGGCCGTGCATTATCATGCTGCAACATGAGGTGATGGTCATGAATGAATGGCACAACAATGGGCCTCAGGATCTCATCACGGTATCTCTGTGCATTCAAAATGCCATCAATAAAATGCACCTGTGTTCGTTGTCCATAACATACGCCTGCCCATACCATAACCCCACCGCCACCATGGGCCACTCGATCCACAACGTTGACATCAGCAAACCGCTCACCCACACGACGCTACACACGCTGTCTGCCATCTGCCCTGAACAGTGAAAACCGGGATTCATCCGTGAACAGAACACCTCTCCAACGTGCCAGACGCCATCGAATGTGAGCATTTGCCCACTCAAGTCGGTTACGACGACGAACTGCAGTCAGGTCGAGACCCCGATGAGAACGACGAGCATGCAGATGAGCTTCCCTGAGACGGGTTCTGACAGTTTGTGCAGAAATTCTTTGGTTATGCAAACCGATTGTTGCAGCAGCTGTCCGGGTGGCTGGTCTCAGACGATCTTGGAGGTGAACATGCTGGATGTAGAGGTCCTGGGCTGGTGTGGTGTACTGCCAAATTGTCTGAAACGCCTTTGGAGACGGCTTATGGTAGAGAAATGAACATTCAATTCACGGGCAACAGCTCTGGTGGACATTCCTGCAGTCAGCATGCCAATTGCACGCTCCCTCAAAACTTGCGACATCTGTGGCATTGTGCTGTGTGATAAAACTGAACATTTTAGAGTGGCCTTTTATTGTGGCTAGCCTAAGGTATATCTGTGCAATAATCATGCTGTCTAATCAGCATCTTGATATGCCACACCTGTGAGGTGGGATGGATTATCTCGGCAAAGGAGAAGTGCTCACTAACACAGAGTAAGACAGATTTGTGAACAATATTTGAGGGAAACGGTCTTTTGTGTGTATGGAAAATGTTTTAGATCTTTGAGTTCAGCTCATGAAAAATGGGAGCAAAAACAAAAGTGTTGCGTTTACATTTTTGTTCAGTGTATATATATATATATATATATATATACACATACATATATATATACATATATCAGTGTTTCCCATTAATTAATGAAACTATGGCGGCCCGCCATAGTATAATTTGACCCGCCATAGCTTCTAAATAAAAGATTTAGGCTGCCGAAAGTATTGACTCCTCATGATATAAATAATATCTCGAACGCCGTAACGTTTTGTGCCGATGTGCTCAGGCTGTCAGATCCAGCGCTCGACAGTGCGAGCGTTTCACTCGACTAAAAATACGTGTGTGCGAACTGTAAAAAATATTTAGGGGTACATGTGCGCATAAAAAAAAATCAGCCGAAGCAGCCTATATTTTTGTCAATAAAAATATATGATAATCTAACCACAAATGTTGGAGGAACTCCAGCCGCCTTCCCTCTTCCCTCTTCCCCGTGTGACACGGTTATGGGCGGTTTTCCAAGCCACTGTCGGCACAATGAATATAAGTCCCACTGTCCCACTGAGATGGGTTTGGTGGCGCAGCAGGGGGAGGTGTCGACAGATCCAGCTTGGCGCAGTGACAGTTTCGTGCCAAAAGGCTTCGCCGAAGGTGCGCTAAAAGCTCGCCATCTGAAACCAAGTCTACTGTCAGTGCAGGGGGAGCACAACCGGTGTAAGCCGAAGTTTGGCTGACCGGCGGACAGTGCGCACACGTCACCAGAACCTCACAGGCAGGTTTCCAGAATATCAGGCACATTAACGATGCAATAAATACCCACAAAACCACTATTCAATGCAACTATCTGCAATCAGCACATAAATGTATCTATATACCGACTGTCCCGTCACATCTGATGTCAGATCAAAGGGGATTGGCACCGTTTGGCACGTTTGGCACGCGTAATGGAAACCCAACCTGATTTGATTAAACAGCTGCAAACTAATGAGTTCACATCCCTCTCAGCCAACCACAAACAGCCACAGCATCAGATAGGGAGTATATATTCAGCATCTGTCATCTTAGAAAAGTCAAAAGAAAAGAAACAGAGACTGCGAGAGAGAAAGAGAGAGAGCGCGCGCGCACGAGAGAAACGCATCATTGATTTACAATTGTGGTGACCTCCTCCCAGGCTACCTTTGCATCATCAGCCCGTGGAGGTCTGCTCGCAGTTCCGTATATTCGGACACTGCAAGCAGACCTCCCGGACCAAAACATCAGGTTCCTCCTGGGAGAAGTTTGGCCGTCTGACGCTGCTGCTCTCTTCTGCAATGGCGAATTGAGTAAACTCTCATTACGCCTTCGTGCGGCGCATTTAAGGGCGAGGAGAGGGGCTCATTTGATTGGTGTGATGTGTGTAAAACCCACTCCACGCCTTCTCTCCTCCCTCTTTCCGACTTGCGCAGGTAGGAGGGACGGAGGTGGGACAGACGAGTAGCTGCGCCAGCGCGCACGGTATGCCAAACTTGCAAAATCCGCTTGGCCACACCCAGTTGGCGCAGCGCACCTGCGCACTGCCCCGCCTCGTCCGGTCTGCGAAACTAGAGCCCAAAGTGTGGAGACAAGGGACCGGGAAAAGCGGCGGACCTCCGGGGAAGCCTGCTCCGTTCTCCCCACAGTTAGGGACCGTTCGCCACAGTACTGCTGCTGGGCAGGGTGGAAATAAGTCATGCAGAGTTACAGAGGACCTGGAGAATGTTTTAGGATAGTAATAACATTATAGAAGATAATCATATTACAAAGATAATATAAGATAATAACATTAAAGACAAAATGAAATTGCAATACTTTTTCAAAACTTGATGATTTTACCTTTCTGTACATTTTGTATACAAATTCATTTCAATTTCAATTTACAATGTTCAAAATTTTCTTCTGGTGTCCCCCCCCCCCCCATAGTTTCCCAAAATCCTGTGGGAAACACTGTATATACATACATACATATATATACATATATATATATATATATACATATATACATATACAGTACAGGCCAAAAGTTTGGACACACCTTCTCATTCAATGCGTTTTCTTTATTTTCATGACTATTTACATTGTAGATTCTCACTGAAGGCATCAAAACTATGAATGAACACATGTGGAGTTATGTACTTAACAAAAAAAGGTGAAATAACTGAAAACATGTTTTATATTCTAGTTTCTTCAAAATAGCCACCCTTTGCTCTGATTACTGCTTTGCACACTCTTGGCATTCTCTCCATGAGCTTCAAGAGGTAGTCACCTGAAATGGTTTTCCAACAGTCTTGAAGGAGTTCCCAGAGGTGTTTAGCACTTGTTGGCCCCTTTGCCTTCACTCTGCGGTCCAGCTCACCCCAAACCATCTCGATTGGGTTCAGGTCCGGTGACTGTGGAGGCCAGGTCATCTGCCGCAGCACTCCATCACTCTCCTTCTTGGTCAAATAGCCCTTGCACAGCCTGGAGGTGTGTTTGGGGTCATTGTCCTGTTGAAAAATAAATGATGGTCCAACTAAACGCAAACCGGATGGGATGGCATGTCGCTGCAGGATGCTGTGGTAGCCATGCTGGTTGAGTGTGCCTTCAATTTTGAATAAATCCCCAACAGTGTCACCAGCAAAACACCCCCACACCATCACACCTCCTCCTCCATGCTTCACAGTGGGAACCAGGCATGTGGTCACATTTAAAGTTTTTGCAATTTTCCGGACTGACTGACCTTCATTTCTTAAAGTAATGATGGCCACTCGTTTTTCTTTAGTTAGCTGATTGGTTCTTGCCATAATATGAATTTTAACAGTTGTCCAATAGGGCTGTCGGCTGTGTATTAACCTGACTTCTGCACAACATAACTGATGGTCCCAACCCCATTGATAAAGCAAGAAATTCCACTAATTAACCCTGATAAGGCACACCTGTGAAGTGGAAACCATTTCAGGTGACTACCTCTTGAAGCTCATCGAGAGAATGCTAAGAGTGTGCAAAACAGTAATCAGAGCAAAGGGTGGCTATTTTGAAGAAACTAGAATACAAAACATGTTTTCAGTTATTTCACCTTTTTTTGTTAAGTACATAACTCCACATGTGTTCATTCATAGTTTTGATGCCTTCAGTGAGAATCTACAATGTAAATAGTCATGAAAATAAAGAAAACGCATTGAATGAGAAGGTGTGTCCAAACTTTTGGCCTGTACTGTATATATATATATATATATATATATATATACACACATATATATATATATACACACATATATATATATATATATATATGTATATATACATATATATATGTGTGCTTACTTTATATATTTAAGGAAAATAAAAGTTTCTTACACATTCCCAGGGAACTCAGATGAGGGGCGCCAAGACACAACCACGTCATTCTGCCAAAGAAAACAGTCAATTAGGGGTGAGCAACATTTGCCTTTGTGTAATGAATGGTCCTGGCAGATGCTGTTCCCCCTGACACACAACATATTTCAAACCAACAAATAAATCATATGGTGTGTTTTCTTCTACTCTTGTTTGAGGAGCAAGTGTGACAGAAGAGTCATTAAATACCAAGTTGACAGTCAGCCATCACTAACCTACACTGGCTGACTATTGTACATAAAGTTTGCAGTGTGTTCAGCATCGCTGGTAATAGTCAGTAAAGGTTTTAGGGATCACGAATTTCAAGGTTTGGTCTGATACACTACAAAACAGTGGCGTCACAGTTTGGTATGTTTTTGATAAAGCAAAAAAGTTAGAGAAATTTCCTTGATTCTTAAGATTTTAAACATATGAAAAACGTCATGACTTGGGCTTTTGTTATTTTGTATAAAGCAGGAATTCTGACTCATTTTTGACTTAAATGTGCTCGCTGAAGTCTGGGTAAAGCAAAATCAGTGTTTCTGTCTTAACTCATTATACATGTTAGAAAACAGGTGTTGAAAACGTGAAATAACTGGGAACTGTGTAGTACTGAACTGTGGAGTTAGGCTGATAAACTGTTTTCCATCATTTCTGTTTCCAGGAGTTTTTGGGTGGGTCTAAAAGCCTGCTTGACAACATACTGGAGCCATACTAAACATATATATATCTTACTATATAATGACGAAAACTCTGTCTGTGGGTGTGTCTGTTCCAAGTTTTTCTCCTCACTGACTTGGTCAATCCATGTGAAATTTGGCACAGTGGTAGAAGGTAATGGAAAGTTGGAAAAATTACTAAAACTGAGCTTCTATAAGGCAGTGAGTATTGCAGAGGCTGTGGCTCATCACATAAAGGTATATAACATCTCAAGGGTTTCACTGATCACCACGCAACTTTGTAGGCATATGACCACACATAATCTGAGGGGACCCCTCCATTATTGACCCGATCGAAGAAAAATGGGGGTGCTAGAGAGCTAATTTCTTATCTAGGCCTAACCGCCATATCAATTTTTACTTAACTTGGTAGATATGTAGAACAGCACGCCTCAAGGTGACTGGAGAAATTTAACTCTAATTGGCAACTGGGTGGCGCTATAACAACAGAAAAATGCTTAAACATGGCTAAAATGCGACCGATCACTGTGGCTCCCCCTGTGGCCGATGTTTCCCCCCCCCCCCCCAATTTTTGGTATGACTAAGTGATGGTATGGTATCCTGTACATAATCACGGAAACTGTCAGTGTGTCACTCAGTCAGTCATTCTGTCTGTCCCACGCTTTTCTACTCACTGACGTGGTCAATCTATGTGAAACTGCACATAGGTATTGAGGATTGGCATAGGTAGAAGGTGACAAAGCTACTTTTTCCAAAAATTACACTATTAGTATATTCTTTTCCCATGTGAACTACCAATGCGCCCCACTTTTAAGTCAATACAACATATAAACACTTTAACTATCTGCCTTTCAACGTGCTACCTCAACTACTAATGTACAGTTTTAGCCCACTAACTATCCCACTATTGGCAATGGTACTACTGTACTTTCAATAAAGCAATTGTACTATCAAATTCTCAAAAACTTTACGTGGGCAACTGTGCAAAGAATTCTCAGTAGGCACTCTAGCCGGTGCGCTACAGAGTGACGTTCTTTTCCCAGAGGCATTTTATATCTAGCCTATTTTTGGAGACTATGGCGGGCCCCCATAGTCTTGTCAATGTTTGGGAAAAACTGCACTGTTTGGAAAACACAGGTGTTTTGTATAGACCTTATTTATTTAGTAATCTTAAGGTTGAATTAAATTTGTCGAAGAGAGATTAAAGTTTTTTTTTTCTTCCTTCTCTCTAATCTTCCTTTTGTAGTTTTTGTCGTCATTTGCTCCTCCCCCTCTCCCCTCTTTTGATTCTTCCCTTCTTCCTCCTCCTTCCTTCCTTCTTTTCCTTCTTTAATCTTTCATTGTCCCCCTTACTTTGATTTCACCTTTACTTTTTTCTTTTCTCTACTGTTTTCCCCCTTTTTTCACTTCACAAAAGTTTCCAAATAGGATAAAATTGCTGATGAAATATAATGTGTTTTTGTTAAACTTTACAGACTGATATGTAATTTTATGGCCATTGGTTACACCATGGGGTGGAACAGGAAAACTAGCTCAATGTAGCATGTCTAGAGAGGTTAAGATGTCAGGGGTATATGTAAGTCCTTTCTGTATATTTGTGTTTTATAGTCTGTCTGTGTGTCTGTATTAGGGATCGACGAATAATCGGCACTGCCGATAATATTGGCCGATATTCAGCATTTTTATGATAATCAGCATTGGCCGTTTTTTCCACCGATAGCCGATAAAATACGTTTATTTTAATTGAAATAACTTTATTTTAATTAAAACACGCTCCTTTGGCTCTCATGCAGCTGTCTCTCTCTGCCTGTCTGCCTGAAGTCTCCACTCTGTGCTGTGTAACAAATGTCCCACCTACAGCCCCCACTGATTGGCTACACGGCACAAGTGAGTGACAGCCAATCAACACTGAAGGTAGATGCAGCTGCAGCGGCACAGAGAGAGAGAGGAGGGGAGAGAGGACTGCTCCATGAAGCAGCAGTGTGATGTCTGAAGGCAAGGCAACAGAAAATGTCGAAGTTGTAATAAGAAATCCTCTATGCTAAAGTTTTAAAGACACCACTGTTGATGCTTGATAAACACGGCATCTTCATACTGCATCTCAGTGTCTGTTTCCCCCCTCACGCGGTTGCTCGCGGGTCGCAACGGACAGCCATTAGAAACAATAATGTCGTCTAAAACTACTTCACATCGGCTGCTAAAGCTAACGGACATGTAGAAGTTTACTTCAGTGCATTTCAGCTGTGTATGGTCGGTATGGCGCTTGCTTGTGTGTGTGTGTGTGTGTGTTGGTTTCTCCGGATTATGAGGACTTTTTATCGGTTTACATACCAGCATTATCAGGACACCACAGTATTATGAGGACAGTTCCAGTGTCCCCATAATTCAAACACTGTAGAAGCACTCAGGAGGCTGCCATTTAGCTGCTCCCGCTTTTTCTCGAAGTGTCCCCATAAGTCCATAAATCTGACATTTTGTGTGTGTGTGTGTCTCGCCAATTACGCGCCAAATCAATGCCAGCTTTACACAAAATCCCGCCACTCACACACACAATGAGCGCAGTTCATTGGCTGAACATCCCTGGTCAGTGATTGGCTGCAGCCGATGTCAATCAGGCAGATCTGATCTGTAATTGGATGCAGCCGATGTCAATCAGCAGATGTCCGCTCAGTACCGGAAATCTATGGCTGCCGGTGAAACAGGCTTCATAAACAGGCATTTTGGACGGAAACCAACAAATGAGCAGGTAAGACTAACACTGTTTGATATTTTACTTTAAAAAATAGTGGTGCAACGTATCACACACGCGAACGGCGAGGCAAAATTAGCTGCAAAGAGCCGAAGAAGAACGCCTTTTATTATTAGCGTTAGCTGCTAGCCGTTAGCTCATAGATAACGTAACACATAGATATATAAACGTAACGGACTACTAGTGTGGCTATCGGCTAATTGATAACAGTTAAACGGCTAACGTAGACGTGCGTCACCGACTCGCCGGCCAGGTAAACGTTTATTATAATAGTGGGCCCGAACGAGCATAGTGCGTCCGAATTCACACCTGTTCTTCTCTATTGATTTTCTCCGCGACCGTTCATCATAGCAAGAAGCCACGCATATCACATGAAACAGCAGAACTGTAGCTTTCCGACAAGACCAAGAACTTGTCGGTAGTCCAATGTTTTCACAGCGAAAAACAATGATAAAGTTACACTAAAATTATGTCTAACAGAGCTATCATACAGCTCTGCACACACATTACTCTTGGATGGATTACTTGCGAATGCAGGCTCGCACAGAAATGCCACGCATATCACATGAAAGTGCACAAGCAGAGCTTTCCTATGATACCACACACATCATTGTGCTGTGATCCCATCACACTATAAATCCAGATCAATTGTCTTCAAAATAAAATCCTGACGAATTTCTTTACAATCCATTATACAGATCTTGTTATCAGTCACTTCATATAGTGAGGAATATCGTATCTTACCACGTCTTAGGCTTGCGTGTGTTTCTCCCTGTCTATCCACATTTGTAGTCCAGCTTTCAAGATGCAAATATCTCCATATTGTCCAGTTGACACTCCATCAAACTTTGTATGACAAGACCAGCCACTTCACCTTTGTGCACCCAGACAACTGTAGCCTAATTATGCATGCATGACAGGGCCGTAGACACCATACACATTGAGGGGGGACATGTGTGTCCCCCAATGCCCAAAATGCCCCCAATATATAACTGAAACTGAGAAACAACAACAAACTTTGTTTACTGGAAACAAAGTGGCAAATATTATCTTGGAGGACATCATTGCACTTGGTTGACTATTTTTCTATGATCTTAGATGTAAATATTGCATGTTTCTTTCAGATAAAACACATTTTTGACATGTGAATGAGTCAATGGAATTTCTTGCAATAATGAAAAAATCCTGTCAATCATGTCCGCCTGGCACAAACCACATGTTTTGGACAACTGTGAAGTGACAGAATGTCCCAGCATCATGGTTCTTATATTGCCAGATTCCAGAGAGTCTCCCTTCTTCAGATGTGGCAGAATATGTCTACTTCCAACTTGCTATGGTGAGATGCATAGAAAAATTTAAGAATTTAGTCACACAGATTTGTTTTTTTCATTGATATAAAAATTACAGGCACATAGAAGGACATGAAATAATGGCAAATCTGGATAGCCCACATTGTCCTGAAAAAAAAACAAGATATAGCATGTGTATGTAGCCTTTATAATGACTGTGATATGAGCTTAAAAGTAAAGGCAGTAAAAATACCCCAAAAACGCCTAGGGCCCATGGGGTTAATACCATTTAATACTTCAAAAGAACGCCTTTTATTATTAGCGTTAGCTACTAGCCGTTAGCTCATCGATAACGTAAGAGATAGATATATAAACGTAACGGACTACTAATGTGGCTATCGGCTAATTGATAATAGTTAAATGGCTAACATAGACGTGCGTCACCGACTCGCCGGCCAGGTAAACGTTTATTATAACAGTTTAATACCGTTTAATACGTCAAAATGGGAGCTTTGTCTTGTCAACAACGGCAGCACCACTCGCCATGTCTGTGTGGAGATATTTTGCATTTAAGGCAGGTGAAAGCGGAGTTATGTAAGATTATGTGTAAAAATAAATCCACAGTAAACCTTGATATGATCCAAACTGAGTTTTGTGATCCGTTGCACCCCTGTTGAATATTGACACAGAATATCTGATGTGATTTGGCATGAAATATAGCTTAACTTAACAGTTTCAGTGTTCAAAGGACAGCCATGTGACATGACATTTATTAAAGCTTGTAATGTCTGGGCATTATTACAGCAAAGATGACTGAGAGGAGGAGGAGAAAGACTCCTGATAAGGATGCTGTGGAGCACATTATTCGTGGAGAAGACAAACCCTTCCTAGAAGGAAGATTTATTAACACATTTAAAGGTAAGTTTTTCATCCAGTATACCATCGTTTGTTTCTATTAGTGTAGTCACCTTACAGTTGTAGTTAAAGATACTCTGTTATGTATTTGTTAATGAAAGTGTTAAATAGCTCTATATTCTGACAGTGATCACAGTGAGCCCATTTACATGCACACTAATAAACTGATCATTATCTGATTTCTGGAGTTAACTGAATAAAGTCGTGTAAACAGCATAATGCAGTATGTTTTATCAGATAACAGGCATTATCAGATTATGAAAAATCAGACACTCCTTGGTTTTTGCCCAATAATCCATTTATTCAGTGCATGTATACCATTTAACCCTCATCCTACCGACATATTTTATATACATGGACTACTGACTGGGGTCCCTGGGGACCCCAAGAATAAACTACTTTAAGAAACAACTATCATAGCAAATTGTTAACTTGTTTCTTCTCAAAACTTTACTAGTGATGTAGTACATGTCATCTGAGGGGAAAAAAACAAAGATTATTATTATTTTAGGAAAGTTAGTTAATTTGCATTTGGTGTAAAACGAAAATATATACTTTTCTTTAAACCATTAATGTCCACAATGGAATTTTATAATTTCCTTTACAGCATATAAAGTACTAACTAAACTCAGTACAAGTCCATTGAAATTTTTCAAATTGGTCAAAGAATGAGGCTACAGTGCAAGTTTTTTAACACTGTGCAGAGCTTATAGACATATTATATTGTATTCCTGTGGGCTAAAATGAGTGACTAGTGACTAAATACAGTATGATACAGAAATGTCTGTATCTCAAAATCTACATGGAATTATATCAAATGCTTGGTACCAATGGATTCAGAACAACTTCATTTTCTTTTTTCTTTTTTTTTTTGTACTTTATTTTTATAGAAAGAACAAACATAACATACAGCATAGAAAACAAAAACAAACCATAGAACAAACATTTGGTCACCAACACATTCATACATATATTATACGATGGAGATACAAGTCAGTTCATACAGTAATGGCTCAGTTATCATCTCTTGTGGTCACAAACATAATCCATTTTTCCCAGTATTTCAAATACTTATCCATCTGTAGACTTAGCGAAAAGGTCATCCTTTCCATATTTTGAATATTAGTCACAATATCTATCCAGTCTGTCTCTGTTGGAAGTGTCGCCTGCAGCCATTTTCGGGTTACAGCTTTCTTGCTGGCTGCTAATAATATTTTCAAAAGATATTTGTCTTGCATCAGTAAATGAGGTGCAATATTGCCCAAATAGATTGTAGAGAAAGAGCAGTAAATTTCGTCACCAAAAATATTTTGTATTACTCGTATAATCTCTTGCCAGTATGGCTGAATAGCTGGGCAGCACCAAAATATATGAAAATGGTCTGCTAGCTGTTCTCCACAGTTCCTCCAACATAGACCTCTGACCGTCTCCCCTGTCTGCACACTATTTAACTTAGGAGTTATAAAATACCTGACCAGATTCCGCCAGCAAAAATCTCTCCAAAGACCAGAACTAGTGGAAGTTGACTGCACAGAGCACATATTCAACCATTCTTCCTCTGTGATGATAGTTCCAGATTCTTTCTCCCATTTTAATCTAACCTTATCTGTTGAGTGTTTCTTATTAGATCGAATATGGGAGTACAGTGTTGAAACAAGTTTCTTATTGTCCTTATTTTTGTACATGTCAATTAGGTTAGTCTCACATTCCTCTGTTGGTTTTATCTCATCATTAAAATCAGTCCTGGTTTGAAGATACCTAAAAAAATCCAGTTTTTCTAACCCATATGTATCCGAAATTTTCTGAAAACTATCAAATTCTCCCTTCGATGAAATTGAGCAGTAAGAAGTGATTCCCCTTCTATACCAGTGTTTAAACCTCCCGTCAATCCTAGTGGGTTTGAATTCGGGGTCAAAAGCAACCCATCTTAGCAGTTTAGACTGTCTTTCAAGTAATGGTGATTTACATTCCTTAAACCAAATTTGAAGGCAAACTCTAGACCATTGATTCAGGCTACTAGAATGCTGCTCATACAGTGTTTTACTACCCAATATAGATTGTAACGGTATATCTAATTGTGAAGTTTCCAAATCCTTCCATTTTGCTGTATAATTTGGGTTACAGCAGCAAGCCAGTGGTCTTAATTGCGCTGCCTTATAGTAGTCTGCTAAGCATGGTAATGATCTACCCCCTTTCTCTTTAGGGAGTTGCAATGTTTTGAATTGAATCCTTGGCCTTCTACCCCCCCATGTGAATCTTGAGATCCACTTATCCCATTCGTTAAATTGCATTGGTGTAACCATTACTGGCAGGGATTGAAAAAGATATAAGAGTCGAGGAAGTAGGTTCATTTTTATTGTTTCTATCCTATTGTGCATATCTAAAGGCAGCTGAGACCATCTGTCAATATCTGACTTGATGTTTTTATTTATGGGACCATAGTTGCTTTCATAGATCTTGGATAGATCTTTAGGTATTCGAATCCCCAGGTACTTAATTTCTGATGAATTCCATTTAAAATCAAATTTATTTAGCATGTCTTTCTGAGGAGTGTAATTATAACATAAAATTCGGGTTTTTTTGCACATTTAATTTATATCCAGAATAGGTTCCAAAGTTTTTCAGTGTAGACATCAACCTAGGGATGCTGAGCTCTGGCGCTGTTATAAGCAATAACACGTCATCCGCATATAGGCAAATCTTTTGCTCCAAGCCACTGACTATTATTCCTTTTATTGCCAGGTCATCCCTAACTGACTGTGCTAAGGGTTCGATAAATAGCGAGAAAAGAGCTGGACTGAGAGGACAGCCTTGACGGCAGCCTCGCTCCAGCTCAATGGGCTGTGAGTGATGTCCGTTAATTTTTATTCTGGCATCTGGAGAGGAGTATAGTGTTTTAATACATCTAATCGAGTCATCTTTAAATCCAAATCTTCTCAGCGTCAGATATAAGTACTCCCAGCGAACCGAGTCAAACGCCTTTTCGGCATCTAGACTGAGTGCTACAGCTCTGTTATTCCCCTTAGTCACATGATCAAGTATGTGCAGCACCCGTCTAATATTGTCTCGCGTCTGTCTATCACGCACAAAGCCTGTTTGATCTGGATCCACTAGGTCTGGTATTATATGTTCTAGTCTTTTAGCCAGTATTGACGCGTACAGCTTATAATCAATATTCAGTACAGAAATTGGTCTATATGCACTACATTCTTTTTTATCCTTCCCCTCCTTATGAATAACTGAAATTATTGCTTCCCTCCATGTTCTTGGTGGATCCCCTTCTGTGGTTAAAGCAGTCCAAAAGTATAGGCACTATTTGCTCTTTAAAGGCCTTATACCATTCGGCTGGGAAACCATCCGTTCCCGGCGCTTTATTGGCCTTCAACTTAGAAATCACTTTTTCTATTTCTAATATCTGCCGTTAGGGCTTTATTCTGTTCTTCACCTATGGAGGGTAGATCTAGTGATTCTAGAAATGTATTTATTTCCTGAGGACTAGTTGTATTTGGTTCCCTCTATAGTTCTCTGTAGTAGTTTTCAAAAATGTGTTGTATGTCCTCTAATTTGTGGCACACTTTTTTAGTTCTAGGGTCTCTAATTTCAAATACGGAACTCTCTGCCTGTTGCTTCCTTAGCCTCCATGCCAGGAGCTTCAGGGCCCTAGGGCCATTCTCATAATATCTCTGCTTAACGAACTTGGCTTTTTTCTCTATTTCCTTCTCATAGAGTCCATTTAATTCCTTTTTGATGGTGTTGATTTTATTTAGAATGTGGGGATCTTTCCCTTCAACATGTTCCCTCTCTAACACTTTCAGATTTTCTTGTAGATCAGATAGCTTTTTATCTCTTTCCTTTTTCTTATGTGATGTGTAGGCAATAAGCTTTCCTCTGATCACTGACTTAGCAGCGTCCCACAAAACACTTGGTGATACTTCCCCATTATTGTTGTTATCCATGTAGTCTTTAAATTCCTTTCGTACATAATTCTTACATGTGTTATCATTTAAGATACTTGTATTAAGTCGCCACAACGTGTTTTTCTTTTTATTGTCTAGGTGCAGGGTTAGATAAACAGGCGAATGGTCAGAGACATCTCGAATCCCTATACTGCATTCCTTGAGTCTGTGTCTGTCTGAGTTATATGTAAAAAAAATAGTCAATTCTTGAGTGCACTCTGTGACTTCCTGAGTAAAATGTGTACTGTCTTTCTGTTGGGTGGAGCTCCCTCCATACATCAATCATCCCGAGCTCTGTCAACATATTCTTCATTACTCTAGTGTGGGAGCAGGTCCATTTAATGTGTTAGAGGAGTCTAGCTTACATTGTAGCTGGATATTCCAGTCTCCTCCACATATTATAACTCCAGTGGCTTCAGAGGCAATCAAATCAAAAATTTCTCTTATACAGGAATTATCCTGGCCAGGTGGTAAATACACATTAACTAGTGTAACTTCTTTCTGTTCAAGGAACCCCTTAACAAATACATACCGACCCTCTTTATCACAGAATTCAGCAACCACTCGAAAATTCACTCTATTTGGAATCAGTATTGCTACCCCTCTTTTTCTCCCTTTCTTACAACATGAGTAAAATGTATTTCTAAAACCATATTTTTTTAACTTTTCATGTTCAATTCGGTTGAGATGGGTCTCCTGCCGGAATACTACATGCGGTTTCTCCCTTTTCATCTTTGCAATAACCTTGCCCCTTTTAATTGGATTGTGTAAGCCATTTACATTAAGGGTAACTACTCTACATTCCTGACATTGCATTTAATCCCACAGTTAACACAGGTAGGTGAAGGACATGTTAGAGGTGACCAAACCTGAACTGTTTTTGAACTATAAAACAAACTCAAAACATTACAAGATAAAACAAACCAACACATTAAAAAACTCAAGTAGACTTCCATTTTGAAGTAGTACAACACTTCTTAAAGTGGAGGGAGTAGTCTAGTGAACCACCAGAGCCCCCCTTCAGTGCAACCTATAATATCCCTGCTCCAAGGGTGTATTTGTGCACTAAGTTCGTCAAGATCTGATCTCTTTCCCATAATTGTCGGTCAACTATATTCACTATGGGCTAAGGGCGAACACACACAGTAATAAATTTAAAGTTTGGAACCACATGAAATTAGGAGCTGGTAGTTGTGTATTAAATGAAAATGAGAAATGGAGAGAAAACAGAAACAAAAGGTGCTCAGTCTTAGTGGAGAGGGGGGGAGTCAGCTACAAGAAAACAACAAAACAGCAGGTGACATACAGTTTTTACTCCCAGACACTATACAGTACACCTCCATCCCCCGGCCCCATATCACTAACGTTTTTAACTGGACTGTAGCTCTCAGTCGAGTCTCTGCTCTTATAATGCAAGATCGTTACACAGTCTGTTACCTCCCGTTTACGTTGTCACTGTGTCTATCATGGCCGCTGAAAACCTCGCAGCCTTTGCTTAATCCACTCCTGGTGGGACTGGGTGCTGGCTGTCTGCCGTATTTTCTCCAGAATCCCGGATTGATCGGTGCTCTCACGTTCAAGCGGGAAGCCCCTCTTCTTCAAATCCTCCGCCGCCTCCGCTGCACTCCCGTACATCCGCTGTGGAAGAAAACTCGTAGCTTGGCTGGCGGTGGTGTCTGAAACCGTATTCCCTTTTCCCGCAAAAGTCTCCTAATCTGCGCATACGCCTTTCTTTTTGCCAACGTTTCTGCAGGGTAGTCATGGTCGAAATAAATCCTCCTGTCGCCATAGTAGATCTCCCTCTTCTTCCATGCAGAGTGCAACACCAGTTCTTTGGTTTTAAACTCCTGAAAGTATACAACCACTGACCTTGGTTGTGCCTCTTTTGGGGGTTTAGGGCTGAGCGCTCTGTGACACCGTTGTATTCCAAGTTCATCTTCGGCGAGGGGCTGCAGCTCTTTTTTGATCATATTGTCAATAAATTGCTGGATGTTGTTTTCCTCAGCTCCCTCTGAGATGCCATAAATGTGTATGTTATAACGCCTCGAACGTGCTTCCAGGTCTGTTAGCTTCATCTGCAAACTATCCTGGGCTTGTAGTGACTGACTCAGCGCCTCACTGAAGTCCACGGTCCACTCCTCGATGTCGGCTATACGGCCTTCAGCTTCGCACACTCTTTTGGTTGTAGCTTTAAGGTCGGTTGCTACTTCACCTAGCTTATGTTGAATTTCCTCCCTTATGTCGGCCAGTTCCCTTTTTAAATCTTCTCTGATGCTGTCTCGAAAATTACCCAGCTCAGACTTCATCTCCGTGACCATAGTCTTTATGTCTGCGCGGATGGTGGCGATGCTAGCTTCCATATCCACTGCTGCTAGCTCAGTGTGTTGTCCTCGTCCACCATTACCGTCTCCGTGTTCCTCTGCTATGGTCCCCTCTGTCGCCAATTTGTCGCCCTTCTCCGCTTTCCCGGGTTGTTTACCCTTGCCCTTCTTGTGTTTTTCCCCCTCCATCATTAATTAGAGCAAAGCTTGGAGAGTATTTGTATTTAAATTGGGGAATAAACTCCGACCGACCGGGAGGGATTATTTATGCGGCCATCCGCTTCAGTCGCTCCACCGGAAGTCCCAACAACTTCATTTTCAACAACATTTGCTTTGATCCTGGCTAAATCTGATATTTAGCATGTTAAATGAATGTCAAACTTATTTTAGTGTTTTTTTCATCAAGTCAGCTTTGTCTACCAATTAAGGCATGATAAATATGTGAAATCAAAAATTTTGATTTTGTCATGTGTAGCCACATGTCTTGACAGTTTCCACAGCAAATTTTGTTTTCACCTTTAACAGAAAACATTCTGTAGGGCCTTTTCTTAACATACTAAATATAATTAAATATAGTCATAGTTGTTAACAGGTTACAAAAAAGACAGCTTCTGTGTCTGAGTCTAAATTAGGACTCATGGCAACCATGAACTCAGTAAATAGTTCCATCTATTAAAACTACATTGGCAGAATTAGGTGCTTTTGACTGGGGTCCCCTGGGACCCCAATACATAAGTATTTTTAAAAATCACTAATCAAAACAGAAACAATAAACAATCATGACATCATTAGGAACAAATTGATTGACAAAGTGAGATATGACAAAAAGTATACCTCTGGGGAGGGTTAATCTGGTTTCTCTTGTTTTATAAATCTATGCATAAGCAAAATGCAAAAGCGTTTTATCTACAGTACAGGCCAAAAGTTTGGACACACCTTCTCATTCAATGCGTTTTCTTTATTTTCATGACTATTTACATTGTAGATTCTCACTGAAGGCATCAAAACTATGAATGAACACATGTGGAGTTATGTACTTAACAAAAAAAGGTGAAATAACTGAAAACATGTTTTATATTCTAGTTTCTTCAAAATAGCCACCCTTTGCTCTGATTACTGCTTTGCACACTCTTGGCATTCTCTCCATGAGCTTCAAGAGGTAGTCACCTGAAATGGTTTCCACTTCACAGGTGTGCCTTATCAGGGTTAATTAGTGGAATTTCTTGCTTTATCAATGGGGTTGGGACCATCAGTTGTGTTGTGCAGAAGTCAGGTTAATACACAGCCGACAGCCCTATTGGACAACTGTTAAAATTCATATTATGGCAAGAACCAATCAGCTAACTAAAGAAAAACCAGTGGCCATCATTACTTTAAGAAATGAAGGTCAGTCAGTCCGGAAAATTGCAAAAACTTTAAATGTGTCCCCAAGTGGAGTCGCAAAAACCATCAAGCGCTACAACGAAACTGGCACACGAGGACCGACCCAGGAAAGGAAGACCAAGAGTCACCTCTGCTTCTGGGGATAAGTTCATCCGAGTCACCAGCCTCAGAAATGGCAAGTTAACAGCAGCTCAGATCAGAGACCAGATGAATGCCACACAGAGTTCTAGCAGCAGACCCATCTCTAGAACAACTGTTAAGAGGAGACTGCGCGAATCAGGCCTTCATGGTTAAATAGCTGCTAGGAAACCACTGCTAAGGAGAGGCAACAAGCAGAAGAGATTTGTTTGGGCCAAGAAACACAAGGAATGGACATTAGACCAGTGGAAATCTGTGCTTTGGTCTGATGAGTCCAAATTTGAGATCTTTGGTTCCAACCGCCGTGTCTTTGTGAGACGCAGAAAAGGTGAACGGATGGATTCCACATGCCTGGTTCCCACTGTGAAGCATGGAGGAGGAGGTGTGATGGTGTGGGGGTGTTTTGCTGGTGACACTGTTGGGGATTTATTCAAAATTGAAGGCACACTGAACCAGCATGGCTACCACAGCATCCTGCAGCGACATGCCATCCCATCCGGTTTGCGTTTAGTTGGACGATCATTTATTTTTCAACAGGACAATGACCCCAAACACACCTCCAGGCTGTGTAAGGGCTATTTGACCAAGAAGGAGAGTGATGGAGTGCTGCGGCAGATGACCTGGCCTCCACAGTCACCGGACCTGAACCCAATCCAGATGGTTTGGGGTGAGCTGGACCGCAGAGTGAAGGCAAAGGGGCCAACAAGTGCTAAACACCTCTGGGAACTCCTTCAAGACTGTTGGAAAACCATTTCAGGTGACTACCTCTTGAAGCTCATGGAGAGAATGCCAAGAGTGTGCAAAGCAGTAATCAGAGCAAAGGGTGGCTATTTTGAAGAAACTAGAATATAAAACATGTTTTCAGTTATTTCACCTTTTTTTGTTAAGTACATAACTCCACATGTGTTCATTCATAGTTTTGATGCCTTCAGTGAGAATCTACAATGTAAATAGTCATGAAAATACAGAAAACGCATTGAATGAGAAGGTGTGTCCAAACTTTTGGCCTGTACTGTATTTGCAAGGATAAAGTACCAGGCAGATGTCGTTTCGATGGTTACCATGCGTAGAGAGTCTAGCGGAGCTGTCATGAACAGCGCAGTGAGTCCCCACACTGATATACTGTAAGTTATACACGGAAGGTAGCATCTACATTTATACAACTATGCCCGGCACAAGCAGAATGTTTCTCCCCATCCCCTTGCCTCTTTTTTGCACATGCTCTGAAATGAACAACACACACAGACCATCATCTACTTGTGGAAAGAAATCCAATTATTGACTAAATCATGTAAATGTTTTTTTTTCTGTTAACGCCATACAGAAGTACATGCAAACGTGTTGAGTCAGATTATTAACATTACTAGAATATTCACAGATATCAGATTATTGCGTGCATGTAAATGGGCTCACTGATAGTGTTTGGTCTGTGACACAGATCCCTCAGTCACACTGCTCTGCAGTAAGCAGAGTTTTAGATTCTCCTTCTCCCCTACTGCATCTATCTAATCAGGTGAGAAAAAGAGTAGTGCTGCACGGTTTGATAAAAATGTTCGATTGTGATTTGAGTGGACAATATCGCGATTTGCGATTGTGATTACAATTTAATAAATAAATGGTATCTTGAGTCTTGTTGCTTGATTCAGTGTTTCCCCTACATTATATTAGGGGGGGCACTGACCTGACAGAGTTATTGTTATGGACAGACAGTGTGTCAATGACCATCAACAGACTGAGCACAGTCAAACACGCTGCTCACACAGCTGCCAGCATGGAACTGTACACACAGCGACGCGAGCCTGTGTTGCATTCAGGCGTTGTCACGTAAATGACAAATTTCAGCACGCCATAGCACAACACAGCAGCATGTCAAGTGGGCCGAACCCAATCAAAATTGCTCAATTTTTCATTTGTTACACTGTGACACTTTCAAATGTTTGCTTAACTGTGCTTGGATGTTGTTTTATGAGGCTCTGGTGGCTTTCAGTTGTCTCACTGTCTTTAACATTACTTGGCTTGGCTTTCTCTCGCATGCACTCTTCCTACTTTTCCCTGTGCTGTGCTGTCTTGAGTGTTGAGTATAGATTGGTCGTGTTGCTGCGGGACATGGCGACTTTAACTTTTACACTTACACAGCACGTCTTTCTGTTCAACGTTGCCGTACCTGAATCCAAAGTATTGCCATGTAACAGACGTTTTTTTCGCCACCAACTCAGGCTGTTCATGGTCGAGCTCATGCTCTTCTTCAGCGTCTGTGTTGGTCACTGCTGCACGCCGGCTGCACGCATCAGGATAGCTTTTGGGCGTGAAGTCAACAAACTCCACACACTACAGGAGAGGCAGTCACGTTCACAGGCACACACGTTAACATTTATTTAGCCTACATTAAATCGCAAATTGCAGCCTTTTATGCGGTTATGTAATCGCACAGCCTGACATCGCGATTGCGATTAGATCAATCGTGCAGCACTATAAGAGAGCGGGCAAAATTATAGAAAGTTATCCCAAACCATCAAACCACTTACAGCTGCTTTAACTAATCCTTTAAATCATCTTCAAGTTAAAAAGTGTCATGTTACTATTAATTAACACATTAACATGCAAGTGTAGAGTTTATTATAGATAGGATTCTATGTTGATTATGCAAATAAAAAAATGTTCACCAAATGTACTGCTTGTAATATACAGTATCTCACATAAGTGAGTACACCCCTCTCATTTTTGCAAATATTTAATTTTATCTTTTCATGGGACAACACTATAGAAATGACACTTTGATATAACTTAAAGTAGTCAGTGTACAGCTTGTATAGTAGTATAGATTTACCTTCCTATGAAAATGACTCAAAACACAGCCATCAACATCTAAACAGCTGGCAACATAAGTGAGTACACCCCACAGTGAACATGTCCAACCAACCACAACTGTCCTTTGCCTACAGGCAAGTATAGTGGTGGCAGCACTCATGCGGCCCTAAACCATGATGCTGCCACCACTATACTTGCCTGTAGGCAAGGGACAGTTGTCTTGGTGCTCTTTCAGCATGTGTGGCACCTTGGTGAAGAGCACCAAGACAACTGTCCCTTGCCTACAGGCAAGTATAGTGGTGGCAGCATCATGGTTTGGGGCTGCATGAGTGCTGCCACCACTATACTTGACTGTAGGCAAAGGACAGTTGTCTTGGTGCTCTTCACCAAGGTGCCACACATGCTGAAAGAGCACCAAGACAACTGTCCTTTGTCTACAGTCAAGTATAGTGGTGGCAGCATCATGGTTTGGGACTGCATGAGTGCTGCCGGCTCTGGGGAGCTCGGTTCATTTAGTGAAACATAAATTCCAAGCAGAGCATGCTCGCCCCCCTTCAGAAACTGAGCTGCAATGCAGTTTTCCAACATGATAATGACCCAAAACACACCTAGTAGATGACAACTGCCTTGCTGAGGAAGCTGAAGGTGAAGGTGATGGACTGGCCAAGTATGTATCCAGCCCTAAACTCACCTGTGCACCTGTGGGCCATCCTCAAGCTGAAGGTGGGGTAGCGCAAGGTGTCTTCACATCCATCTGCTCCATGATGTCATCATGGAGGAGTGGGAGAGGATTCCTGAAGCAACCTGTGAGCTCTGGTGAAGTCCATGCCCAAAAGGGTTAAGGCAGTGCTAGATAATAATGGTTGGCACACAAAATATTGACACTTTAGGCACAATTTGGACATGTTCACTGTGGGGTGTACTCACTTATGTTGCCAGCTGTTTAGATGTTGATGGCTGTGTTTTGAGTCATTTTCATAGGAAGGTAAATCTATACTACTATACAAGCTGTACACTGACTACTTTAAGTTATATCAAAGTGTCATTTCTATAGTGTTGTCCCATGACGAGATATAATGAAATATTTGCAAAAATGGGAGGGGTGTACTCACTTATGTGATATACTGTATGTGGGCACCCCACCCAGATTGCTACCTACATGCCATATACCCATACATTGTCTTCCTTTACCTCTTAAAATAAGATTTGCTTTCATTGTATGGCTTATATGAACTGATTGTAATTGTAAGTCTTTTTCATTTTTTCATTTTATTCTGGATTGTAGTCATTAACATTTTGTTTTATTATTTTTATTAGTCATGGCCAATTGAAGCCTCATGAAGCATGTTCTTTATTTTCTGAGCCCACTAGTTGGCACTCATCGCTTAAAGAAAGAGGCTCAAAGAATGGCAATTCAGTGTGCTTTCAACCTTTTGATGAACAAAAAGCGCCATCTAGTGGGCTCAGAAAATAAAGAAAATGCTTCACCAGGCTTCATTTGGCCATCACTAATTTTTATTAACAGCACTTACTAACTCTGTTTTTTTTAAAGGCGCTTATAAATTGTTGTTGTCGGTCTTCCTCTCTGTCTAAATTTCTCTTTGAAAAGAAGCCATAAATGAGGTTGGTGGTCTTAGAAGTAGTAACTTATGTTAATGTTTTCTTTCTTTCTTTTCTTCAGGGAGAGGTGTGTTTACACAGGAATACATCGAACCAAAAAGTTTTGTGGTGGAGTACAGGGGAGTTTTGTCCCTGAGTGCAGGAGCAGATGACAAAAGCAAATATATATTCGATTTCATGTGGAATGGGAAGCGCTACTGGTAAGTTTGCTGCTTGTTCATTTACTCATATGTATTTTTTTTTTTCCAAAGTGTTGCTCGTCTTATTTGAAGTTGTAGTTTTATTTGTGGGTACATTTAAAAACAAATGCTGGACCAAAGTGCTTTACAGAGAGATTGAAATTGTAGGACTGTTTGATTGATGGGTTGGCATCTGGTTGTCAGTGTTTCCCCTAAAAAAAAAAAAAAAAAAATTGGCACCGGACAGCGTGACCAGTTGGTTTTCAATTTACCGGACAAATGTTTGAAATTACGGTCAAATATTATCAGAATTTATTGAGCCTAAAAATAATTGATATGCAATTGATAGGCATGTCAGTTTATAATCTTTTTTATTGAAAAGTCAGTAATTTCAAATAAAATGAGTCCTGTCAATTAACTCAGTGCGTAACTTGAATAAATAAATAAATATTGCACAAGCCTGCACTCTTCTAACATGAACATAAAGAAACTGAAGGCCTATACATACAGATAAAACAATTTGCAAACAAATAAACACATCTGGACTGGCTCATACCATTTTAATAACACAGCATGCTGCCAATTTGAAATCAAATCATGTCCGTTCACTATATGCGATTGAAATATAATGGAATAAAAACTCTTTGAAAACAAACAGGGAAAATCCCTTAATCTATTTCTGGCTCATGACAATTTACTTTTTACGCATTTTTGCAGCAGTTTAGTCTGCAGCTGCTGATTTAAAATAAAATGTGCCGAGTGTCTCTTCACAACTTGCAATACGCATTTAATGCAATCTTTGCAACAACTTATATAATCTTTGATTATATAGAGAGATTATTTTGTTGTGACTGAATTTTCTATCCATACAGAGGAGGCATACTTTATATCAGAGTCCTGCACGGGTCCAATTTTCAAGATCCGCCCCGCCCCCACCCGGGGACGTACAAAACCGCACCCGGTCCGACCCGTTGAAACACGACCCGCAGCCCAACCCGTAACCCGGATTTAAAGTAATCATTTTGGGTCATATTGGCTGAATATTGAACAGCATATCGCCACAGTTAAGGTGCCAGTGAGTAAACAACAACCTGAATGAAGCAGCTCTCACAATAAAAACCTGACTTCAGCTCCATCATCAACCCTCTGTGTTCTTCTCCCATACGAGTGTAAAAGCACTCGTTTGTTACGTTTAATGCTTTTAAACTTTTAATCTTTGTAAAGGAACTTTACATGTGTAATAACAGACTTACTTTCTGTCCAGAGCAACGTTCAACAGTTACAAGCTGTCACGTGTTTTTAGAATCCATCGAGGAGAGAAGTAATCCATCAGGGAAACACTTCAGAAACATTATAAAGTGATAGTTGTACGTTTTATCCACTTAATTCTCAAATACCTAAATAATTATTTACTGTTTTGGAAGCGGCGCTTGTAAGACGGTGGCAGCCATGTTGATTCTGTCGTCCAATCACAAATTGTGTTATTAGATGGTGAAACACGTGTAAACAGCTGAACCAATGACCGTGGCGAAATAGCTGAAGCAATCCTCAGAGAGTAAATAATGACCAAGATATCTGTAGTTTACCAAACTAACTAAAAAGATTAGTTTTTAGCTCAATTATTATTTTTTTTATATTAATTTTGATGTGTTTATCTAAAAACCTGCGATCCGACCTGCATATTATTTTTTCCACCCAGATCCGAACCTGGGAAAACATTTTTAAAAAAAAAAAACATGCGCAAATCAGCAGGTACCCGACCCAGTGCAGGTCTCTGCTTTATATATAGTTAAAGTTATAAGGCATCTTTGAGTAAACTTCGAGTATCATTTAAGTATGTCGAGGCGGAGCCGAAAAATAGTGTTCCATTGCTAAAATAAAAAATGTGAACACAAATCTGTGTAAAATGTTTGTCAGGTACAAATGCTCTTGTAATGGGGTCCTGTGGGCAGAAGGTCCTAGGATCACCCCCCGACTACCCTCATCCAGCCCCCCCGCACCAAAGCAAAAACAACTAGGGGAAACACTGACAAATGAGAGGGTGTTAAATCATATGATGAAGTAACCAACTGTTTTGGAAGAGAAAATGACAAGACTGCAGCTGTCTAACAAAAAAAGGGCTTTTGTTGCACAATATGCTAGTGAGAAAGGTGTAATAGTATACGTATGTGTTTTTAAAAAAGTTTGTGTTTTACATAAAAGCCAAGGCTGGGCTGAAGGTCTTTTTTCTCTCATGACAATTTAAGGATTTAACCCAAGCAAAGTTTAAAGTTTTTTTTTCTGGTCTATTTGTCTCACAGCATAGACGCTTCAAAAGAGGATGGAACACTGGGACGACTAGTGAATGACGATCACATACAGCCCAACTGTAATGTCAAAAGAATAATGGTCCAAGGAAAGCCACACTTGTGTCTTTTTGCTGTCAAGGAAATCTTTCCAGGCGAGGAGATCACATATAACTATGGCGATTCCTCTTGGCCATGGCGCTCAATGGTGAGATAAAGGTCTCATGTTCTCTTAATGACAGTGTTAACTATAATTTATTTTATACAACAGTTATTTTTGAGTAATTTGATTGGTCAAGAGTGGGGCTGGGCGGTACCTTTTGAGGTGAATATGAACATAATTATCACCTGTCTTTCTTTCTTAAAGACCACTAAGTGATAGTGCTGCCAGTCAAGTGAATAAACAGTACATTTCCTCTTTACAATTTCAGGCACCCGGTGAAGAACAATCTCACCCGAAGTTGAGAGAAAGTGAGCCAGGCTCAGAAAAGGCAAGTTGTAGTTTGTGCCATCATAGTTAGTTCGCTTTATGTGTCACCTTCAATACAGTAGAATTGGTTTTGGTCTTTAGAATTTTATAGTACAAGTTCATTATTCCGGTCTTCCTTTTTCCCTGCTGACTATTAACTGACATTTCTGCCATACTCATGGCCAGTGTTGCAATACAGTGTTTGCAGAATGAAAATGAATTATTTCAGCTTAAAATAAACTCACATTTGTGCCTGTCATTGACTCAGTCACAGGAGGTGTGCAGCGGTCGTGATTTGATGACAGAGGTCAGGGCAGCTCCGTCAACATTAAAGGATGACATTGTAAGTTGACAGTATTCTTGTAATATCATGATTTTACTTCTAGACATAATACTATTTTGTTTGATCTTATGACTGTGCTCAGAAGTCTTCACACTTTTGAATGTTGTACACTACATGTACCTGCCACAGCACAGGACTATCAGGACAAAGTGTCCTGTAAGGACAGTAGGAATTGGGTGTGTGTGTGTGGTTATGACAGAATGTACTTAAGAGGACATTCTCCTAATCAGGCATTCATGTATTGGGTTTGTGGTGGGGGTGTGTATCAGGCCTTCATGCATTTCTTTATATAATGGGTGTCACAAGTTGGTGATGTATGTTCAGGGTTTCCATGGTCATATTAAACCTGAAAAAGTTGAAGAATATCAAATGATATTCTAGACCAGGAAAGTCCTGAAGGTATTGAGGTCTTATGTCAGGGTTCCCATGGTCATGGAAAACCTGGAAAAGTCATGGAATTTTGTTGTCTGCAGTGTAATTAATTAGGCTATCTTACTGTGATCATTGGCACACGAGCTCCCTATTTCCTGAAACTTCCTCCAGGACCTCTAAAATCTTCTCCAGGTCATGGAAATTATATTATGGGTCCTTGAAAAGTCATGGAAAGGTTTTGAAATTGTGTCTGTGAAAATGTGTGGGAACCCTGTTATTTGAAAGTAAAGGCATTTTTGTTGTGTATAATGACATTGTTACAGTAATCTTTTACCTTTTGAGGTGAATATGAACATAATTATCACCTGTCTTTCTTTCTTAAAGACCACTAAGTGATAGTGCTGCCAGTCAAGTGATTAAACAGTACATTTCCTCTTTACAATTTCAGGCACCCGGTGAAGAACAATCTCACCCGAAGTTGAGAGAAAGTGAGCCAGGCTCAGAAAAGGCAAGTTGTAGTTTGTGCCATCATAGTTAGTTCGCTTTATGTGTCACCTTCAATACAGTAGAATTGGTTTTGGTCTTTAGAATTTTATAGTACAAGTTCATTATTCCGGTCTTCCTTCTTCCCTGCTGACTATTAACTGACATTTCTGCCATACTCATGGCCAGTGTTGCAATACAGTGTTTGCAGAATGAAAATGAATTATTTCAGCTTAAAATAAACTCACATTTGTGCCTGTCATTGACTCAGTCACAGGAGGTGTGCAGCGGTCGTGATTTGATGACAGAGGTCAGGGCAGCTCCGTCAACATTAAAGGATGACATTGTAAGTTGACAGTATTCTTGTAATATCATGATTTTACTTCTAGACATAATACTGTTTTATTTGATCTTATGACTGTGCTCAGAAGTCTTCACACTTTTGAATGTTGTACACTACATGTACCTGCCACAGCACAGGACTATCAGGACAAAGTGTCCTGTAAGGACAGTAGGAATTGGGTGTGTGTGTGTGGTTATGACAGAATGTACTTAAGAGGACATTCTCCTAATCAGGCGTTCATGTATTGGGTTTGTGGTGGGGGTGTGTATCAGGTCTTCATGCATTTCTTTATATAATGGGTGTCACAAGTTGGTGATGTATGTTCAGGGTTTCCATGGTCATATTAAACCTGAAAAAGTTGAAGAATATCAAATGATATTCTAGACCAGGAAAGTCCTGAAGGTATTGAGGTCTTATGTCAGGGTTCCCATGGTCATGGAAAACCTGGAAAAGTCATGGAATTTTGTTGTCTGCAGTGTAATTAATTAGGCTATCTTACTGTGATCATTGGCACACGAGCTCCCTATTTCCTGAAACTTCCTCCAGGACCTCTAAAATCTTCTCCAGGTCATGGAAATTATATTATGGGTCCTTGAAAAGTCATGGAAAGGTTTTGAAATTGTGTCTGTGAAAATGTGTGGGAACCCTGTTATTTGAAAGTAAAGGCATTTTTGTTGTGTATAATGACATTGTTACAGTAATCTTTTACCTTTTGAGGTGAATATGAACATAATTATCACCTGTCTTTCTTTCTTAAAGACCACTAAGTGATAGTGCTGCCAGTCAAGTGATTAAACAGTACATTTCCTCTTTACAATTTCAGGCACCCGGTGAAGAACAATCTCACCCGAAGTTGAGAGAAAGTGAGCCAGGCTCAGAAAAGGCAAGTTGTAGTTTGTGCCATCATAGTTAGTTCGCTTTATGTGTCACCTTCAATACAGTAGAATTGGTTTTGGTCTTTAGAATTTTATAGTACAAGTTCATTATTCCGGTCTTCCTTCTTCCCTGCTGACTATTAACTGACATTTCTGCCATACTCATGGCCAGTGTTGTAACACAGTGTTTGCAGAATGAAAATGAATTATTTCAGCTTAAAATAAACTCACATTTGTGCCTGTCATTGACTCAGTCACAGGAGGTGTGCAGCGGTCGTGATTTGATGACAGAGGTCAGGGCAGCTCCGTCAACATTAAAGGATGACATTGTAAGTTGACAGTATTCTTGTAATATCATGATTTTACTTCTAGACATAATACTGTTTTGTTTGATCTTATGACTGTGCTCAGAAGTCTTCACACTTTTGAATGTTGTACACTACATGTACCTGCCACAGCACAGGACTATCAGGACAAAGTGTCCTGTAAGGACAGTAGGAATTGGGTGTGTGTGTGTGGTTATGACAGAATGTACTTAAGAGGACATTTTCCTAATCAGGCATTCATGTATTGGGTTTGTGGTGGGGGTGTGTATCAGGCCTTCATGCATTTCTTTATATAATGGGTGTCACAAGTTGGTGATGTATGTTCAGGGTTTCCATGGTCATATTAAACCTGAAAAAGTTGAAGAATATCAAATGATATTCTAGACCAGGAAAGTCCTGAAGGTATTGAGGTCTTATGTCAGGGTTCCCATGGTCATGGAAAACCTGGAAAAGTCATGGAATTTTGTTGTCTGCAGTGTAATTAATTAGGCTATCTTACTGTGATCATTGGCACACGAGCTCCCTATTTCCTGAAACTTCCTCCAGGACCTCTAAAATCTTCTCCAGGTCATGGAAATTATATTATGGGTCCTTGAAAAGTCATGGAAAGGTTTTGAAATTGTGTCTGTGAAAATGTGTGGGAACCCTGTTATTTGAAAGTAATGGAATTTTTGTTGTGTATAATAACATTGTTACAGTAATCTTTTACCTTTTGAGGTGAATATGAACATAATTATCACCTGTCTTTCTTTCTTAAAGACCACTAAGTGATAGTGCTGCCAGTCAAGTGATTAAACAGTACATTTCCTCTTTACAATTTCAGGCACCCGGTGAAGAACAATCTCACCCGAAGTTGAGAGAAAGTGAGCCAGGCTCAGAAAAGGCAAGTTGTAGTTTGTGCCATCATAGTTAGTTCGCTTTATGTGTCACCTTCAATACAGTAGAATTGGTTTTGGTCTTTAGAATTTTATAGTACAAGTTCATTATTCCGGTCTTCCTTTTTCCCTGCTGACTATTAACTGACATTTCTGCCATACTCATGGCCAGTGTTGCAATACAGTGTTTGCAGAATGAAAATGAATTATTTCAGCTTAAAATAAACTCACATTTGTGCCTGTCATTGACTCAGTCACAGGAGGTGTGCAGCGGTCGTGATTTGATGACAGAGGTCAGGGCAGCTCCGTCAACATTAAAGGATGACATTGTAAGTTGACAGTATTCTTGTAATATCATGATTTTACTTCTAGACATAATACTGTTTTGTTTGATCTTATGACTGTGCTCAGAAGTCTTCACACTTTTGAATGTTGTACACTACATGTACCTGCCACAGCACAGGACTATCAGGACAAAGTGTCCTGTAAGGACAGTAGGAATTGGGTGTGTGTGTGTGGTTATGACAGAATGTACTTAAGAGGACATTTTCCTAATCAGGCATTCATGTATTAGGTTTGTGGTGGGGGTGTGTATCAGGCCTTCATGCATTTCTTTATATAATGGGTGTCACAAGTTGGTACTGCTCAGAAGTCTTCAGAAATGTTTTTACCCTATGTTAAGGGTTTCCATCACTGATCATTACTGATATATACCTTATTGGTTCCTCAGTGCCACCATAGTGTTACCTGCTCACTTGTCAGCTGTTTGGACCATTGTGAAGATTGCACAGGACCTGTCTCCAGTCTAAAATGGCTTGGTCTCACATGCAAATGTTCGTATTCATGTCACTCAAACAGTTTTTGTTGTTGTTGTCTTTAGTGTAGCGCTGCACGATATGATATCTGCGATGTACTGTAACACTGTTCAGTATTGCGATGACAGTAAGGTTGTATATAAGCTCTATAGTTCCTATGTTGTTCTCTTTTAATAGGTATACTGCTAGACCCCAAAAATCGAATAGTCCATGCCCACTGAATAATGAAATAAATGATTTCAAACGTGTTTTTATTAAACTCGCACATGAAATTGTACATGAATATCCAACCAATTAAGGGGCGCACTAATTTAAATAAGATAATTGTAACAGGTCTAATTTCCTAAACTCCATTTTAAAATATTTCTTCTAAACTGAAGGTTTTCAGAATTCTCATGCCCGAATCCGAAAAAAAGCCTGACTTTTTTTTTTTTTTTTTTTAAACCTCCCATAACAACATGTAGGCTGTTAATGTTGCAGACATTAAAATAGCTTAATTGGGGTTTCTAGCATGGTATTAAGCTACATTTATTATATTTTGATTGAAATGATAAAGTTAAATATGAATTTATTTAACTTAATAACCGTATTCTCCTATTTAGTGAGAATTGTCAACTGTTGCTGCGCACTGTTGCAGTTGCATGGCGCACAGTCACTTCAGAAAACAAAATAATCAATTAAACAACCCCCAAAATGCTTTAAACACTTTTCTAAATAATCTTAATATTGAAAGGAAACGAAATATACCCAGATAAGGTCGGAGGTCTATATGTGCAGTTATAGACCTCCGACCTTATCTAAGCACTTTTAATGGCATAAGTGGGTATATTTCATTTCCTTTCAATATTAAGATTATTTAGAAAAGTGTTTGAAGCATTTTCGGGGCTGTTTAATTGATTATTTTGTTTTTTGAAGTGAGTGTGCGCAATGCAACTGCAGCGCCTGATATTGCAAATTGTAGGTGGCAGGTCTATTAACAAATAAACACGTCTATCCAAGCCTAAGCTACAAACACGAACAAAACAAACCTTATCACAGTGTTTATGAATGGGATCAGTAAAATATTGTAGCAACCCTGCAGTGAATGTTCTGTTGTAATGTCAATGTTCTGTGAGCAGGGTGCAAGAGTGACGAGGATGAGGGCTGTGTGAGTGCGTGTGCTTGTGTGTGTGGTGCGAGCTGGAGGAGAGAGCAGCAGTGCATGGTTCGAGTTAACGTTACAGCTAAGTCCTTGTTTTGTGGTTGTTTTGGCGTGGTTACGGCCAACAGTAACCTGTACTGTTCAGTAACAAACGGTGGTTTGCCGAATAACCGCGTCATCCTTCCACACGTCCTGGCGGACGCTACAATATGATGAGTGACGTGCAGCGGAGAGGGAGAGGCACAGCGGCTGCTGCGTTCAAGTGTTGCCGTTTAAATTGGTTAAACACAAACACACACCTCTCTAATTGGCAGGTTAAAAAAAAAGCCCGAGTCCGGCCCGTGTCCAAGGTAATGATGTCGTAACTGGCCCGAAGCCCGGCCCTCGGGCTGTCGGGCCCCTCAGGCCTTGGGCTCCAGCGCAGGGCTCTATACCACACAGTATTGAATTAAGAAAAACATAACATAAACATCATGGGCTGTATTCATAATGCTTCCTGATACAAAGACTTGCTCCTAGTAACTAAATTCTAAGAAAATTCATAGAAACATGATGTTTTCTAAGAAAGATAGAAGTTATTCATAAAGCAGGGTTCCCGCAGATCTTTAAAAAGTCTTAAAAGGAATTGAATTTATTAATCTAAAAATAAGGCCTTAATTGGTATTAAAATGTCTTAAATCAATCTTTCAAAAGTCTTAAAAATGTTAACACGTGGTAAGTAGGATTTCAGATTCTAATTAGTCTAAACAATTATACTAAAAATAATAGGTAACATTTATTTTTTAAAAATAATTTGCCAAATAGCAGTAACGTCACGCATTCACGAGAGTGGAACCAACAAAACAGTGATGTGTTTGCGGCCGTGACTCTCAGAGCAGATGCACGTCATTCATGTAGCAGTCGGACCACGTGGGAAAGTGTAAATTTAATGAAAGTTGGCTGTCCAACAAAGATTTTTCTGGATGGCTGAAACCGGTACCAGGCAATTTATACGAGGCACGGTGTATTTTGTGCAAGAAATGTTTCAAACTCGGCACGATGGTAATCAAGGCAGTGGAGTCCCTCATGCACAGCGCGAAACACAAAGCCTCAAAATCAAACTGTCAACAAACGCCAGGTATTTCACGGTTCTGTTCTACTCTCGTCTCTACCATGTCTCCACCCCCATCTCCGATATCAACAACCGGGACAGCAGCACCAAATCTCTGGACAGTAGGCTCGTTTGAGATGAACTGCGCCTCGCCTGGAAAGTAACCGAGAGCAGGCGGCCACAGCGGGGGGCGGTAACAAAAAGCTGCGGTGAAGTCGGACAGTTTCTTGACAGTTTCCAGCAGCCTTCAGTCCGTACAGGAAGTCACAGACACACTCACATCCTGTCTGGAATGATGTCAATTCATTAAAAAAGTGATCAGAGCCATACATCAGTTTGTTTTCAGTCTCCAGTTATTTTAATTATGATAGATTAATTTATTAAAATGCTTTACAGGTGATCTGTAGTTTATGTTCATGGTTTATCCTCCATTTGACATGAATTCTCCTGTAAATCAGCATCATATCAGTTTGACCTGTCCCCTCAACTACACAGGCTAAATAAACAGTGCTTGACTATAAGGTTCATATTTTATACAAGACAACAGCTTTCATTAAAGATCAGTCAGATACAGTCAAGGCTTCACATCTGATGTTAGTTTAAGAATCCTCACATCCCACTGACCACAAGTCTTTGTGTTGCTAAATACTTCAATAATTAAATCGTCCAATATTAATATAGTACAGTAGACTCCGTATAGTTTGTGATGAATGTATTCAGTCTCTGACAACTAAACTTCACCATCAGTCACACAACATGTTTTCTGTTCACAGAATAAACCTTCAGATCAGACAAATACAATCTTAATCTCTAAAATTCAACAAAAATTAAAAGTTTATCTAAAACGTCATCTTGTTGAGTTGACATCTAAACCAGTCAGCTGTTAGATCAGGTGAGAGCCAGGCGGTGCAGTCAGTGGAGAGCAACTGCAGCGCCTGGCTCTAAAAACTGTGGCCACCTCGCTCTCGCGGCTTTATCGCCATCCACTTTTGTAATACGTCAGAGCAAGTCGGGATGAAGTTGGACACAAAACTAACCGGCATGCATTGTGCGCCGATCGCCGGTGATCGAATCTGCGCAGGCCTGGCTCATCTCGAACGAACCTAGTGTTCGGGTGCACACCTACGCTAAAAGCAAAGGTACTGTGGTGTCTGAACACCATAAAAAAACACCAATCATACAAATCAAATGAGGGAGTTGGAGATTTATTCATTTATTTCATTTGTGTTGATTGTGTCGTTGGTCTTAAATTTCATTTCAAGTGGCATTAAAAAAGTCTTAAAAAGTCTTAAATTTAACTTGGCTTAAGCTGTAGGAACCCTGTAAAGTATCTTAGCCCTTAAGAGAGCTCCTAAAGTGAAACAGTGTTAGGAGCAGGGAGGAGGAGGCTTCAGAGTTTCACAGAGGAGAAAATGGCAGAAATACAAAGAGGAAGGAGAAATATCCTCCAAATGTCCTCAGCATTATCGACTTGCGACAATGCGTGTCCATAAAACGTCTCTCCTGAATCCAAAATAATTCCAAGTAGCAAAAGTACTGTGCTTGTTCACAACAACTTCTTCATCGACCATATTTTCCTTGCTCCTCTCTCCTTCCTGCTTGTTCACCTCCAGCAAATGACACATGACCTGACAGGGTAGCTGAGGCTTCATCTAATTGGCCAAACGGTGTCTAGGGCTTCCCCAAATGCTCACATGCTGAGTGTAAATGCATGGCACGAGTAGTAACACTGATTTTTCATTCGTCGCATTTCAGGCGGTCTTTACAATGCGTTTATCTTGCATGTTCATATCGCGATGACAATGAAAATGCCATTTATCGTGCAGCCCTACTTTAGTGCAGTTTTTATGTTAAACTAAAACAAAAGCATTAGCACAACTTGCTAACTTTTCATTTCAATGTGCTTTTAGTGTGTTCAAGATCCTGGCACAAATCCTGCTTTTTCAAGAATAATCAATCGCTGGTATGTTCATTTTCCTTGGTTCCATTTTAAATTTGATTTTAAAGTGTTCTTGGTGTCAGATTGTGACTTACACAGTAGTAGATTTTTGGGGGTTAATATAAGCTCTTTTTTCTGCATAGGATGTTATACCCGATGAGATTATTTCTGACTCTGCAAGTAGTGATGGCTATTCCTCTGGTGATCTCTACATAGCTGACACCGCACCAAGGTCTGATGGATCCAACTCTGAAGATGTTGTAACTGACACTGAACTATTTAGTAATAGTGAGGATCTAAACCTACCACATCGCAAGAGTGGACCAGTTGACTCACTTTCTTCCCAGGAAAGGACAAAGACAGTCCTGCAACCTATATCCTGCATGGAACAGGAGGACAAGGATGCTTCCAACTCTGGCAGAGTTGGCATTGATGATGACTTCATACCTGATAGTGAACCCTGTTCTGATGTTGATGATCCTACTACAAGTAATACCCAGACTCTTCCAAGAAGTACAACAGAGTCTTTTTCTACTGAGACTGCAGTAGCACCACAGGTCTCTTCTTGCACATCAAAAAATTACTGCTATGTTTGCAAAACACCTCAGTCTAAAATATCTCGTCACCTTAAAAAGCATGAGAAAGTAGAGCCTGACATTGCTGAAGCACTCTCATTCCCTAAGAACTCAAAAGAGAGAAAGAGGTTACTTGAGAAGTTGCGGAACAAAGGTAATTATGAACATAATCAAGAAGTAATGAGTAAACATGATGGACAATTGAAATTGAAAAGAAGACCAGGACCATCAAAAATCTCGGTGAATGCCAAAACGCATGTGCACTGTGCATATTGTAAAGGCCTGTTTATCCGTAAAGAGCTATGGCGCCACTCGCGTAGATGCCCGTCAAAGATGGTCTCAGACACTGAAGCTATTTCTAAGACCAAAGCCTTAGTTCTGGCAGATATTGCAGAGTCAACATACAGCCAAGCAGTGTCCCCTGGAGTGTGGAAGATCCTTGGAAAGATGAGGGACGATGAGGTAGCATCTGTAGTCCGTAATGACTTCCTCATATTGCAACTGGGCCAGTCTCTCTACAACAAGCATGGGAGTGATCCAACAAAATTTGAGTACATCAGAACAAAGGCTCGGGAAATGGGCAGACTGTTGTTAACCTTAAGAAAAAAATATTCTATATTTAGCTTCGAAGATGCTGTAAAACCAAACAATTTTTACAAAATCATTGGAGCTGTCAGAGAAGTTGCTGGATATGATGAAGAGAAGCACTCCTATTGTACACCCAGTCTTGCCCTGAAATTGGGACACTCGCTGAAGAAGATTGGTGACATTATTCTCTGCAGGGCCATCGCAGCAGAGAATGAAAATTTGATTAAAGCAGCGGAACGATTTACACAACTCTGCACAAAAGAATGGGCAGGACAAGTCTCCCACACTGCACTGGCTACTTTGAGCAAGTCAAAGTACAATAAACCATCCACCATACCATTCACAGAGGATGTGCAGCTTTTGCACAAGCACCTGGAGGAAAAATCGGCTGCCGCCATCGCAGACCTGAAAGAGCATGAGTCTCCACAGGCGTATGCAGAAGTTGCTAGGGTGACACTTGCTCAGATCATCCTCTTTAATAGACGTCGTGCAGGAGAAGTCTCAAAAATGTCACTTGAGTCATTCAAGAAAAGAGACCAGACTGAGCTCCATAGTGACATAGCTGCTAGCCTGTCACCGTTTGAACAAAAGTTAGCCCAGCACTTCAGCAGGGTAGAAATTATCGGCAAAAGAGATAGGAAAGTTGCTGTTTTGTTAAACCCTGAGGCTGTCAGTGCAACAACACTTCTTGTAGAGAAAAGAGACGCATGTAACGTGCATAAGGATAATCCCTTCCTATTTGGACGACCACAGTGCCCCCCCATGAGCTACTACAGGGGACAGGACTGCATAAGAAAGTTTGCAAGTATGTGTGGTGCAAAGAATCCTGATAATCTGAGGTCTACATATCTTCGCAAGCACATTGCAACAGTGTCCCAAATACTCAACCTCAAGAACAATGAGCTGGACCAACTGGCCAACTTTTTGGGCCACGATATACGAGTCCACAGAGACTTTTATCGTCTGCCGGAGGCAACTATAGAAATGGCAAAAATCACAAAGCTTCTACTTGCAATGGAGAAAGGAACTCTTGCAAAATTCCAGGGAAAGTCTCTTGACGAGATTGAGCTTGAAGGTATGTGGTGGTAACAACACTCTTAATGGCTCTTCTCAAAAGAATAATATTTTACTACAGGATCAATTACAAAACAAAGTAGTGAGACTAAAGAAATACAACAGTATTTTGGACATGTTTTAAATTGGGAAGATGTAAATTCAGACTTTCTAGAATATAAAAAGTAAATATGCCTCAATGTTTTGGTACATGATACAGAAACATGTCGGGTGTACAAACTTGCAGCAACAATTATTTTTATTTTTTGCATCAATCATTTCTTTAGACGAATTGGACCCAGAGCTGGGTGATGGTGATGACGATGGCGATGGTGATGACGATGATTACGATGGCGGTGTTGGCGACGATGCCAGTGGTGATGGCGGTGGTGATGGCAGTAGTGTTGACGATGGCGGTGGAGGCGGTGGAGGCAGTGAAGGCGGTGGAGGTGGTGAAGGCAGTGGAGATGACGGAGATGGAGTTGATGGGTCCGGACTAAGTGGTATGTATTGAATATCTTCCAGTATACATTTATGGTATATTTTGGAGTAAGGACCATATTCAAATTCCCTGATGTTGCTTTAATACTACCACAAAGTCAGCAAGGTACACAGTCAGTAAATCAACAATGATAAGAGTCAAGTACGTGGCATGGTTTCCGCATTTAAGCTATCAGTGTATGAATGTGGTGTGAATGGGCGAGTGATAGACCAGTATTGTAAAGTGCTTTGAGTAGTTGATAAGACTAGAAAAGGGCTGTATAAGTACAGTCCATTTACCATTGATCACTTAACTTCAATTGATGCTGAAGGCCTTTTTTGTATTCTTTCACCAGAAAATCAAGAAGTGAAGATGCCTGAAGAGGTCACGAGCTCCTCTGGTAATGTGTGGGAAAGCCTTATGGCCGGGCTCCACCGGGCACGTCAGCGGCGTGACACGTCTGCAGCGCGAGTCCTGTAGCAGCTCGCCCCCCTGTTAATCAATTACAGCGGCTCCACCGGCAACGGGAGCGGCGCGACAACCCCCGTCTGTCGCGCGGCAACTCTCTATTTTACGCAGCTCCCCTACGCGACCCTCCAGCACATAAAAACTACATGAAATAGTGTGCTAAACGAGCACAATGTGTTTTTAAATGAATCAACCATTATCAGAGGTGATATGTGATGATTTTTTTTCATGCATTTACCCATATTTATCCGTGACATTGTGTAAATGTCTGTGGTGGACATTTGAAAGCGAGTAGATGACAAACAGTACAGTAAACTTGTAGATAATTCAAATATATGTAATAACTTAGGTGGAAAATGCTTTAACATTTCATGCAGCCTACATGCAGCCTCTCGGCTCCGCAAACGGTAAACAACCCCGTTGGCTTCTCTACGTGTCGCTTCCGTACACGGTCAGTGGAGCCCAAATGAATACGCCGCGACGCTACGCTGACGTGACGCTTACGTTTGCAGCCGGTGGAGCCCGGCCGTTACATTGCCCTTGCTATATTGCAGGCAGCATTACTGTGCTGTATGTATTCTAAAAGGGGGGAGAAAGCAGATTTAAGTTTTGCTTTTAAACTACCTTTAGCTCTCATAATGGGTGTAAATTATATAAAATGCTGTCAGGGGCCTGTACTACAAAGGGACTTTAATATACTTAGAATATGTTCAGTGTTATTTGTTAAATTTGCCTCTAATGTTCACTGTTCATATGGATCCAGATTGTAGTATTATAGTATAAGTTATTCATTGGATATATCATTACTTGTTACTTTGCAGTTAGAATGGAATCAAACTTAAGGAACATAAATATGTTGCTTCTAATGGATGTTAAAAAAAAAGTTCAGATTGAAGAAGTTGACAATTTTAATTTTTTTTTTCTTAGAGAAAAGAAAAAGAATGGAATCTACCCAGGATGAGGCCAAGAGTTACAAAGGTACAGTTTTTATTTGTTTAAAGTTGTAGTAATGATTCAGAGGGGTATTCCAGAAATCGGGTTTAGTGAACACTCTTGAGTTTGTTAACCTTATGATGAGGTAAACTGCATTTTCAGGACCATAGAGGGTGACGACTTAAGCTTTGGATCACTTACTATGTTTGGTGTCTTTTTAGACCACATTAGCGACTTTTTTCTTCAAATAAGCGGCTTACAACATATCAAGTTACTTTTTGGACAGACCTTGCCTCGTCTCCTTGAAGGGAGCCTCCGGTATTTCTCAGTGAATGAGAGCTGATGTGGCCCTCTAACTGTTTGGTGAGACAGACCCAGACAGATACGTGAACATAATGACCAAACTCTGATTCTTTTTTACTCTAAATTAATTACCTTTACTATCTAAGTTTGATTTTATGCTATCAACATAGACAGTTAATAATAGTGAATTTATTCCAGTGCATGATCATTCCTCTAATTCCAGTACATGATCATCTCTATTTTGTAACAGATTTAACCACCTCACCTAGCTATGAGGCGGTGATTGGATTACATGCATTTCTATATTCTTTTTTGGTTTTTTTTTAAATATTTTTTGGCTAGGTGGCTTTTATTACAGTGGAGAAAGATAGGAAATGCAGGGAAGAGAGTAGGGGAATGACATGAAGTAAATGGTCCGGCCGGCCAGGAATCGAATCGGGAACCTGCTGTTCAGAGCGCTAGCACCCATGTGGTACGCGACCTAACCACTCGACTACCGGTTTCTGTATTCTAAAAGCTATGTCACAGGTGACCATCAGCTGGGCCTGTTGACAGTGCTGTAACTTTTCCCTTCAAACATTCTAGAACAGCTAAGTCCAATCATGAATGCTTACTCTTTACAGAGTCATGTCATGTCCTCATAAAGTCAGTCCATATCAAAGTTAACACCAAAGCACTACTACCAAATCTTGATTGGATAGAAGTTTTTTGTTTTTTTTTTATCTGGTTGGGGGTGGGATTCATATTGAGTGCATGCATAGCGACGTGCAATTTCATCTAGTCCTTCAAAATTGTAGAGTTGTCTCTCTTCACATCTTCATATAATTTTAGGGATCAAGTTCAAGTTACAGCTTATGTTCAATAAATAGCATTGTTTTGTTTGGAAAATAAACTTCTCCACAAATGGTTTGTACTAGCTATTCTAACAAAATCATGTATTGGTTCTCCAGGGCAAAAGAAACTGTGTACAACCCAGAGTGTGGTAACCAGCTCCAAAGGTAGGACTCCATCCATCCTTGCAGCTACATTTGGGGACCAAAATTTCCCCAGCAGTACACTGCACACTGACTGATAAAACAACAACAACAGCAACAAAAAAATGAATACTCGACTAAAGAAATCTCAGTCGACTACGGGATCTCCAACTATTGATTCGAATATTCGACTATCAGGGGACAACCCTAAACATTTGTAACCTACATTTCAGTGGCTCCGAAGTTATTTCAAGAAAATATAAATTAAATTGTAACAGTTATTGTCTTCCCTATCTTAACATATACAATTTTCTTTTGATTGACAGAGGTCAAATCGTCAAGAAGATGTGTGAAAAGGCCATGGAGCAAGGCTGAAGTCAGTGCTGTTATGAAACACTTCAAAATACATATCACGAAAGGACACCTTGCATCAAAGTTGGAGTGTGAGCAGTGCAAGCGCGCTGAGCACCCTGTTTTGACAGACAGAACTATTCAAAACATTCGCGATTTTGTGAGAAACAGGGGTATTATGTTCAAACGAAATGGGGGCGAAATAGCCTGAGGTTGTGGGTGGGTTTTTCCCGCACTTTATTCTTGTGCAATGGACCTCCTGTCCCACTCAATTTTTGTTTACATCGTCAATATTTTACAGTTTGCTCAGGGCAGTAATTGTTGCTTTAAGTTGCTCTGCACTTTATGTTAATATTACTTGGCACTTAAATTTGTTTTGTTAACAAGGTCAGTTAAACATTTGTACAAGTTGTAAAAACTGCCTAAAACTAACACTGTTAGAGTGGGTAGTGGGGGGAAATAAAGAAAGACATTACCTTTTCAAATTCAATGTGTTTTCAGTATGTTCAAAATTTGGTTATCGTAGTAACTTGTATATCGGCCATAACAGCAATGTTAATATTGGTTATCGGTGTCGGCCGGAATTTTCATATCGGTGTATCTTAAGGCAGTCTTATACCTATTCTTTGCTCTACACTTTATTTTACTTGGCACTGTAATTTGTATGTTTTACTTGGCCCTTCAAAGGGGTAGTTCAAATTTTATGATGTTGGGTTTTGTGAGACCCTTATAACAGAAATATTTATTTAAAAAAAAAAGCTGCGGAGTGTTACATTTTATTTGAGAAATGCCCATTTTATTCAATAAAATAAATTCCACTGATGAGGCAAAACATTGAGCACCATTGTGTAGTGTGCGGGTGCTTACACCAGTATAGTTCTTTACAGTCATTCTTGGTGTAGATGTCCCTTACAGGTTTAAAAAGATGTGAATTATGCCCATTAATACCAGTGTATCTCATAACTGATTCAAGGATAATTTATCATTCAAGGATAATTTATTATCATTCTAGGACATGAGGGTGAGGGTACATGAAAAGAACAAAATTTAGTAGTCAAGGTCCCAAAAAAGCAGCAGACAATATAAAAACTATATGAAAGTTGAACAGTAAAGATTAAGCAGAGGAAGACAGTTGATTGAAAGTGCATTTGGTGCCAATAGATACCATGATATATAAAATATGATGATGCACATCCTTCCTCCTGAGGGGAGGAGGTTCAACAGTCCATGGGTGGGATGAGAGGGGTCCATCAGAATGCTGGCAGCTATGTTCCTACATCTGCTGATCTAAATGTCTGTGGCTGATGGGAGGCAGTTGATGGTGATCCTCTGTGCTGATATCACTACCTGCTGCAGAGCCTTTCTTTCTACAGCAGAGCAGTTTCCATACCACACAGTGGTGCATGATGTCAGGATGTTCTCCAATGCATATCTGTGAGAAAGTTGTCCAGCCTCTCTACTGATAGTCATGACTCACTTTGTGCTAGCTGTGGCTTATGACACAAATTCAGTCAGGAATATTTTTTTGCAGTGTCACTCATACACCTGGCACAACATTATTGCCAGCATTGTGTTTAATAGTCAGATTCAATTATCCATATAAAATGCTCAATTGATTTAACCTTTCAAAATGCAGGTAGTTTACCTTTCTCAAAACTCTTGCAGTGAGGTACTTTTTCAGTGATGGATTGCCATATAACACTTGTGTGTGTAATTTAAACCAGTGTTGTCCTCATAATCAAGGGTTTTGCCCTGATTGTGTGTGTGTGTGTGGGGGGGGGTGATGTACAGTTAAACAGTGTTGTCCTCATAATCAGGGGTTTTGCTCTGATTGTGTGTGTTGTGTGGGTAATGTACAGTTAAACCAGTGTTGTCTTCATAATCAAGGGTTTTGCTCTGATTGTGTGTGTGTGTGGGTAATGTACAGTTAAACCAGTGTTGTCTTCATAATCAAGGGTTTTGCTCTGATTGTGTGTTGTGTGGGTAATGTACAGTTATACCAGTGTTGTCTTCATAATCAAGGGTTTTGCTCTGATTGTGTGTCTTGTGTGGATAATGTACAGTTAAACCAGTGTTGTCTTCATAATCAAGGGTTTTGCTCTGATTGTGTGTCTTGTGTGGGTAATGTACAGTTAAACCAGTGTTGTCTTCATAATCAGGGGTTTTGCTCTGATTGTGTGTGTTGTGTGGGTAATGTACAGTTAAACCAGTGTTGTCCTCATAATCAAGGGTTTTGCTCTGATTGTGTGTGTGTGTGGGTAATGTACAGTTAAACCAGTGTTGTCTTCATAATCAAGGGTTTTGCTCTGATTGTGTGTCTTGTGTGGGTAATGTACATTTAAACCAGTGTTGTCTTCATAATCAAGGGTTTTGCTCTGATTGTGTGTCTTGTGTGGGGGGGGGTAATGTACAGTTAAACCAGTGTTGTCCTCATAATCAAGGGTTTTGCTCTGATTGTGTGTGTGTGGGTAATGTACAGTTAAACCAGTGTTGTCTTCATAATCAAGGGTTTTGCTCTGATTGTGTGTCTTGTGTGGGGGGGGGGTAATGTACAGTTAAACCAGTGTTGTCTTCATAATCAAGGGTTTTGCTCTGTGTGTGTGTGTGTGTGGGGGGGGGGGGGGGGGGGTAATGTACAGTTAAACAGTGTTGTCCTCATAATCAAGGGTTTTGCTCTGATTGTGTGTGTTGTGTGGGTAATGTACAGTTAAACCAGTGTTGTCCTCATAATCCAGGGTTTTGCTCTGATTGTGTGTGTGTGTGGGTAATGTACCGTTAAACCAGTGTTGTCTTCATAATCAAGGGTTTTGCCCTGATTGTGTGTCTTGTGTGGGGGGGGGGTGATGTACAGTTAAACAGTGTTGTCCTCATAATCAAGGGTTTTGCTCTGATTGTGTGTGTTGTGTGGGTAATGTACAGTTAAACCAGTGTTGTCCTCATAATCCAGGGTTTTGCTCTGATTGTGTGTGTGTGGGTAATGTACAGTTAAACTAGTGTTGTCTTCATAATCAAGGGTTTTGCTCTGATTGTGTGTGTGTGTGGGTAATGTCCAGTTAAACAGTGTTGTCCTCATAATCAAGGGTTTTGCTCTGATTGTGTGTGTGTGTGTGGGTAATGTACAGTTAAACAGTGTTGTCCTCATAATCAAGGGTTTTGCTCTGATTGTGTGTGTTGTGTGGGTAATGTACAGTTAAACAGTGTTGTCCTCATAATCAAGGGTTTTGCTCTGATTGTGTGTGTTGTGTGGGTAATGTACAGTTAAACAGTGTTGTCCTCATAATCAAGGGTTTTGCTCTGATTGTGTGTGTGTGTGGGTAATGTACAGTTAAACCAGTGTTGTCCTCATAATCCAGGGTTTTGCTCTGATTGTGTGTGTGTGGGTAATGTACAGTTAAACCAGTGTTGTCCTCATAATCAAGGGTTTTGCTCTGATTGTGTGTGTGTATGGGTAATGTCCCAATAAACAAGTGTGGGGTCAAGAAACGCCTCCTCCCGCCCTGTCCTCATAGTCCGTAAAATGTCAGGTTTTCATATCTTCAGATTCTTTGACAATAATTTAATTCTAAGTAGACAGAAACATTTCTAAATTTTTTTGGATCATTTTAATCTTTCTTGCATCTCTCTGGGACAAAGGGAAAGGTGGGTCCCCATAAACCATGACTGAGCTGGTATGGGAAAAGTGTCCTCATAATCCTCCCATACCTGTATGTGTGTGTGTGTGTGTGTGTGTGTGTGTGTGTGTGTGTATGTGTCGCGCTGAGAAGAAACTGTTGTCTGTGTGCAGCTATGTTGACATGGACTGTGTGTGTGTGTGTGTGTGTGTGTGTGTGTGTGTGTGTGTGTGTGTGTGTTTGTGTGTGTGTCTGTGTACATGCACACTAGCTTCAGCAATTGATGTGAAGTTGTTTTGTAGGCTTCATTAGTTCATTTAGACATGCATTTAAAAAGTATAGAAGAATATCAATTAAATTTACTTGGCATTAAAGTAAAAGTACTCATTTTGCTGAAAAAATTAAATGTGACTAGTATATTAAATACATGTAATTACAAATTACTTTAATAAAAAATAAGTCTGGTAACCACTGAAAGTTTAATCTTTATTTATAAACTAATTATGCCATTTGATGTAAAAAGGTTCCTGTTCCTGCCACCCTCTTTATTGGTTTGCACTTAATCAGGCTGGATCAGATGTACCTGAGAAAAAACATAAGACATCATTAATTAACTGTTATTTATTTCAGTGAACTTTTATAAATGCTGCTAGAAGATCCCTGAATGTTTTGTTTTTTAGATAATTTTACTTATTGCCAAGACTCAAATTTCAGTACTGTGCAGTTCAGTTTTAACTTTGATTTTATGAAAAAATCAGGGAGCCATTTCATTTTCAGTGAACTTTAAGAGATCTCTGCAATTTCTGTTTTTTATATAATAAAACAACCAACCATTTCAACCAAGATTTGCGTCACAGTTTGTGTTATTCAGTCTAATCCCAGGTGTGTTACTCTAAATTTTGACACCAAAATTTTAATTTTTACTGCAAATGACTATCGGTTCTAAATATCGGTTATCGGTTTCCTTGACTACTAATAATCGGTATCGGTATCGGCCCTAAAAAACCCATATCGGTCGATCCCTAGTCTGTATATTGGGTTACGTTCTGTGTCATGGACCTGTTTTTTTGTGTGTGGATTTTTTTCCGTTAAAGATTTTTTGGGGGGGAGTTTTTCCTTATCCGCTGTGATTGATTGATTGATTGATTGATTGATTGATTGATTTCTACTGGGCTTTTCCCTGAATTTAAAGCAACCATGTGTCCTGTACACTTAATAGCATATGGAGTGATGGTATCAAATAAGAGTACAGAAACTTTTTCAAATAAATTTACCATTTGTACCTGGAATATCAATGGGTTAAAAGAAGGTGTCAAAAAACATAAAGTTCTTGGTCACTTAAAAAACTGTCCTCAGACACTGTCTCTTCAACAGCTTAATTTCATTGATTGGAGACATCATATACCAGACCTGCAAGGACAGGTTTGGAGAAGTTAACCCCAAACAGAGGACCACCCTAAGAGAGAAGGGAAGGAGGGAGAAGGAAATCATCCAACTAGTGCAAAGGCGCCAACAGCTCTGCAAGAACTGGAGGAAGGCAACACAGGCAGAGAAAGAGGCTGAAAGCCCTGTGGGAGGAGGTCAGGCGAAGGCTATCCAGGCTTCGCAGAGTTGAACGCATCCGTAAGCGCAGCAAAGGGAAGCAAAAAGAGCGAGCCAGTTTCTTCATGAAGAAGGCAAGGTCCTTGTCAGCACCAGGCCCCAATGGAGTCCCCTTCAAGCTCTATAAGAACTGTCCCAAGGTACTAAAGCTGTTATGGTACCTAATGAGAACTGCCTGGAAAAAACAACACATCCCATCAGAGTGGCAAAGAGCAGCGGTGTTCTTCATCCCAAAGGAAACAAACTCTAAAGACATTGGCCAATTCAGAAACATGGCCCTACTGAATGTAGAAGGAAAGATCTTCTTCTCAGTACTGGCCAGAAGGATGACCACCTACCTGCTAGAGAATGGCTACATCGATACTAACTGCCAGAAGGTGGGAGTCCAAGGCTTTCCAGGGTGTGTAGAGCACTCTGTGAATTTTTGTTAAGATCCAGAAGGCCAGACGGGAGAAGACAGACCTGCACATCATCTGGCTCAACCTTGCCAACACGTATGGAGCAGTCCCACACCACCTGATCAACTACACCATGGAGTTCTTCTACATGCCCTTCTGGATCAAGAACCTGGTAGCATCTTACTTCAGTGATCTGCAGATGTACTTTGCCCTCCAGGATTTCACCACCGGGTGGCAGCAGCTAGAAGTGTGAATCACTATTGGGTGTGCTGTCTCCCTAATCCTATTTGTGACAGTCTTTGAGATAATCCTCATAGGAGCAAGACAGATGGTTGGAGGGATCAAACTACCTTCTGGTCAGAGGCTACCCCCACTGAGAAGCTATATGGACGATATCACCAGCCTCCTTCAGACAGCAGCATGTACATCAAGACTGCTGAAAAGGATGGATGAGTTGATGTTGTGGGCAACAATGAAGATCAGGCCCTCTAAATCCCGTAGCCTGTCTCTCAGAAGAGGAGTTAGAAACGACAGCTTCATCTTTGTCGTTGGGGGAGAGAAAAATCCCGCTCCTGTCTAAGCAACCCAAGCCTGGGGAGGCAGTATACCGCAGCTACCGCAACTGTCCGACAAACAGATGGGGAGAACCGTCATGAAGCAGCTCTCAGACGGCCTAGCAAGAATCGATCAAAGCCAACTCCCTGGGAAGTACAAGGTCTGGTGCTACCAGTTCACGCTCTACAGGAGGGTGATGTGGCCGCTGAGCATGAGTGAGATCCCCTCATCCACTACAAGTACGATGGATGGAAAGGCCAACTCATTCATCTAAAAGTGGCTGGGGCTGCCACGGTGCCTCTCCGAAATGGGCCTCTTCGGGAACAACACTCTGCAACTGCCACTGCAGTCCATCAGGTTGGGCTACATGCAAGAGAAGACCAGGCTGGTTCTCGAGCTAAGAGAGTCCAGTGACCAGTCGGTAAGGAAGGCAAATGCCAAGGTTCCTACTGGCCAGAAGTGGAACGCTCAAACTGAGGTTGACTGTGTTGACAGTAGGCTGCAACACCATGAGATCGTTGGCAGGGAGTCAGTCCAGTCAGGGAGAGCAGGGCAAGGATGGGGAGAGGCGTCATAGTCCTGGTCTAAGGCCAACCGTAAAGAGAGGAAGGAGATGGTGGTGGCAAAAGTGACGAGGACGGAGGATGAGCACTATAAGATCAAGGCTGTTGGAGGGCCGACAAGGAAGCTGGACAACCTGGGAGGAGTTGTCAACCGGAACATCAGCTGGTCAGACCTGTGGAAGATTCCACAGGCAAGGCTCAGCTTCCTCATTCGCTCTACCTACGACACGCTTCCCTTTCCTCTGAACCTTCACCAGTGGTTCGGGAAAGAGGAATGCTGCTCACTCTGCAATGCTCCAAATGCAAGCCTCCAGCACATCCTGTCAGGCTGTAAGACCGCGCTCTCTCAGGTGCACTACAGATGGCGCCATGACCAGGTCCTGAGAAAGCTAGCCGAGGTGCTGGAGGGGCGTCGACAGGGCAGCAGAGAATCACCACCAGCAGAGGACCACATCAGCTTTGTCACGGAAGGTGGGGGAAGAAGAAACACCAGGCCAAGAGAAACAGCAAGGCCCTTTTCCCCCGACCAGGAGTGGAACATGAGGGTTGACCTCAACAGGCAGCTCTGGTTCCCCACTGAGATCACCACCACATCTCTCCGCCCCGACATAGTTGTGTGGTCCAAGAAGGCAAAATCTGTGCACCTCATCAAGCTCACAGTACCGCTGGAGGAAGGGAATGAGGCTGCCTTCGAGCGCAAGTGAGCCAAGTATGAAGAGCTGGCTGCTGCAGGGGGTGACAGGAAGACGTCACTGTCACTGCTCCGCCACCAGGAGATGTTCCAGGATTAAAGGAGCGAAACGTCGGTGAATGGTGGTTCCTGGCTGATGACTATGCAGCTGACCCATGGGCACCGGAGGAGGTGCAACAGGCAGCAATGCCCAGCAGGATATTCCATCCACCTGTACATTTACCAAGCCCAGTGAAATACAGTATCTTAAGAGACAGTGGGTGGCAGAGGCATTTGAGTCTACCCTCACATCCAGCAGCAGAGGAATTGGGAGTACTTATCAGTAAGAACATTTCTTTTAACCTAATTTCACAACATGCTGATCCAGAGAGTAGATTCTTGATAATAAAATGTGATATTTTTTGAAATAGATAAATTATTCAATATGTCCTCCATCTAATGTGGTATTTCATTTTATTTTTTTTTTTAAAAAAGATATGTTTTAGGGCATTTTTTGCCTTTAATTGATAGGATAGTTAAGTGTGAAAGGGGGAGAGAGAGAGGGAGAGACATGCAGCAAAGGGCCACAGGCTGGAGTCGAACCCGGGCCACTGCGGCAACATGGGGCGCCTGCTCTACCACTAAGCCACCGACGCCCCCTAATGTGGTATTTCTTAATAAAATCCAGAAAATACTTGATGACACTCCAACGGCAAATAATTATATTAGGGTGAGACTTGACTATATTAGCACATACGATAGTTCATGTAAGAACAGGAAAGTACAGCCACCAACAAGATTATCTGAATTTCTCACAATAAATGACTTACAGGATATATAGAGGACAATGAATCCCCAAAGTATTCACCTTATTTTTCACGTAAACACGGAGGCAAAACAGAACGCAGCCAGCTTCCGTTTTTTTCCGGTCCAGCACTCTTGACCACTGTGTAAATGGGAATCGCCTTGTTGTTTACCTTGTTGAGTTTAGCTATATCATATATATATATACACATATATATATATATATATATATATATATATATATATATATATATACATATATATATATACACACACATATATATATATATATATATATATATATATATATATACATATATATATATATATATATATATATATATATATATATATATATACAGTACAGGCCAAAAGTTTGGACACACCTTCTCATTCAATGCGTTTTCTTTATTTTCATGACTATTTACATTGTAGATTCTCACTGAAGGCATCAAAACTATGAATGAACACATGTGGAGTTATGTACTTAACAAAAAAAGGTGAAATAACTGAAAACATGTTTTATATTCTAGTTTCTTCAAAATAGCCACCCTTTGCTCTGATTACTGCTTTGCACACTCTTGGCATTCTCTCCATGAGCTTCAAGAGGTAGTCACCTGAAATGGTTTCCACTTCACAGGTGTGCCTTATCAGGGTTAATTAGTGGAATTTCTTGCTTTATCAATGGGGTTGGGACCATCAGTTGTGTTGTGCAGAAGTCAGGTTAATACACAGCCGACAGCCCTATTGAACAACTGTTAAAATTCATATTATGGCAAGAACCAATCAGCTAACTAAAGAAAAACCAGTGGCCATCATTACTTTAAGAAGTGAAGGTCAGTCAGTCCGGAAAATTGCAAAAACTTTAAATGTGTCCCCAAGTGGAGTCGCAAAAACCATCAAGCGCTACAACGAAACTGGCACACATGAGGACCGACCCAGGAAAGGAAGACCAAGAGTCACCTCTGCTTCTGAGGATAAGTTCATCCGAGTCACCAGCCTCAGAAATCGCAAGTTAACAGCAGCTCAGATCAGAGACCAGATGAATGCCACACAGAGTTCTAGCAGCAGACCCATCTCTAGAACAACTGTTAAGAGGAGACTGCGCGAATCAGGCCTTCATGGTTAAATAGCTGCTAGGAAACCACTGCTAAGGAGAGGCAACAAGCAGAAGAGATTTGTTTGGGCCAAGAAACACAAGGAATGGACATTAGACCAGTGGAAATCTGTGCTTTGGTCTGATGAGTCCAAATTTGAGATCTTTGGTTCCAACCGCCGTGTCTTTGTGAGATGCAGAAAAGGTGAACGGATGGATTCCACATGCCTGGTTCCCACTGTGAAGCATGGAGGAGGAGGTGTGATGGTGTGGGGGTGTTTTGCTGGTGACACTGTTGGGGATTTATTCAAAATTGAAGGCACACTGAACCAGCGTGGCTACCACAGCATCCTGCAGCGACATGCCATCCCATCCGGTTTGCGTTTAGTTGGACCATCATTTATTTTTCAACAGGACAATGACCCCAAACACACCTCCAGGCTGTGTAAGGGCTATTTGACCAAGAAGGAGAGTGATGGAGTGCTGCAGCAGATGACCTGGCCTCCACAGTCACCGCACCTGAACCCAATCGAGATGGTTTGGGGTGAGCTGGACCGCAGAGTGAAGGCAAAGGGGCCAACAAGTGCTAAACACCTCTGGGAACTCCTTCAAGACTGTTGGAAAACCATTTCAGGTGACTACCTCTTGAAGCTCATGGAGAGAATGCCAAGAGTGTGCAAAGCAGTAATCAGAGCAAAGGGTGGCTATTTTGAAGAAACCAGAATATAAAACATGTTTTCAGTTATTTCACCTTTTTTTGTTAAGTACATAACTCCACATGTGTTCATTCATAGTTTTGATGCCTTCAGTGAGAATCTACAATGTAAATAGTCATGAAAATAAAGAAAACGCATTGAATGAGAAGGTGTGTCCAAACTTTTGGCCTGTACTGTGTGTATATATATATATATATATATATATATATATACATATATATATATATATATATATATATATATACATATATATATATATATATATATATATATATATATATATATATATATATCACATTTGTCACGTCACTATATCACCGTTTAGACTAATCTGATGTTTGTAAAGTCAATAAACACAATGATTGAACAAACTATACTATACTTTACTATACTATTTCTGTGTGCACATTTTGTAATTATCGTAGATTAGCTGGGCTAACCGTTAGCTGTTAGCCATTAGCGGTGTCTGTAATAAATCAGTAACTCAATAAACGGTCCGTGAAAAAAAAAAAAATTCCAGCGGATGTCTTAGTTACAACATGATTGACCTAACTGGAGTAGTTTCATGTCGTATCCGACAACGGGAGGCTTTTAACGGATGACGTCCTGATGTTAGCTTTGCTGCTAGTGTTAGCTGTCCCTGTCAGCTGCAGCCACTGATGCTTTCTAGACATCCTGATTTCCCAAAACTGAATAAATAGCACACGTAGCAACACAAAACTGCTTTGCTAGCTCAATCATGTTGTAACGGCTGGATGGTTGATGTGTACATGCTGATTCAGGTGCTATCACAGCCGATCCGTGCATCACTATGGCTTAATAATCAACTCAGTCAATAAAAACAACCCGTCCTGTGTTAGGAGTGTATGTCGCTGACAGAAAGAAAGAAAGAAAAGGAAAAAAAAAGATAGAAAAGCAGCGTACACCTCACATATTTATTTCTCACAGTTGCGCACACGTTTGACTGGGATGCAGAAGCACCGTCTGTGTGTCGAGGGTGCGAGCTGCAGTTTCAGCTGCTCAGGTAGAGAGGCTGTGTAGCGCGGTGTGATTTTTCGCTGATTCGGTTCTGCAGGTTCTCTGCTGGTTAGGGTTGGGATCCGGATCCGGTTCTTTTTTGGAACCGGGTTCAAAGTTCCAGTTCCGGAACTGGTTCCATCACATCACGAGTGCGGCATGGCCGCATATTTCTTTCCGAACCCGACCGAGCCGGACATTATCTAATCACTAAAGCACTGAGTTTGTGTCACACAGTTGTCATGGTTACAGGCTATTTAACAGGCCGGGCGTGCGCCATGGGTGCTCAGCGGAGAGAGACCTCCGTGTTTGCGATGGGAGTGGGCGACGGGAGTGGGCAACGGGCGGTCCGACGCTTCCAGCGAGGGGAGAGGGAGAAATATAACAAAATAAGATAAAATAGGAGACACCTGTCTCCCTCTTTTATTTAATTTTCAGCGTTTAATCAAGGCGGAGGCGGGCGGCAGGAGGTCCGAGACTTCCAGCGAGGGGAGAGGTAGAAACAAACAGCTAATGTGTGTCTAATGTGTAAAGTGTGTCATCTAATTGTACTGTGCAACAGTTAGAATAAAGTTTTTGTATTTGTATGATTGCATTTGTGTTTATTATATACTTGTTTAAGTATAGCAAGTATAATGAATATAATGTCGGAATCGGTAAGAGGAATCAGTAAGGAATTGGACCGTTAAGAAGTAATCGGTAAGGAATTGGAATTGTTAAAATCCTAACAAGTCCCAACCCTACTGCTGGTACACTGGAGACAGGGATCAAGCAGTTTGTCTCACTCGGGATAGATTGTGCTTTTTTGGTTCATAGTTTTTGACTGACGTGCGATTTATTCGCGTTTAGAGGGAATTATTTTTACCGGCAATCACCGGATAACGGAAACGTGGGCACAGTTATCTATATAAAATACACAGACTAACTAACTGACTAACTGATTTACTAACATATACAACTGAAAATTGAAAAAAATTAGCTTGCACCGTTAGCTCCGATAAGGGAAAGCATGAGGGAAAGCGGTTGACCGGAAGTCACGCACAAAAACACGGAAGTTGATAACTATTTACTTCCGTGTTTGAAAATAAGGTGGATAGATTATACATATTATTCACATGCTAAAAAAAACATATAGCAGAATAGACGACATTTTTATATCTGGTATTGGACTGGGTAATGTAATATCAACTAAAATTCATGATATTATTTCGGATCATGCTGCAGTTACACGCGTAGTGACGCCCTCAATAAATACATTTTCTCATAAAATCTGGAGAATGAATAGGAAACACATGGTTGATACAGAATGTCTTAACTATGTTAAAAATAATATTGAGATATTTATAAGTAGATTTAGAAAGACTGAAAAAAATAAAATTAGAAGACAATCTTATACTTAAAAAAGTTCAAGATATTAGGCACAATTCAAATAAAGTATCTTTTATAACAAAACAGGAAAACAATTGAGTTCACTGGTTAAAGGAGTAATTAAAAGACACACTGTAGTTTTGAAGGACATGGTTTCCAACAGGGCAATAATGAACAATGAAATAATTAATCAAAAGTTTGCTGCATATTATGGTAATTTCTATAAATCTGTTATTATAACAGAGAATTATGACCCAATGCCATTTTTAAACTTAGTAGAGCTTAAATGTTTATCTGCAGAACAAAAAGAAGATCTAAAAAAGGAAATAACAATCTCAGAAATTTAAAGTGCGATTGACAGTGTTGGGATTCATAGGACCACAGATGATTTGTCATTTGTTAAAATCCAAAGACAGCTATTGGACACTCATCTCCACAGGGGATCACCTCACAACTCCCAGTGAGACCAGTCGTCAAACTTGATTAGATTGATGTCGCCAAGCATCTGTAGATGGTCTGCTCCTTTCAAACAATCTTCCTCTTTGCTCTAGAGTTGCCGAGCTGCCCACACCCCTCTTTTCTGCTGGGCCTAGAACAGCCCAGATGCTTTCTTGCTTGTGAGATGCCGAGCAGCTCCCACCACCTCTGACCAACTCAGAGGCCAATGCCCCAAACCGCTAAAGGGAGGGCAACTGATCACAGACTCTCTAAGCCTGAACCAGAGAAGAAGTTAGATTTGCAAGCACAAGGTTTGCAACTAATTTCTAGCAACAAGGAGAACCAAGCGAATTAGCACCCAGCGTCTAACTCTGCAAAGACCCTGAGCGACCAGTTTCCTTGAGTTTCACCTTTGGAACAAAGGACACAACAAAGACTGCATCTGGAACCACAGCTCTTTCCAGCCTTCTTCTGCCAGCTATGAAAAGCAACACACCACACAGTGACTCTTTTTTCCATCCATTCAAGGATCAGTAACGTAACAACTGGGCATAGCTTTATCAGGGTGACTACAGGTATGAGGAAGTTATATTTAAGACTTTTTAAGACCTTTTTAATACCACCTTAAAAAAAATTTAAGACCAAACTTGCGATGGAAATATGGACCAAAGTGAAAATATATTCTTTTACAATTAAAGGCATTGATGTCAGTTAAAAATGTACAAATGAAAATAATCAGTTGTTCAACAACATCCTTCAAATGTTTTTATTAATGTGGAAAGAGAACAGTTATTTAAACTGAGCCAGTAGGTGAAGTTTGTGAATTACCTCACCTGAAGTAAACAAATGCAAATTAAGACAGAAGGGGATATAGTACATTGTTTATTTTTGTATCTCTACTGTAAAACAAAGACATGAAAAAAATACAAAAAAAGAACACGTCCAAATAAGTTAGAGCTATAACGATTACGCCACCCACTATTTTAATTAAGGAAAATTTCGCTAATTCCAGCTAAATGTGACTATTTTCTGGTTTCTGTACCTCTCTATGAGACTTAACTGACTGTATTTGGATTGTGTTAAGGACGTCACCTTGGGCTTGTGGGACACTGTTCGGACATTTTTCATCATTTTCTGACCTCTTTCAGACCAACAGTTTAATCAGACACTATCTTCTTTAAAATTTCAACATCCATAGATGAGGGGATATTGGTGGCTCGTTCACTTTCTTTTCTTTAAACAAGAGTCTCATAAAATGCCAGTGGCAACAGAACTAAATAAGAAGGTAAGATAACAATCTAGATAACAACTAAAAGCTCATATTAAAGCTTTTTCCACAACACAGCTGTTCCTCACTATAGGACAAGCGTTTGTATGGGAGTCAGAGCTCTGCAAAAATGAGTCTGAATAAGATCAATCCCTGCAGGTTCAATGACTATAATCTAGACTCATTTAACTCTGAACAGACAGATGATCAATGTGTTGAGAACCTCCACTTTGGCAGTGATGAGTTTAGCCACAGACAATGGCTTTTATTAATGTGGAAAGAGAACAGAGAAAATGTAAATAACTAATTGTTATTAAGACTGTTATTAAGACTAATTGTCTTTTGAAGAAAAAAAAAATCAATAAATAACAACAAAAATAATTCCAGCAAAGAAGCCACTGTACCATACTACTTGCTAATATGACTTGTCACTGACCAACCCACAATAGCAGCTTAATTTCTGTCCTGGCTAACGAAACCTTATATTTCTATTATAGGCCCACCTCAGACATAACAATGTGAACACACAATTTTCATTTGAAAAACAGGAATTCTGAGGTGAGGTAAAAGAGGAAGGTGGGAAGGTAAGGGAAAGAGAAAATGTCTGACTGGACATCAAGGCATGTGCCTGAGTTCTGCTGATTTATCTTCCAGCTCTCTCGCAACCTCTTTCAGTTCTGCGACTTTGTCTTTGTATCTCTTTCTGAGTATGTTGGACTTGGTGATTAGCTGGGCCATGAGTGTGCCTGAGTGACCCTCAGCTTGCTCTGCCAGTTTATCTGCATCTTTTTCTAGGCTGTTTGCTACCTCACTCAGTGTCACCTTCTTTTTTTTGAGCTGCTCAAGGTACTCCTCTGCAACTTTTCTCTTTGTGTGTCGCTCTCCTTCTTTCTCTTTTCCTGGTCCAGGTGTAGCCGATACTGAGACCTTGCTGAGGCTGCAGCTGCCAGGAGCTCCTTTGTCAGAGGAACTTTGAGAACCCCACCACAGACAGAAACATAGTCACATATCATTCTCTGAGCAACAACTGTGTCCTCCTGCATGTTATCAGCCTCTACCTCCTTGTTTACAGAAAAGCCCCTCTCAACTGTCGCTTGACCATGAGACAGGAGCAGAAGTTTCTTGCAGAAAGTCCAGAGCTCAGGGTAGGACTGATGGAGGAGTCCATGCAGGAAAACATCCAGTCTTGTCCGCACAGGTTGGAAAGAAGAGAAGGATTCAGCTTTTGCCTCCAGAGACAAGAAGTTTCCAAACTGCTGGACAATCATGTCACCTGCCATAAAACAGATTAACACAAAATAAATAACACAATCAATCAATGTAATGAAAAAATGTACTTAACTAGACAAGCGTATCACTACTGTACTGTGCTGTGCTGTGACTGAACAAGCTTCAGGTAAGTGTGACAGTGTACATATTGCTAGACTTCTGAAAACTTAAATACCAGCAGACACACCTCCTGACAGCTGGTTGTCTTGCAGAAACCTCTGAACAAGTCGTTTCATTCTTTCCTGGCACAAGTCGGGGTCTGAGAACATGTTTGCTGGGTCCAAACATGCCATCTGCCTCACAGTGTTGTACTTCAGTGGACTCTTGTCTTGCATTTTCTGGACAATGTTAGTCAAACACTCCATGCATTCTCTTCTAAACGCCAACACACTGAGCTCTCCTACACTGCTGCTGGGGCTACTCTGGAGTTCCTAACAATAAGGGTGGAGGAGGGGGTGTAAGACTGACTACATGTTTTAAGGAGAAAAGAAAGTTTTGCTTTCCTGTATCCTAACCATTGTTTAATATTTCCCACAATACCTTTAGAACTGCTTCTGCTCCTAAGCCAATGTCCACATCCTTTAGGTGGACTCTTGTTTTCTTGTCAGTCGTGTCGAGTCTCACCATCTGCAGTGTAGTGATGTCTTTAAGGATCTCTGCCTTGATGAACCTCTTCAGCAGGCTCTGGGAACATACACATGTACATATACAATAAAAGACATAAATAACAATACAAACAAACAAGTGTTACATGCAGTGCTATACCTATCAGCAATAGTGGGGAGTTACTGAATTGAAATGGAAATATCATACACTAAATCCAGGGCATGTTATTCATTACCTTCATGAGCACAGCCAGGTCTTTGCTGATGAATGGCATCACAGGCTCATCTGTCTGATATGTAGTTAGAAAGGTGGTGAAGGTCCTGGAGATAGCCATGAAGAAGTGCAACTTGGCCATTATAAGAGAGTCCTTCCGTGCCTCTACAAGAGCGTCATAGGATGATGTTTTAGGGTTTGGAAGTTCTTTCTTCGTCACTGCATCCACATACATCACGATCATTGGCCATACTGCAATAGCCCTCTCGACGACGGGTAGGTTTTCTATCCAGCGATGCCCACAGAATGGTAGGGGAAACACAGATGTCTTGGTCAAAGTGGAGAAATCCTCTCTTCGAGCAGGAGTATTGTGGAACACTGTATGCAATGCCTTGAGTACTTTCTCCAGCTGCCAGACACTGAAGCCACTTTTGAAGGCATTGTGCAGTGTGTGCAGCCCACAGCTCCCAACCATGGTCAGCTTGGCACCTCCAAACTCTTCTGCCTGTTCTTGCTGGAGCAGGTCAAAAAACTTCCAGTTGACACTGGGTCCGTCCATGGAGATTGAAATCATATTTCTCAGGTCAAGCTGCTGCACATACTCCTGGGAATTTAAAAAACAAAAATGCAGACATTAGCGATACAGCAGTCAAGACATCTCATCTCTTACATTCTACTTCAGATTAATATCAGACTGGGAGAGATTTTAAAAAAAAAAAAGACAGAAAAGAAAAGAAACAGAAGGAAAAAAATAATACTATTTCCCAAATGAAGCAACATGAGCTATTTAAATAACTAGACAACCACTGCAGCTAGCCTATAGAGTTACAGTTTAGTGTGGGAGATATTACCAACCAAATTCTGGTAATTTTTGTCTGTGGCTGGTAAATCTGTACACTATTTAGACATTTTGGCAGGTAAACAACCAGCAAAAAATGTCTGCATTCACTATAACCCTCAAAACACAGTTCACACTGACAATATTCTGCTCACAACTTGTATGATTGGTGATTTCCTTATTAGCGAATGGATGAGTGAAGCACTGTTTCACATGATATGCTCTCCAATTTAACTTTGAAAAATATGATAATTGCATTACGAATAGTCCACTACTTTGAGCTGCAAAAAGTGCCTGTGTAAGCTTTACTCAGTGTAACCATAAAGTACCTTGCTAAAACATTACAGTTCCTATAGACATAAGCAGTGAGGTTCTGGAAGTGAAATCCCAGTGATATTCTATTACTGAATAGTGATTATAAGCCATACTGTGGAATTTATTAAAGGTAGACTGACCACGAGCTATGAGATTTAAAAAAAAAAAAATCTGCTCCAGCAGAAGCTACAAGTCTGTGCGAAATCAACCTTGTTTTAAGGGAAATGAGTTTTTTTCACGATGCCATGGAAGTACTACACTACCCACAATCCTAACGACATCTCTGGTTGGTGGAGCGCCCTGTTACCTTGGAAACGTTTACTGCACCTGCATGTCTCTGTCGGCTTGTGAATTACGTCAGCAATGAAAGAAGCACCGGCTGTGTCTGTCTACCGCAATATCATAAATAATAACAATATGAAACACTAAAAAAAAAAAAAAAAAAAAAAAAAAAAAAAAAAAAAGATCAGAGTCGGTGCTTGCCTGAGCATGTTTGGGCAGATTTTGCTGGCCCGCCGGTTATTTTCTTAACCGTTTTTGTCAGACCCTGTCAGGTGATGAATTATCATTAGCCTACATTAGCCTACTGTGCATCCCACACCTGCCTATATAATATAGTTATATATATACTATGATACGCTGATCTAAGTTATACAAGAGTTAATAAACAGACTGATAACTCACCTTGAAATGTTGAAGCAGGTCCTGAGCAGTGGCGTGGCCCATGAACTGTGACCCATAGTATCTTGACTGAACGTGGTCATTTCGCCAATAACGCACATGCAGGTCCAACTGTTTGCTTTTTGTTGTTTGGTTCAGTGTCTCGTCAAACATGATCACAAATGGGCCCGTGTTGACTTCAGCTATGAGTTGTTTTTTAATATGCGGGGCCAATCCAAATTTGGCCACGTACCTCGTTTTGTCTCGTCCACATGTAAATGTCTGTACAAGCACAGAGTCTGGAAACATGGCCTTGAACACGTCTTCTATTCCCTCATTTGATCTGTACGAATGATGGCTAGTCACCGTCCTCAGCACCCAGATCACTTCTGCTCTAAGTGTTGGCGTAGAGCCACAAGCTGTGCGAATGTCAGATGATGACGATGTTGGCTGTGGATTTCCCACCGTAACATCCTTGGTCGTAACATCCTTGCTGGCGGTGGGTAGAGTGGAGCAGAAACAGCCAATCGGAGTCTGCTGGCGGGCTCTGGTATAGCCCTTGTGCTTCCCGCTCTGCAAATGCGAATCCACCGCTTTGATTCCCATTGTCCCAAGTTTGAAATTCCTTCGGCACATAATGCAGTTGGCTTCATAAACATTTCCATGAACGGGCCTTAACCACGACGAGTAGTCTGTGTTTTCAAGCCACTTGTCATTAAATCGGCATTTTCCCATTTCGTGCAACCAAGAAGGCCACGTTAGCTAGCAAAGATGCAGCACACTCTTCTTCTTCTGCGGGTCTGCAGCAGACTCATTGCGTCACGTGATCTAAACGACGGGGCGAGATTTAGATCATTCCGTGCTTACCAGAAATTTTCGCGAGCACATTTAAGACCTGTCTGATCTGAATTTAAGACAATTTAATACTTTTTAAGGCCTTAAATTTGAAAAAATTTATTTAAGACTTTTTAACTTTTTAAGGACCCGCGGTCACCCTGTTTATCACAGCTGTACAGCCTAATCAAGACTGTTTATCCTGGTGTATGTGATTTAATGCTGTATACTGAGTAATTGTTGTGACTGCAGTTCAGTTCAGTTTAGTGTTCAGTGTTTACCTTGCTAATGCTGTTCACAAACAGATTCTTGCACACAACTAAACAATCTCTGCACTAATCCAAACTTTATGCGCACTCCACAGTCATCCCCATCCCAAAGAAAAGCCCCATCAACACTCTGAACGACCTCAGGCCTGTGGCCCTCATCCCTGGTGATGAAGGCCATGGAGAGGGTCGTAAAACAACACATCCTCACAATAACCGACACCCTGATGGACCCACTACAGTATGCTTACCGCACAGGCAGAGGTGTGGACGATGCAAAAGCATTCATCATCAACACCGTAAACAAACATCTGGAGCAGCCCCACACATCAGCCAGACTCCTGTTTGCAGACTTCTCCTCTGCATTCAACACACTGCAGCCTCACATCCTGGCCAACAAACTCACCTCCTACTTCCATATGGATGACCAGCTCACCCTGTGGATACTGGACTTTCTAACCGACAGGTCACAGAGAGTCCGGGTCAACAACACCTTCTCCGACCTCCAACACACCTCGACGGGCTCCCCTCAGGGCTGTGTGCTCTCACTTCTGCTCTTCATCCTCTACACCGATGACTGCAGATCCACACAGCCTCAGTGTCACCTGGTGAAGTATGCTGACGACACAGTCCTCCTGTCCCAGCTCTCAGGCCCCTCACAGCATCATGGATCAGCTCTCAAGGAGTTTGTGGAATGGTGCGACAGCTTATGCCTTGAGCTGAACGTGAGTAAGACCAAAGAGATGGTGGTGACTTTCTCCAACAGGCAGAGAGAGCTGGCTGCAGCATCCATCATCTCAATCCACGGGAAGCCGGTGGAACTGGTGGAGGAGTAGAAATACCTGGGTACCAACTTCAACAGCCTGCTGAAATTCTCCTCCAACACAGAGGAGATTATCAGGAAATGTCACCAGGGCAGTATCTCAGCAAAAACATCCTTCTAACTTTTTATTACTCCTTCATTGAAAGCATCACCACATTCTCCATAACTTGCTGGTTCCACTCCATCAGCCTCCAGAACAGAAACCGCCTGGAGAGCACGGCCAGAGTCTGCTCTAAGATCATTGGACTTCCAACAAGAACTCTTTCCTCCATCTTTGAGCAGCAAACACTCAGGTTAGCCAACAGGATTATACAAGACCCCTCACATGCACTACACCCCACATTTGAATGGCTCCCCTCAGGGCGGCGACTTCGCTGCCCCGGCTGCAGGACACAGAGGAGAAAAGCAACCTTTGTTCCCAAGGCTGTTCACCTCCTCAACTCCTCCGAACCCACCGCCCCAAAAAACCACACACACAGACTGGCAAAGCTGTGAACTCTGTTCTGCACTCTGCCCCCCCTCCCCCCCCCCCAAACTGTTTACAACATAACTACCTCGCTTTCAGACGCACCTTATAATCTGTGTTGTCATTATTTTCATGTAACTATCTTTTCTTGCTCCATGATAATTATTTACTTGACTGCACCTTATGTCTGACTCAGTACTGGCTCACTCACAAATAGCTCTGTTGACAAATTTATTCCCAGTGGTACACTTGTCTTTTTTGCACTACCAACCATTGGTCCAGTATTAGTCCACTTCATTTAGCTCTGTCTGATATTTATTCACTGCTGTAACTTCTATCCTCCATCCTTTTGCACTACTACACTTTTTACTCTGTCCATCCCAGTCAGCTCTGTTTATTTATTTATTTATTTATTTATCGATTTATCTCCAGTGCATTTACTTTTTTGGTGCTTATCACACTACAACCATTCGTCCTTTCTGTTCATTCAGTATTGATCCACCTCATTTAGCCCTGTTTAGATATTTAATAATTATTATTAATTATTATTAATAATAATTAATAATAATTAATTAATATTCATTTCCCGCTGTAATCATTGTTCTCTTGCACTATAACCACTCTGTTATTAATTTCTTATTCTAATTATACAGTCCTGTTCACATAACTATTCACTGTCATTGGTGAATATATAAAAACTGCAAATCTGAATGTATATATAGACATACACACACCACAGATAACATTTTTTAAGAGACACTTTTTTAAGAGACACTTGTCATTCTTACACTGTACATATTTTATATTTTGTAGATTTGTACATACCTGTGTCTTGTGTATATTATTCTGTCAGCTATCACTTTGTTTTTTGTATCTAACCTTTGTCTTTTTGTAATGCTGCTGCTCTATGTGCCTTAAATTGCCCCCTGGGGACAAGTAAAGTTCTTTGAATTGAACTGAATTGAACTGAACTGAACACATATCAGATTCATACAGACTCATTAACAACTAGGCTTTCAACAGAGCTACACCCAAAGAGCCATGTCAAAGTTCCCACTTCTTTTCCTTTGTCTTTGTCTTTGTCCTGACCACACAGTAAGACAGACCTGTCCCGATCTGAAGCCCTCTTTGATTCGGACATCTTGTAGTTCTCTGTTGTCAGCCATTTTGTTTTGTAGGCCAAATGGCCCTTTGATCACCACACCCGTCTCTCACTCTCTCACTCACTCACACACTCTCTCACTCATTCACACAGTCGCACACACACACACACACACACACACACACATACACATATTTGCTTTGCTACTTTAAGAATAAATGTAATTTTGGAATCATACCTGCTGTCTGTTTAATGTTGCACAAGGGTGAATGAATAGTCAACCTCTGCTGCGTCAAGAACTCAGAAATCCTTCAGGCTTTACTGTTAATTTTGGTTATGGTTATTATTCAATTATTAATCAAAACTAGTCCATACCCACTGGTAGCTTTGTCACCTTCTACCTATGCCAATCCTCAATGCCTATGTGCAGTTTCACATAGACTGACCACGTCAGTGAGTAGAAAAACGTGAGACAGACAATGACTGACTGACAGAATGACACACTGACAGTTTCTGTGATTATGTACAGCATACCATTCCATCACTTAGTCATACCAAAAATTAGAAAAAAAAAAAAAAAAAAAAAAAAAATTCGGCCACAAGGGGAGCCACAGCGATCGGTCACATTTTAGCCATTTTTAAGCATTTTTCTGTTATTATAGTGCCACCCAGTTGCCAATTAGAGTTAAATTTCTCCTGTCACCTTGAGGCGTCCTGTTCTACATATCTACCAAGTTAAGTAAAAATCGATAAGGCGGTTAGGCCTAGATAAGAAATTAGCTCTCTAGCGCCCGGGTCAGTTAACAAATAAGGGGTGGCAAGATCAGCAATTCGGAAATATCTTCAAAAATAATTTTAAAAGCATGCATCAGATTTCTTAAAGCCTCAGTGTGTAAAAATGGTGAATAACAGTGACATCAGCGGTCAAATTCTAGATTGCAGCGCTCACTCGCTCACCCCTCCCGTCGGGTAAGTGACGGTGGCCTTGTGGGACAAAAAGCCTTGCGCAGACAGCAGAGATGTTTTTCGAGTTTTTCAGGAGTATCTAGCGACAAGGTGAATATTTATTTAGGAATCTAAACCATGTTACGATATGTTATAACTTACCACTGAGATATAGGTTATCTGTAAGATATATGTTAGGAGTGTTTTATTTCTAATTGTTTTGGTAACACGAGCAAACATTAGCACAGTAATGCTAAAATAACACGTTTTATGTGATAGTCACGGCACAGTGTGGCAAATATAGGTTGGTATGATTATAATATATGCGTTTGCAGAGTGTTCTTCCACAGGACACAGGGAGAGGAGGAAGAGGGAGGAGGTAGAGACGGTGCAGGAACAGCAAGGCGAGGAGGTAACATTTGTGTCTCGGCTACCCAGAGGGAAGAGGAGGAGGAGAGGGTGGCAGCCTTCGCAGCAGCGCGAGAGGAATCAACAGATTAGGCTGTAGGCTAGGCTAACCATTTAGCTGTAGCTCTGGGATAACGTTAGCCAAGGCTAGGATAACGTTAGCACGTAAATGTAGCCGTCACTCGAACTTAGACGAGAGGGAGAAGTAGTTGCAAACATGAAGCCAAAATGATTTTAAAATATCAGACTGAATTATCTGTCTAGCAGAAAGCAGGCAACCTCCGCATCCCTTGTGAAATCCTTCTCCTTCAGGAGTTCTTTTCACCTGGAATAAGCAACGCGGATATTCACTCGCGTTTTGTCCCGTCCTCGCTTATCTGATCTTTTCCTTTTATTTGGTGGCGTGGTTTCCCTCTTATGCAGCAAAACATACGTGTGGTCCTCCATTTAAAGTGTGACAGAATCATAAAAGCACAAAGCAGGTTCACGCAGAAGCACCCCGGATTGATCTTCACCTTAACCGTCTCCAGTGACGGCAAGTTCTAGGTAAACGCGAAAGGCAGAACGCGTATATCCCTTTCGGCCACTGTATTCAAATATTGCGACGCAAGAGGGCAGCCTCCATCAGACTGCGCCCTGCCTGTGTATATACAGAAAAGTCATTCTAAGCCTTTGAGAAAGCTTCCATTTGTATGTGAATTGCATTACACTTTAGTAAATATATATTTATGAAAGCAATGATATTTGCTAATAAACAACCATGTAGATTACACATTGTAACTTTAAAATGTACATTATGTATTTTTGTTGGTTTTATGTCATTTGGAATGACATTTGCACCATTTCTTATCAAAAGTAAGACTGAATGCTCCTGAAAATGTCAAATGGAGTAACTACGAAAGAATGTATAATACATGTACATGTGTATACATATTAAATATTTTATCCACCTACAGTAGATTTAAGTGTACTTATAAAAAAAAAATCTTTATTTTAAAAGCATTAAATTGAAATAAGATATTTTTGGAGTATTTCTATATTTAAATTTTAATGCATTTTGGCAATATTGAGCGGGATATATCCTAAAGGCACCCCATAATGCTTGACAAAATATGTAAAATTTGCTAAAAAACACAGTGTTGCACTGCAAAAGTGGATTACATTTATTCCACATGTATTTTCCTGTATATAATCATTTTTTTATGAAAAAAATACGTTACACCAAATGAAACTGGGTTGTGTCAATTGTAACCGGTTACACCATTTATAATAATAATAATTTTATTTATAAAGCACTTTTCAAGCCATGCACAAAGTGCTTTCCAAAGTAAAACAAACAAGCAAGCAACACAAAAACAAGCAAACACAAAAGACAATAAAACAATAAAAACCATAAAACATAATATGTGATGAACTGTAGGCCATAGTGTAGAAGTGAGTTTTGAGAAGGCTTTTGAAAGTTGTGATGGAATCTGTTGATCTTATACAGAGGGGAAGACAGTTCCATAAGTGAGGGGCCATCACAGAGAAAACACAGTCACCCTTTGTTTTTAATCTCGAGTGAGGAACCATTAATAAATTTTGCTCCTCTGATCTCAAAAGTCTGGCTGGTGAGTACCGCGTTAGAAGTTCTTTTATATATTCTGGGGCCAGACCATGAATTGCCTAATGAGTGATTAATAGAATTTTGAATATAGGAAGACTAGCTCTTAAGGCACAGCTAATGGCGATCCTTATAAATAAAAACAAAAATAAACAAAAAACAATAGCAAAAAGACAGTAACAATAGTAATAGGGAGTACCACATCCCCTACCCTAAACCCACCCACCCACAGGACCCAAAGAAGAACCAGAGATGGCTACAATAATGATTTTAAAGTGGTGATGGCATCATCCCAACATAAAATGTTGTCGGGTTTGGCCAAATGCAAATTGGCTGCCCAACGTTCCATGATGGCTATACTAAGACTCAAATAGCAATATGCCAAAATCAAGCAAACAAAGCTAATAAAAAGCTAAATAACAGAAAACTTCTATTCATTAGAAAAAGCCAATAAGCCGTCAGCACCATAGGCAAACAATGGAAATAATAATATCCTGCCAGATATAAATCACTGATTAACAAAGCGGATGGTTGTTAATGTCACAAAAAAAAAGTATAAGCAGAATCTAACAAGAGATAAAGAAAGAAAAAAACGGCAGGTATTGCAGTACAAAGTTGCCAATGAAAAAAGTCAGAATGTCAGTAAACGCCACCTAAGTGACGTCCAGAGACGTCCCATCAGCTGGCTCTGACGTGCCTTCCAAGAAGTAAACAAACCGGCATACAGAGTACAGTACAGTACAGCAGCCTAGAGTAGACAAGAGCTAGCTCACACCATGAGCCTTACCCCTGTCAGTCAGCAGGATTGTCGTCCTCTGGAGCTAGAAACTTCTCCGCCTCAGATGGATCACAGAATAGATGCTGTTCTGAACCACGAATGAGTTTGATGACAGCCGGGTAGAGCAAGAACACCTGATAGCCCAAATGTCGAGCCCGATGCATGACAGGGTAGCAGGGGCTTCTCAGTTTCTAAGTGTAATCGCTGTAGTCCGCGGTGAAACGGATGGTGTGCCCTTCGACTTCAACCGGACTTCATCCCTGGCTTCTTTGAGAATGCGGTCTCTGTCTGTATACCGGAGACATTTCAGGATCATGACTCTAGGAGCCGAAGGGGATTGTCGCGGGGGGCCAATGCGGTGAGCCCACATTAGCTCCGGAGGATTAGCGGCGAGCTTCGGGAACCACTTCGGAATGTTAGCACTCAGGTAGGCTAACGCATTGCCCTTTTCTTCTCCTTCTTGTAAGTAGATCAGCCGTAGGTTGTCCCTTCTGCTTCTGTCCTCCAAATCTGCCAGTTTAGACTGGATCTGGTCTAGAGACTCGCCTTGTAGAGAAGCTGTAGCCTCCGCTTTCTTTAAGCGCTCCTGAAGTTTGGCAGAGATTATGCGTTGTTTGTCAATCTCCTCGGCGTGTTTAGTCAGAGTCGCTTGCATCTTTTCCAGCTGAGTCTCTAAGCGATCAAATCTTTCGTTGGCATTCTTCTCAGCTTTGTTGAAATGTTTCATAAGGACAGCTTCCAGAGAGGCCACTGTGAGAAAGTTCTCAGATACCTCGTCATCATCCTCACAGACCAGTTTTTTTAAAAGTGTCTCTGGTTTTACTGTTGTTCCGACGGTCTCGTGACATTGCAGAAAGCAGAGATTTTAAGCTTTCAAATGATCCAAGTTTGGAAGAGTTTGCAAGAATAGAAAATGAGCAAGTTTGCTTCAAACAAATTGGAGGGAGAGGAGCTGAAGTACTAGCCTGCCATCTTACTCACGTGAGATCGATTTGAAGTGTTTTTCAAAAAATTCAAAATGGCAGAAAATCTATATAACCGGAAGTTATGGGTTCTTGAGGCAAATTTGTTCCTCATGAGGAGAGGCATCTCTCAGCAAAGTTTCATGTCTCTACGACATACGGGGCATGAGATATGCCCATTCAAAGTTTGCAATTTCAATCGGTTGCTATAGCGCCCCCTTTGGCCAATTGATGTAATATTGCTTCATTCGCATCCTCCTATGACCCTCTACCACTGTGCCAAATTTCACATGGATTGACCAAGGCCCTGTTTAGACGACAACGGTTTCTCTAAAAACGGAAAAGTCTGTCCTTTGTGTTTTAAAAAACATCTGCATTTATATGACAACGTTATTGAAACGATGCCCGTTCACACGGAGCCACAAATTCTACTGGAAATTAGGGGTGCACAATAACTATCGGGCCAATAACAGGAATTATTACGTCATTCCGGTAAGTCTGATATCATGACAAATAGCCCCGATAACATATATAATTTTGTCAGCACAGCAGTGCCCCGCTCCCACTATGAGACCTGAATGTCCTGCAGTGAATGCTGCACATTCGGTATTCGGTGGAATAAGTGAAAAGCAAGGCCGAATAATAGCGGAGTGTTTTGATAACGCAATCAAACAGCGTGCGGTGACGGACAGAGTAAAATGTCGGCAGTGTGGAGATAAACAGTAACGGCGAATCCCGCCGGTTGTGGGTTGAACGGGGGTCACAGACACGGACAGGAATACGTATTCCTGTCAAATATGGCGGCGCATTATAACGGCTTACCGGGTCCAGGTGAATAACTTGTTGTCATGACTGCCCAAAAGTACCTGAACAGCTGAGCCATGGCGGCATGTGGCGTATCAGAGGAGAAACTTTAGGGACTGTTCGTTACTTATGAAGGGACTTGTCAGGGGAGGAGGGTGGCTGGTTGATTTTTATTTCATTTATTTATTTTATTTTGATCCCCCCTATGTTAATCACTTATTGATGCTGTTTTTGAAGTATGAATAAGTCAATAAGTAATTTATTCCATTGAAATATCATTGATACATTATAGAAAAGTGCTTTATCTTTTTATAAAGGACAAAAGGCACATCTGCCTCATTTTTGCTGTGGTATAGTGATACTACTCAGAACTGTGATACTGTCACTGGTATCGTACCGTGGGTCCCAATTTTGGTACTGTGACAACACTATCTCAAAACACACAGACTCTGTGTCTCTGTCTCTGTCTCTGTCTCTCTCTCCTAATATGAGATAAAAGAACAACTGAACCCCATTTACCTTAGTGAAAAGGTATTCATTTGAATGGAACCATAAGCCCAAATTCTTTAAACTTATTTTTTTGTTACTATGGAATGCACTTTTTAAGTTGTTTTCATAGACAAGTCTAACTTGTTGAGTGGAATCATTTTCTATATATATTTATTTTTTTGAACTTCTGGAATGAACTTTTTCAGTTTGTAATCCCGATGCATGTATTTGCATCAGTTCAAGGGGCCTTTATTTTTATATCAGTAAGTAATGCACCTTATTTAAATTGATGTTCATTTGAGATATGAAATAGTTTTTTTGTTTGATATCTTTTTGAGAAATGTTTGAGATGCTTGCCAATAGTTTTTTATTGGAAAAAATAAATATCTCTTCATTTAAAGAGTCAAAACTGTTTTGGTTTTGTTCATAGTATTGATGTCATATCGGTATCGGCCTTTAGGAGCTGAAAGTTATCAGTTATCGGTATCGGTTTAAAAGAAAAGTTATCGCGCATCCCTACTGGAAATGCTGTAGTATGCACGCCAGGCCAATGGGTGGCAGTGTAAATCTGCAAAGCAACACCACGGCATGACGCCATGCGCCTGCACTGAAGCGCCTTCCTCTACAACGCGGTGATTACAAACCAAAACAAAGAAGGCACAATGGCAAAAGCATGCACAGATAACTTTGTCTGGATGGACAATAAGGTGGAGTTGCTACAGTAACAGATCTACACTTCACTTCAAATCAACAGGGTGAGCAGCACAAACAGGGCTCGGCATTGTTGTTGTGATGGTCCGCATGCCTAGTGACTGGAACTGTAATGCGCATGTGCGAAAAGTCTCCATTTTCAGAGGAACTGCATATTGCAACTTTACATGACAACGGAGACACTGCCGTTTCCAAAAAGTTGCACTCTGGAACCCGTTTTCAAAATGTCGTGTTTTCAGGCACCCAAAACGCCAGTGTCGTGTAAACGATCGGCCAAAACACAACTAAAGTTTACTGTTTTCAGTTGAAATCGTTGTCGTATAAACGGGGCCCAAGTCAGTCAGGAGAAAAACGTGGAACAGAGACACAGACAGACACACCCACAGACAGAGTTTTCGTCATTATATAGTAAGATTCCAAATTAATAGTTTAGCGTATTTTATGATACTGATTTCTTTAACTGGCTATCCTTTTCCTTTTCCAGGAATGGTGCCTCACAAGGTGATTTAATATTAATTAAGTCACATTATTTAACATAATTATCATTATTATTATTATTAATAATAATTATTAATTATTTCCGATCGCCAATTTACAACATTAATGGTGTCCCCTTTGTGAGGCCTAATATTGCTGTTCCCAACATAATTTGTGCCTCCGTGTGACACCTAGAAATGTTGATGATCACTACATGATTGGTGCCTCCATGTGACGCCTAATTTATGTTTCTTACATAATTGGTTTTCGTGTGACGCCTAATTTATGTTCCCTACAATAGCTTTCCATCAAAAAAGGCACCTGGTATGGATGGATTACCAATAGAGTTTTATTCTACATTTTGGACACAGATCAATTCATTATTTTTAAGTGTTGTTAATAATGCATGGAAACAACATGTTATTCCACAAACCATGTATCAAGCAATTATTGATGTAATACCAAAATCAGGACGGGAGGGTAACACTCCATCAGAGTATCGACCAATTAGTTTAATCAATAGTGACAATAAAATTAATACCAAAGTCCTTACAAATCGAATAGCCAAAATACTCCCAGATATAATTCATTACAATCAAACTGGCTTTATACAGAATAGAAGCCTTAAAACCAATATTAGGACTTGTATGTCATTAATTCAGTATGCCAAGAAGCAAAAACTAGACTTGACAATGATGGCAGTTGATGCAGAGAAAGCTTTTGACTGTTTGGAATAGGTATATCTTTTTAAAATATTAGAAAAGTTTGAATTTCCTGAGGAATTAACTGACATGATTAAGACAATTTATAAGTCACCTACAGCACATCAATAAGATACCTTGGTTGTAGCATAAGTACTGAAAAAAAAAAACACAATTATGGGTCGGTGACAAATAAGTGTTGGCAAGATGAGCAATTCAGAAATATCTTGAAATGAGTTTCAAAAGCATGCATCAGATTTGTTAAAATGTACATTCTGTATTTTTGTTGGTTTTATGTCATTTGAAGTGACATTTGCACCATTTCTTATCAAAAGTAAGACTGAATGCTCCTGAAAATGTCAAATGGTGTAACCACGAATGATAAATATTAAATATTTTATCCACCTACAGTAGATTTAAGTGTACTTATGAGAATTTTTTTTTGTTTTAAAAGCATTAAATTGAAATAAGATATTTTTGGAGTATTCTATAATTAAATTTTAATGCATTTTGGCAATATTGAGCGGGATATATCCTAAAAGCACTCCTTTTTTCTAAATAATGCTTGACAAAATATGTAAAATTTGTTAAAAAAAAAAAAAAACACAGTGTTGCACTGCAAAAGTGGATTACATTTATTCCACATTTATTTTCCTGTATATAATCATATTTTTTATGAAAAAATACCAGTTACACCAAATGAAACTGGGTTGCGCAGGGCTCAACAGTGCGAGCGTTTCACTCGCATTTGCGACTAAAAATAGGTGTGTGCGAACTGTAAAAAATATTTAGGGGCACCTGTGTGCATAAAAAAATCAGCCGAAGCAGCCTATATTTTTGTCAATAAAAAAATATGATAACCACTGTCAGCACAATGAATATAAGTCCCACTGTCGGCAGCATGGAAATAAGTCAAAGTGTGGAGGAAGCGGTGGACCTACGGGGAAGCCTGCTGCGTTCTCCCCGCAGTTAGGGACCGTTCTCCATGGCCAGGCTGTCGGCTGGGTGGAAATAAAACCCTTCTCACACAGAGCGTGCAAAGCGCAGACCTCCGCTGACGAACCCATTCATTGTGTATGTGCTACCGCGGCGCAAGAGCGCACCGCTCTGCCGCCGAGCTGAGCAACAAGAGGGCGCCGTGCAACACCCTGCAGAGCTTCAGAGGACCTGGAGAATGTTTTAGGATAGTAATAACATTATATAAGATAATCATATTGCAAAGATAATATATATAAGATGAATGAACATTAAAGACAAAATTAAATTGCAATACTTTTTCAAAACTTGATGATTTTACCTTTCTGTACATTTTGTATACAAATTAATTAAATAATTTTGCTTGTAAATGTCTATTTGCATCACGTTTATTACGGAAAACATATTATTTGATCAATTTACATTGCGCCCCTAAAGTTCTTCGTGCGCTCCTTTCTTTTTCAACTTAGGAGCACATGTGCTCCTTGGGAAAAAAGTTAGCGTCAAGCCCTGTTGTGTCAATTGGTGTAACCAGTATTTTTTATACAAATATGATACACTGCCTGACCATGTTCCTCCTACAGTCAAACACCATTGCTTGTTGACAAAATGGACACTGAAAATCAAATATGACAGTCAACAAGGTTAATTGAACTTGTTTTGGTTTTTTTTAATGTTATTTCAATTCAGAAAAAAGAACATTGACAACAGTGAGCTAATTTCTTCCACTGTAAATTCTTTGCTGAAAAAACATTTTACAATCATTTTTCATTTTAAAATTTAACTCATGTTTTGTATCTTAAGTTCTGATAAGAAAAAAGTCACCTGACAACAACTCATAAGGGTGAACTTGTCTACTATTGTGAATAAAGTTGATAAAAATTTAATGAGAGAGAAAGTTCAGAAAAAGGAACATCTTACAACAACTCGTAAGGACATAATTGGCCCTTGCTGCAGCATTAGTATTCATTAGCATTAGAACTCTATGACAAGCCACTTTTTCCTTGTCAGAAACGGGCATCTAATGGAGAAAATTGGTTTTATTTATTTAGTTTGATTACTTTAGTTTTCTATAAATGTATCATATATTAGTAATGAAATAGCAGAAATGTATATAATGGTATTTTACAGACATAAATTTTAATGTTTGAGTAACATTTCTACTTTAAATGAATTATTGGATTTTTAGGTATTTTACAGCTACTGTACAAGTTCAAAACTAGTTTTTTTTTTATCATTTTTTATTTTTTTATTCATCTTTAATTAGCATCATAAACTATTGCCATCATAAACTGCTGATATTTGACATAATTGGCCTATAACAGAATGGCTTTTAATAGGAGTCAAATGGTGTAACCGATTACACCATTTGACATATCATTTTAAAATCAAATTTGACAGGCATTACCATGGACACCTGTGTGAGCAAATGGCCTTGGTCTCAATATTTCAAACATAATTCTTTAAAGTAAATATTCATTTTTATGATTCATATGAATTATTAATGTGTTTCTAGGGTCATACCATTTGACATGTACACTTACCAAACCTGACCAAAGCCTAAAAATGTCAATTTATGAGTAATTTTTAAGAGATTCTAACCTTGTCATACAGCAGTTGTGATCATCAGGGGTCCTTCTCTGTAATACCATTTCCTGTCACATGGCATGTTCTTTACAATATTAGAAAAATGGCCTCTTAAATGGTGGTTACACAACTTGACACTTCATGTAGTTTACTTGACTTTCATGATTCCCCAAATTAAATTTCATATTTAGAACAATTGTATTCCATTAGCTTTATTTAATATAAAAAATGTAATAATATAAGATCATGCCAAACTAGTTGATACGTTGTTTTATTGAGAATTTTAGTGTTTTAAGCAAGTTTAATTATTTGGTGCAAAGTTTTTATGGTTACACCACTTAGACATTTTTGCCATGATCCTCTAATATATTCTCTCAAAATGGATTAAAATTTTGTACTGGATCCACACAAAAAGAAAGTCTGTAAGTTAATCATACATTTATTTTCAAATTTTAACCCTTTTGAACTTGACTAAACCATATGGACACAAAAAAAGTAGCGTCACGTCATTATCTCTCTTTGATTAATGATCTGAAAACCAGTATTGATAAATGGTCGGATTTACCTATGAATTTGATAGGAAGAATACATTTGTTTAAATGATATGGTTGCCAATATTTCTTTTTATTTTTCAAACTATTTCATTTACTCCTCCAAAATATTGTTTTGTTTTTTTTTACACGGCTCAACGCTTTAACTTACCTCCTTTATTTGGGCTAATAAAGCACATAGGTTGAGTAAAACAATTTTGCAAAATGCAAGAACTGAAGGAGGTCTTAAGCTTTCAAATCTAGAGTGTATTACCATGCTTCTCAGATGTTCTATATAGATCGTATAATCAATAACACAGGGGAAGAGCCCTGGATAAATATTGAAAGCCAACAGTTAAAGCCTCACAAATTCTTTACTGCTCTGTTTACAAAACACAATATAAAAGTATCTAATTTTGTAATAAATAGCACATTAAAAACATGGAAGAGAATTGGAAATATATTAGGAGTACAACTTGGTATACCTAGGAACACAGGGCTTTGGAAAAATCAGTCAATAAAATTTCAAAATGTGGAGCTTAACTGGGTCTCTTGGAGGGTAGGGAAATAAATATTTATCAAATATAATCATGCATAACAAGGAACAATCATTTACTGAACTTCAAAATAAATTTACATTGACAAACTAAGAATGTTTTAGACATTTACAGCTAAAAAAGGTGGATTACTGAAAATTTTACTTTACACTATGATCCGGTGCCCGGACCCCTTGATGTTGTTTAAAGAAAGAAAAAAGGAAAGAATACTTTGCAAAGTATATAATATGCTACTGGTGGAACAATCTAAACAGTATTCAATGCAAAAACTATATAATGTATGGAACAAAGATCTCCATTTTATAGAAGCTGAAACAAGATGGACGGAGTGTTTACCTCACTAACAGTATCACCACAAATGAAAATCTACCGTTAATACAATAAAAATTAATAACAAGAATATATTACACAAGAGATAAAATTCATAAGTTTTATCCAAACTTATGAAGCACAGCTGTATATTTTTCAATATGTTGGAAATATAAGATATCCTTGGGATGGCGGATTATGTTCTCCTCCCATCTCTATAAAAAACTCATTTTAAAACACTGGAAAAAAGCAGAAGCTCCTACTTTACAGATCTGGGAAGATTTAATGAGATATTTAGATAGAAAAGACCTTATTTTAGGATTACAACAAAATAAAGCAATTCTGTGAGGTTTGGGAACACATATTTTGCTTTATAAGTTAAACCAAAATGATGGATGGCAGGAAAGAGAAGGACTCTGGTGGGGATCAAGGGCAGGTGTGTGTCACACATGTGTGCATGTGTGTATGTGTTGAAGGGTGTGGGACAGGGGGAATTGGAATGAGAAGCATGTGATTAGTGTTTAGAATGTAGGAATGAATGTATTGTGTCTTATTTTATGTCTTGTGTATATAAATGTATAGAGGGAGTGATGTTTTATGTTGCTTGACACCATTCTAGGTTAGGATATGTTATGGAATACATATTATGGGTTTAAAGGAATTATTAGTTTTGTTGTTGAAAGACTGTAAGTAAAACCCCATGGTGTACAACATGACATTAATAAAGATAATTAACATTATACAAAAAAAAGAAAGAAACCATGTTAAAATGGTATGGGTGATCAACAGACAGATATAGAGTGCAGAAGTCACGCCCCTTCCAGTGAAGCTCATGGGACCTTAGATCGGAAAAAAAATATGAATGGCAGTAAATGAGGAGAGAAATGTTATCTTTTGGTCCCATTTGAGTTGTGACATGAAATCCAAGTATGTCGTTCATGAATTTAAAACATAAATTTTAAGGTTAAGAAAGTCATACTTTGTGGTAAAACTGTTGAGATACTAGCTTTTGAAAAAACGTAATTAGAAAGACTACACAGGAGGCGGTCGCGTATGTGACGTTATAGCTTTCGCTCGCTTCCAGCAGCTTGGAGTGACTGCAACCTGTAACAAAACACACAGACAATCATAAATCAATTAATCATAACACAGTGGAATTTCAGCAGGGAGGCCAAGCTGCAGGAAGCGAGCGAAAGCTATGACGTCACATACGCGACCTCCTCCTGTGTACTCTTGAGTCTTTCTAATTAAAAAGCTTATATCTCAACAGTTTTACCACAAAGTATGACTTTCTTGACCTTAAAATGTATGTTTTAAATTCATTAACAACATATTTAGATTTCATGTCGCAACTCAAACGGGAACAAAAGATAATATTGCTCTACCCATTCACTGCCATTCATATTTTTTTCCGATCTAAGGTCCCATGAGCTCTACCGAAAGGGGTGTGACTTCGGCACTCTATAAGTTCAATAATGAAAAAAAAATGGTTGGTGTAGTACAAATAGGGTACGTCCCAAGTCTCTTATTTTATACTGCTAACCCCTAACTCCTTACTTGAACCGGAAGTCGTTCGAGCTCCGCCATCTTTAAGGCCGTCTCATGTCTCTTATTCCTGCCAGTAAGGAGTTAGCATTAGGCGTTAGGAGGGATCTGTTAGGTGCGATGAGTAAGGTAACACGAGAGGTTCCTAACAGGAAGTCTTTTTCAGCTTGAGGCCATGACGTATAAATACCCGCCCCCTTCGTCTGTCTCATTTGAACGAGATGGCGGAGAAATAGCAAAAGTGTACCCGTTACATGCATTCTTTGCAATGAAACGCTGTAATTCACATGCCTATGTGACTACAAAGTAGGGATGGGCAAACAATCAAAATTCATTATTCGATCATCAAAAAAAATTAACGATCAATTATCGATTAATTGATAAGCGAGTATTTCAAAAAGAGAGAAAACAAAAGAGTGCAGTGCAGACTGTCGCCGCAAGAGAGCGCAGCTGCCCCAGATTTGAACTCAACCCCCCAGGCCAAAGAGGAAGAATGGCACGCATGCGCAGTTCACCCCTGGGTGTTTACAACTGCTGCCAGCCAGAGTTACAGGCTTCAGTTTTCAGCAAAACCCTCCGTCTTTCAATGGCGTAGTGTTTTCAGAGGCCTCAAGGGAAGCCGCCGAGGCTTTGGAGAGCGATGAGAGCCTCCGTCTGTTTCTGATTTTTTGCCTGGCATAGGTCCGGCGGGGGTCTCGTAGGCCCGTCGAGCCGCCGTGCCAACGAGACCCCCCCGCCCGGCGAGTTGCCATGCCAACGAGGCCCTTCCGCCCGGCGGCTCGCCGGACCTATGCCAGGCATTGTAGGGGAAACACTGCGACTATCGATCAAAATTATTTGTGATCGATCAAAAGCCTTAACAATCAATCATCGATAATCGAAAATTGATGCCCATCCCTACTACAAAGAGTAACGTTAATGATATTTCGTGCAAGACTGTCATGTTGTAATTAAGTTTATTTCATTCACAACCGGTTGCGGTGTTCAGCAGACTGTCTGTGACGCGTGGCTGTTAAATGTGCAGCTGCTCGAGTGATATAACACCACACATACACAAACACATACACAAAAACATTTGCCCATCATTAATTGTCCTGCATGTCATGTGAGTGGAATAATGTTTAATAGGCTGTAGGTAAGGTATTAATTATTAATATTAATAGGCCTATTAATTATTATTACTTTCATTAATGTTGTTGTAAGCTACTGTCATTACCGTCTGTCCTGCATCTCTCTCTGTCTCTCTCTCTTTGTCTCTCTGTCTCTCTCTCTGTCTCATACGGATTACTGTTAATTTATTATGTTGATCTGTTCTGTACGACATCTATTGCACGTCTGTCTGTCCTGGACGAGGGATCCCTCCTCGTGCTCTTCCTGAGGTTTCTACCGTTTTTTCCCCCGTTAAAGGGTTTTTTTGCGGAGTTTTTCCTTATCCGCTGTGAGGGTCCTAAGGACAGAGGGATGTCGTATGCTGTAAAGCCCTGTGAGGCAAATTGTGATTTGTGATATTGGGCTTTATAAATAAAATTGAATTGATTGAGGTAGACTGACAGGTCTGATGTCTTATTCACTCAGCAGCTGACTTGTTGAATGATGGCGAGTGGATTTAATCTGCTTTGATCTGCGAATATAATGTGACTTGGGATGTACGCCAAACGCTGGCTCCGTTATGCAGCAGATCCAGCTGTGCCGCCCATAGGTGCCGCCGTCACCAGAATAGGACGTCGCTTTACGTGACGCTTCAGGTTAGGTGGTTAGCAGTAATTTTAAGGGACTTGGGACGTACCCATAGTCTCTGAGTAAGTAAAAAGTGATGCAACCGTCCCGGTCTCCCCTACAAATGAATAAATGAGCCTCACGTCACCTCCGTCGCTGAGCAAAGCAACACGTTTACAAAAGACGCTTTCCGGTGGTTCAGTGTGACGTTACCAGAGAACAGCATGGCTCGGGGCCAAGAGGATCAATAGTGTACAATTTCATATCAGACAATTATAGCAGCATATATTTACCGATTTCTTGCAGACTCTCCATCCAGACTCATCCCTCTTGTAGCTCAGCAAGCACTCACCCACTGCCCTCGCTTTATGCTCATAATCCATAATAGTAACGTAAACGTTACCCTGCTAACCTAGCAGTAATGACGTTACAGCGGGCTAACGCACGATACTGTTATCCCCCACTCAACAAAGAAATCAAAGTCTACCTCTACAGAGCTAGCGTTAGCTTGAATGAATGAAATATGCTATGCAATGGCCTCATCGTTTGTAAAGAGCAGCTAGCACGCTTATCTGAGGTCTGTGGCAACGCTGTCGGTCTCTGTTCCCTGGAAGGCCTTTATGTCAGCCAACACCTATCTCACCAAGAACGTGAAAATCCAAAACTATCTGAGTGAAATAAAAAAAGACTATCGTTAGCAGAGGTGTCACACTATCCAGAAAAAAACGACATCCGGTTATAGATTTCAAAACAAAACCCTCATTCACAATTTTAAGTTAATAAAAATGTACTAGGTGCTATAATAAAACATTAAGTATACTTTCAACGATATTAAGTGATTTAATGGGGTGCTCTGGTGTTGGTTTGTACAGAACAAAACATTTAACTGAGCGAAAAACTACATGAATCTTATTTTGAAGGACGAAGCGCTCGACTCTTCTTTGCAGTCTGGGACGCCGGACGCGTTCAACGTCCAAACGCAGTGCTCCGTTTCGCTACAGTTTCCACGTTGAACGATAGGCTCGTTCGAGATGAGCTAGGCCTGTGCAGCGTCAATCACCGGCGATCACCGCACAATGCATGTTGGTTAGTTTTGTGTCCGACCTCATCACGACGTACTCTGATGTATTACAGAGCATAGACACGTAGACATAGGCCCAATCTCAAACCACTCCCTACCCACTACCACTTCACTACCGAGTGTCACTCCAAATCAAGTTACACTCGCAGCTGCGGAGGGCACTCCTGATTAAGGGGAAATGTATGAAAGAGAAGCCAAACCATGGGACGCCCTCGCCACTCTACCGGAAGAAGGAAGCATCTGTAACCATGGATACAGACAGATGCTTTGTGAAAGCAAAATAGAGCAACGGGCTATTAAAAAAAACAGTTAAATATTAATTAAAATGAGTTAAATTAAAAAAAACCTTTAATAAGTCAGATAAGAGATACAGTGCAGTGTAATCAAAGTAATTAACTTGTTCATATTGTATAGACACAGTTTACACATTCACAGATGAACTTTATTTATTAATCTGGGCAATCTCACCTCCATCCCTGCTTTGCAGCATTCCTTTTTTTAGTAAAGAGACTCATTTTTAATCTGTAGATCGATTAACTGCTTTGTTTTTTCTTCTGTCCCTGTGAACACATAATTATATATTTTTTAAAAATCATGAGAATGGGATGAGGAATTTTTTAGACAGTTTTAAATAGTTCATTTAAGCATATGGACATGTAGGTTTTCATCTTTTGACACCAAACATTCTGTGAGTTTGTTTTAGACTCTAAAGTCAGTGGGAGGAAAACAAATGTGTGTGTTTGATCTAAAATATTTTACAAAGTAGAAAGACGGAACTGTTACATTTGTACGTTGTTTCCTCCATTGTGATGTTGCGCTTCCTGCTGGGCTCATCAGAAGCCTGCACTGATGCACACTAGCTATCTAAGGGCTGAGCAGTCCACTCGCACTCAGCGATAATTGGTTTGGGACGGCCCTTAATATGGCGGAGCTCCGCGTGACCGCGCAAACGGAGGGGGAGTGAATAGGGCGAGGGGATAGGGGCCGGTTTGGGATTGGGCCATATATACACATATATACACCCTTTGCGTCTGACGTCACGCTCTGCGCGCGTCAATAGGCTCGTTTGAGATGAACTGCGCCCGGCTGCGCCTCGCCTGGAAAGTAGACGAGAGCAGGCGGCCGCAGCGGGGGGCGGTGACGAAAAGCTGCGATGAAGTCGGACAGTTCCCCCAAAGAGCATGGATACCAAGAGGCGGAGCTCCGTTGAATTTTTACAGTCACTAGGGGTGCTGCGGTAACGCTGCCGCCATTTTGGACTGTTGAGCTTGGACTGTTGCTCCCAGACAACATGCAAGATGTCAAGGAGAGAGGAGAAAAAAGTAAAAGAAAACTTTAGTGTTAATGCCTGGACTTGACCACATTTATTTTTATGCCTTGCCCAGTTATTTTACCCTCACCCTAACCTTCCCCCACTGATAATTATACTGGATATATAAGTTAATGTGGCAAACGTTTTTTCCTTTTAACAGATGCATCCCATATGGAATGCAAGAGAATTGAACGGACCATTTATATCAGAACTGATTACTGCTTTAGCATTGAAATATATCATATTAAAATAGCCTATATATTATTATCATTATTATTATTATTATTATTATTAGGCTATTATTATTATTATTATTACTGACCCCTTACTGTACAAACTGTAAATAAATCTTTATTCCTGACTATGTGACATCGCCATTAATGTTTTTTTTTTTTTGTTTTTTTTTGGTAGATTGGCTTATGGGGTGATTTTGAAGGAGTAATTAAGTTAAGCTTCTCATAAGTGGATGTAATATGTAGAGATGCCATCTAGGCCGCTTTTCTTCGTTTTGTTTTTTTAAAGTCTATATTTTGCTTTACAAAAACGTGAAAAAGCAGCTGTGACGAAGCTATCACGAGGTGATAGCATTGTAAGCATAATTAGTAGCGATATACTTCAGTTTGTCTGTGTGTTTTTGTATGCAAGCAGGTCTGCTGCGGTCTGCTGACAGTCCAAAATGGCGGCGGTAGGACGAAACCATGGGCGAATCTGTTGCTATGGGGCATTCTATTGAGCTTCGCCTCTTGGTATCCATGCTCTTTGGTTCCCCGACAGTTTCCCACAGCCTTCAGTCCGTACAGGAAGTCACAGACACACTTACATCCTGTCTGGAATGATGTCAATTCATTAAAAAAGTGATCAGACCCATCCGTTTGTTCTCAGTCTCCAGTTGTTTTAATTATGATAGATTAATTTATTAAAATGCTTTACAGGTGATCTGTAGTTTATGTTCATGGTTTAACCTCCATCTGACGTGAATTATCCTGTGAATCAGCATCATATCAGTTTGACCTGTCCCCTGAACCACACAGGCTAAATAAACAGTGCTTGACTATAAGGTTCATATTTTCAGAAAAAAAAATACAAGACAACAGCTTTCATTAAGGCTCAGTTAAATCCAGTTAGGGCTTCACATCTGTACAGATGTTATTTTAAGAATCCTCACATCCCACTGACCACAAGTCTCTGTGTTGCTAAATACTTAAATAATTAAAACAGCCCAGTGTTAATATATAATAGACTCTGTATAGTTTATGATGAATGTATTTCTCTGATGACTATGACGGAATCAGAGATATTGGATAAAGGAGATACCCCACCGTAGGCTTATCCAATGTTAAGAAAACGGTTACTCTTCCTGCCCCCCCCCCCCCACCGTGTTCAACAGAGGCTCTGTGGATGTCTGTGTATGCGGATCGAGAAGCAGGTGGAATGAAAATACATTCTTCCTATTATTGCAGCCTATTGCTGCACAAAGTTTGGGCATTTTTTATTTATTACTAGCGGTAAATAACTGTTTGTAAACTAACTGTGATTTTACCGCCTTTTTATCAAGATCTCGAGATCTCGCGAGAACTTGTTTTCTGAGACGGACAGGGTTCAAACAAAGTTAATTTTCTCTTGATCTGTGCGGATGAAAAATGCAGCTTTAGTGTCAGAATGTTGGTAAGATGTGTGGCTTGTGGAAAATGAACCCAATATTTACTTTAGTGACTATAGGGCGAAAGAATTGACCATAAATTGTGATCACGTTCATCTTCCTCATTGACGACAATACATTCAGAGCTGCCGCAAGTCTCCTACGGGGGCGTGGCGCTGACGTCACTGAATCAGGAAGTGAGCTGAGTTGGGTATCTCGCTTCATCCAATATCTCTGGCGGAATCCGGGAGAAATTTGCAAAAGTTCCGCCCTCAAGCGCTAGGATTGGACAGGCAGTCTGTCAGTCAAACTCGCACCCCAGCCAGAGCTACATCACCATGCCTTCATTCATATCTTCTCTACAGCCAGTCTGACGCTGTTACTTAACAACTTCACCTTCACCCACCAAACAGCTGTAACGAAATTGTGAGGCTAGATTAGAAATGTTGATTAGTTTGCCTTTGTAATCTTGGATATTTCTATAAAAGAGAAATGTTGATTCATTTGTTTGCTCTTTTGTTTGATCATTAGGCTGTGTTAATAGGCCTACATTGTAAATAGTTCATCGTTCTTCTTAATTATGCCATTACTATAATTCCATTATGAAGAAATTATTTATATATTGAATAATTACTTGCATTACTATAATTTAATTATGTAGAAATTATTTATATATTGAATAATTATTCTAATGTGCTTGGCTTAGACCTAGGCTTCATTCATTCATTCATTCTGTGTAAGCTGACCATGCTACTAATCGTTTCTGGTGTCGTGAAGATCACCTCGTGGTCTATCGTGGTCTCACCTTGCAGTTCGAATCTACTGTAGAGGGGGGGGGGGGGGGACACTTTCATTGACTTCTCAATTGATGAACCAATATGGAAAGGAACCCTTTCAATTGTTTGTCCCAAATGTGTGATTTACAATTGATAGTCAAATTGGAAATAGATGTTGTTGATAATCAAATTGGAAGTTAGGCTAGATGTTAGCTTTAGACAATAAGTCTCACATCTCACACACTTAGCCTTTTAACTTGTGTGTGTGCCTATCTTGATATAAAACGGCAAATGTTAGACATGACAGGATGGTCTATGAGCCTGGTTTTCAGATGTGAGGCACTTATGAGCCTGGTTTTCAGATGTGAGCCGCTTATTCGACTTTGAAGACAGAAATAGCTACATATTCCTAGGCTACACATTTCAGAGATCTTTATGTGTCAGTAGGCTAGCAGCTAGTGCTACGGTTGTCAGGAGAGGGGCTGTCAATAATACTTCATAAATACATGAGCTGACCAGGCCTTTAGCAGCTCCAAGACTAAACATCATAAATTTGTCAACATAATGAATAACACACACACGCGAATCAGAGAAATTTGTTTGACTAACGTTAGTTTAATAATAAATATACATTACAATATGGGTTATTCTTCCTCCTCCTTCCCTGCGATGAAGTGTGAGCCAGCAGGGAAGCGCGAGTGAGCGATGCAGTCACGCAACGGATTTTGGCCTTTTTGGATTGGATCAGGGACTTAACCAACGTGGTTAGATAATTGGCTATCCCCTCATAAATATTCATGATTTTCCCAGATTCCGCCTACGAAAAACATATTCGCAGGCGGTGCAGTCGGTGGAAAGCAATTGCAGCGCCTGGTTCTGAAAACTGCAGCCGCCTCACTCTTGTGGTTTCATCGCCGTCCACTTTTGTAATACGTCAGAGCAAGTCGGGATGAAGTCGGACACAAAACTAACCGGCATGCATTGTGCGCTGATAGCGGGTGATCCAATCTGCGCAGGCCTGGCTCATCTCGAACGAACCTAATGACGAGTGCCATGACGGACGGCGGAAGTACAAAGCGAAAACTGGACGGCAAGCCGGTGTTTCGGATTTACTCGCGACTATGTTTACTGGCGACCTTCAGCCGAATGTGTCTATGGTTGTCGTAGTGACAACAGCTGTTTGAACATGTAGCTGTCCTCGCGAAGGCCTCTTTCCTCAATTTTTCATAACAATATCAAAACATAGCCGACCTGATCCGTCTTTGGACTCTTGTTGGAGGAACCCAGTCACGGACCAACACTCAGTCGCGGTTTGAATCGCACTTGTTATGACGGAATGTTGAAAACAGGAAGAGGCCAAGTTGCTTTTCCTGTAAATCTAACTCCTATCTTTCACGGGATTCGAACCCGCTTCATTATAGGAAAATAAATTATAGGCGCACAATTAACATGGTGCACCACTATCATAACACCACTTCACAGACAGATACAATAAAAATCCGACAACATACAGCCAGCTATGTCTTCAAATTGGGAGGCAGCCAGATCAACTTGTGACCACACTGTCCATGCACTGAGGAACATTTTACAATCTCACTGCTTTCCAATACAAAAAGCAGCGGTTTAAACCCACTTAATTCATAAACCTAACGCTTATTGTTTTGCTACAGGTCGATAAAGCCAATATTCATATACTTACGTGGAAATACTTTATTTTAAATTAACCAATAAAGCAGCAGCTGTATAATCTCTAAGATTAATTATCTATTTATATTGTTGTAGCATTAAGGCGATTAAAAACGTACATATATGACAAACACTAGGGTGTAGGCTATGTGGTATGAAAGTCCATTAACTCCTGCAAAGCGTTTTAGAGTACAGAGGTGAAGTTAGTTTGACGTTGGATATTCGATGGCTATTCGGATATTCATTTTGGGTTCAACAGTGATTTCCACCTCCCTCTCATAGGCAGAAAATAGTGAGCAACAAAGCGAAGGGCTAATACCCCCATACCCCCATTGCTGGAACCAGACACCCCACACCAATAGGCCCGTTTCCACTGAAGAAGTTCCTGGTACTATTTGGGGGGCAGGAACTACTACAGAAACGTCCCCTCGCTCTGCCCTCTCAACTGCCGTGTCTCCACTGAGAGAGCAGAGTAGGAGGAAGGTTCCTGTAAAGTTACCGGGCTCTGGATGTGATGTAATTGTTGCACGACCATTTTAACTGGGGCGACGTAGTGGCGTAGGGACGCTGTTAGCTGTTAGTCGATAGCGGCGTCTGTAATAACTCACTAAACTCACAAAGTGGCCTGTGAAAAAAATATTTTTTCCAGCGGATGTCTTAGTTACAACATGATTGAGCTAATTGGAGTAGTTTCATGTCGTTTCCGACAACGGGAGGCTTTTAACAGATGACATCCTGATGTTAGCTTTGCTGCTGCTGTTAGCTGTCCCTGTCAGCTGCAGCCACTAATGCTTTCTAGACATCGTGATTTCCCAAAACTGAATAAATACCACACGTAGCAACACAAAACTGCTTTGCTAGCTCAATCATGTTATAACTAAGATATCCACCAGAAAAAATAAGTTTTTCATGGACCGGTTATTGACTTTGTTTACATGGCGGTGGAAGCTATGAACAAGCTAACCCTCGTCTGCTGAGTTTTAAAAATGTCGGCTATTTTGTTGCTTTCTGTTGATGTCACATTCCACCTTGAGTATATCCAATCAGCACCAAGTAACCCCCAAGCCCCAGCCAGGAGTTTCTCAGGGCCGTTCTGAGTACCTACTCCGAGGCAGGGACTTGTTTAGCCCCTGTAAAAGTTCCGGAACTCTGTCCTTTGGGGTGTTTCCTGCGGTGGAGACACGCAACAACGTAAAAATTACCCCGAAGTTCCTGCGGTGGAAATGGGCCTAATGTAGAATGGTTTTGCCAAGTGGGCCTAATAAGGCACACCTCTTTGTAAATGGGTTTCATGCTCTATTTTATCTATTATCCAATGGCAAACTAACTTCACCCGGAGTCACATGCAGTGCACCCTTGGAATCATTTGGTCTTGTCATGATCTGAGAAAGTCCCTATTTGCGTAGAATATTAACTTGACTTTTGACACTTTGACTTAGTTCTGATGTCATGTTTCCCACCAGCACAATGCTACCGAGTAAACAATGATCTGCTGGAAACTACAAGCACAGCCACATTAATAAAAGCTAAACATTGAATGCAAGTTTAGTTACATGAATGACAGCCAGATGAGTACATCAAATCTACTTGTGCGTCATCTCAAAGAAATATGACCTTTTGGCCAAAAGAGTTAAGTTGGTCAGTGCCACAAATGTGGTTATGTTGCAGGATCTTACATATTTGTTTCTTCACTGTACATGTTTGGTATACCATATAGCCTACCCTGTGTTTTTTTCTGAACCACCCTCAAATGTATTTATTGTTATTTCTAGGTTTACATAAAAGATGTGATTTTCAATGTTGCCTATGAAGGTTACAACATGACGTTATCTTGTGTTACGTTTATGAAGTAACTGGATTTATACAGCTGCTGCTTTATTGCTTAATTTAAAATAAAGTATTTCCATGTGAGTATATGAATATTGGCTTTATTGACCTGTAGCACAACAATAAACGTTAGGTTTATGAATTAAGTGGGTTTAAACCGCTGCTTTTTGTATTGGAATGCAGTGATATTGTAAAATGTTCCTCAGTGGATGGACAGTGTGGTCACAAGTTGATCTGGCTGCCTCCCAATTTGAAGACATAGCAGGCTGTATGTTGTCGGATTTTTATTGTATCCGTCTTGCTTAATTGTGGCGCACCACGTTAATTGAGTGCCTATAATTTATTTTAGAGTTTCACAGGGCTGAACGGTTCTTTAATATGGCACGTGTTTATTTAGTCAGGCACCAGAGACGAAACTGTGTAGGCCTATTTAGAAAATTTATTCGAGATAGGAGTTAGATTTACAGGAAAAGCAACTTGGCCTCTTCCTGTTTTCAACATTCCGTCATAACAAGTGTGATTCAAACCGCGACTGAGTGTCGGTCCGTGACTGGGTTCCTCCAACAAGAGTCCAAAGACGGATCAGGTCGTCTATGTTTTGATATTGTTATGAAAAATTAAGTAAAGAGGCCTTCGCGAGGACAGCTACGTGTTCTCTTCCTGGTTGAAAACAGCTGTTGTCACTATGACAACCATAGACGCATTCGGCTGAAGGTCGCCAGTTAACATAGTTGCGAGTAAATCCGAAACACCGGCAAATCTCAAACTAGATGTCGTAGTTTGTTATTTTTCCTTCTCTTGTGGTGGTAAATATGGTGATTTCTTGCTGTGCGGTGGGCTGTGCAAACAGGCAAGATTATAAAGCTAATTTAGCTTTTTATCGTATACCTCTTGGTGCCAAGAGAAGACGGCGATGGGTAGCTGCGATCAATCGAAAGGACTGGCAGCCCTCAAAATACTCCCGGATTTGCAGCGAGCATTTTTTACAAGGTAAGATCCACGTATTTCCCAGTCATGTTTCCTATTTATATATTACATATAATGTCAGAGTAGGACTGTCAGTAGCCTTGGACCAAGACATTCAATGCATGAACGTCTTGAAAACGAACCCCTTTTGCATGTGGGGGTTACGGGTCTAGAGAGATTTACGTCTCCATAAACGTTAAAATGAAACATGTAATGTACTCACCTCATAGCCACAGATGTTAGGAAACTTTCTGGGGGGTTGCCGGGTGTTTGTATATTCATTCAATAAACATGCAGTTTATCCCAGATGTCGGAAATTTTCTCCTCAATTCCTATGGATTTCTACTGTGCTACTAGCGGTTGGGAGGTGTATTGCACACTGAAACCCATATGAATTGAGGAGAAAATTTCAGACATCTGGGATAAAATGCATTTTTATTGAGCAATAACAAATACACAAACACCCGGAAAGTTTCCTAACATCTGTGGCTATGAGGTGAGTACATTTCATGTTTGATTTTAATGTTTATGGAGATGTAAATCTCTTTAGACCCATAGGTCCAACCGGAAAAAGGGGGTCCCTTTTCAAGACGTCCATGCAATGAACGTCTTGGTCCAAGGCTAGGATGCATGTACGCGTTCATAGGCCTTTAAAAACATACGTGTTATGAAATGTAGATAACATGATGACCGATGAAAGCTTACCTTTGCCATTATGAGGTACTTCCCCCCGCCGTGAGCATAGCACCGCGTACTGGTAACCCAACCAGCAACAAAAAACTGGTAAGCATCCAGACTTTTGTACGCTTTTAGATCTGCACCTGTGTATGGGGATACGCCGTTTACAACATAGTGGTACAGATCGTGTGGATTGAAGTCGGGCAGACTCGACGACTTGGTTAGATCCGTGAATACATGGGGAGGAAGAAGGTACAGGTCGGTATATAACTCTGCTAACACTAGTTTCTCCAAATACCGCTCTTTGTGAGTACCTACAAGGTGACCCACCTCAACCAACAACTGCACAACATCTTTTTGACTTGTAGTAGCCATTTATAAGGTCAAAACGGTGTTAAATGTTACAAAAAAATGCTAATTTCAATCGAAATCATTTCTCTCTTCTGAATTTTCCCACTCGTCTGTTACGGTCTGTTTACGTCCATCATTACTTCTGCTGTCCGTCATGGTGCCGTCACATGATCATGTGACGTATGTGCAAAGGGTGAATACGTAGACGCCGCATCGAGTGGGTTTGCCCGCTGCTGCGATACGTCAACGTCGCCGCCATATTGGATGTGGCAAGGCTGCGCTGTAAACTAATACAAGTAAATGGACTTAATTTCATAAAGCGTCTTTCTACAAAGAAATTTACGTTAATGCCTCTTGTTTATTCATTCACACGCACTAATATATTTGGGAAACAGTTAGGCACCAAAAACAATGTATTTGATCTTCTCAGATGGCTAAGATAAGAACTTTATTGATCCCACACAGGAGTAATTCATGTTACATCAGCTATAGAAAACAAGGTAGTGCCGAAAAACAATGCACAGTATATATAGCCTACACATATCTATATATATCTATATACTGTAGTGTCTGCCAGGATGTGTGGAAAGGATGACGCAGTTATTCGGCAAACCACCGTTTATTACTGAACAGTACAGGTTACTGTTGGCCGTAACCACGCCAAAACAACAAACAAGAACTTAGCTGTAACTCCAACTGTGCACTCCTGGGGCCTGTATCACGAAGCAGGATTTTGTCTTAGCAAGATAACTTCAGGCTTAACCCTGGGTTTTCTGTCTCACAACACCGGTTCAGTTCTTATCGGGGTAGATCACCATGGTAACTTACTCTGAACGGCTATCCTGCTCCGGAGCAGGGTAAGTTCAGGGTTGAATCCGATCCTATAAAAAGCACCACCCACTGGCCAATCAGCTGTTCGGGAAAAAATAACTCCGCTTACAGAAATGCAGCCCAGTCATGACGGGAAGTTTAATTAAATTGATTGATTTTGATTTCAAAGTTTATTTTGAACATTAAAAAAGAAAAGAAAGCAACAACAACAGACAATGAAAAGATTGTTCAAAAAGGAGTGGAAAGAAGTCGAAATTTCATCCCACCCCTTCATAAGAAAGAAACTGATAATTTGCGGACACTTAATAGCACCATTAATTAGTGCCAACATTTTTTTTTTTGTTGGAGGAAATGATCCCTGTTAAAGATAATGGGCCTAATTGACAGCTTTGCTGCTGGAAATGTGGAAAGTAGCCTATCATGTCTACACTTCATGGTGTTTGAGGGATTTTCTTTTTTGTTTTTTAAAGAGGGAGACTAGGTATATTTTTGCGCAGCTGTTAATTTCTAACACAGCTCAATATCAGGATGATTTTATTCAGACTATCAATTTGGTGTTGATATGATTTAATTGTGGTGTCAGCTTTAAGCTTTATTGTAGCATATACTGTTTAACGTTATGACAAAGAAGACCAATTTATCAGACGCAATGATGTTAGACGATAATTGTAATACACGCAATTTATCTGCGCAGCATTGATTTCATGGGATTCAAGGGTGTGATCAGTGTCAGATGTACAGGTACAGGTACTGTAGCTACTTGAACCAGTGATGAGTAATTTAACCTACACATAATTTTATTTGCTACCTTGCTTTTAGTGGCTTCTAACTCTGGCACTTTTCTTTTTTTAATCTTGTAAATTTTATACTGTCTGTTTTTAACATTATGTGCAAATAAACTAATCTAAACTAAAACTAAACATTATTCATCCCGTTATGCATTGCCACGCATGTTTCCTCCTCCTGCAGCTGCCACGGTGTTGGCCTTTTCTGTAATGTTGCTTTTCTCCTCCTCATATTTTAGTAGAATTAATCTCTGATCCTCACAAGAAATACTTTTTTGTGAGGACGCTCAGTGACGCTCAGTGACGCATTTAGAGCTTTATCAGTTAACAGTAGGATTTTAAATTCAATTCTGGATTTTACAGGGAGCCAGTGCAGAGAAGCTAAAACAGGAGAGCTGGAGAGTTTTTAAAGACTTATTATACAACAGTTAGTTCCGACCGAGTAATTTGATTGGATGAGAGGCATTCCGTGAGTGCTGATATAGAGTATAACATCACTGGGACTTGTAACAGTAAAATCACTCCGCTCACAGGTGTTATAAATATAAATACAACCGTTAATTAACCAACTGTCACACTCGCTACATTGACGCAAACGGGCACTATAGCATTACACCAGGAAGATGGATATTTTCCCCAAAATTAGATTTGAATTACATTATGAGTGGTTGTCAGGACAGGACGAGGAAAAGGAAAGCCAGGACTCTTCTGTGCAGACCTCCAGGTGTGTTTGTGTAACATCAGCCGACCTCGACAAACTGTAGAGGAGCAAAAATTAAGCGAACACGGTCAGGAATTATCAATGATCATCTGATGAGGTACTGATGAGGATGAGAGACAGTGGAAGCTGAATCCGGCCGTGCCAACATCCAGGTTTGCCCATGTTTCATCACCCTAACTGGACGAAGTTACACAGCTGCAGATCAATGTAAATACAAAGTAGGCTAGCTTGTGAGTTCCTGGTGTGTGTGCTGTGTTGCCTGGCAACAGACTGTGGAACTGTTCTTTTTTTCGCGGAGCTACATAACATACTTAAATAATTTATTTCATCACCTTTTGTTAACATTTCCTTACTCAGCATTGCTGTTTAAACTGTTATTGAGCTGTAATCACAGCCGTGACGATATACAGTACAACATCACTCCCTCTCGTGTGATATTGCTTAATTAAAGCTACCTGATAATAGGGAGTTACAGTAATCCAGTCTAGAGGTAACAAAAGCGTGGACCAATTTTTCTGCATCTTTTCGGGCCAGGATAGGCCTAATTTTCGCAATATTATGCCGATCAAAAAATGCAGTCCGTGAGGTTTGTTTTAAATGAGAATTAAAAGACAAATCTTGATCGAATATTACTCCGAGTTTTCTTACGGTAGTGCTAAAGGCCAGAGCAATGCCATCTAGAGAAACTATGTCATCAGATACAGAGTCTCTGAGTTGTTTGGGGCCAAGAACAATAACTTCAGTTTTGTCTGAATTTAACATAAGGAAATTGGTGTTCATCCAGGTTTTTATGTCTTTAAGGCAGTTATGAAGTTTAGTTAATTGATTAGTTTCTTCTGGCTTCACTGATAAATACAACTGTGTATCATCCGCATAACAATGGAAATTTACAGAGTGATTTCTAACGATGTTACCTAATGGAAGCATATATAGAGTAAATAGGATTGATCCAAGCACAGAACCTTGCGGAACTCCAAAACAAACTTTAGTATGTAAGGATGATTCATCATGAACATGAACAAACTGAAAACGATCAGATAAATAAGATTTAAACCAGCTTAGTGCAGAACCTTTAAGGCCAATTAAGTGTTCCAGTCTCTGTAGCAGAATTTGATGGTCAATTGTGTCAAACGCTGCACTAAGATTTAATAAAACAAATACAGAGACGAGTCCTTTGTCTGAAGCAATCAAAAGGTCATTTGTAATTTTAACTAGTGCTGTCTCAGTGCTATGATGCACTCTAAATCCTGACTGAAATTCCTCAAATAAAATATTATCATGGAGAAAATCGCACAGCTGGTCTGCGACTACTTTCTCAAGGATCTTTGAAAGAAAAGGAAGATTAGATATTGGTCTATAGTTGGCTAACACCTCTGGATCCAGGGTGGGCTTTTTTTAGGAGAGGTTTAATTACAGCTACCTTAAAAGACTGCGGTACACAACCCTAACCCTATATATTGATCATATCTAACATATGAGTGTTAACTGAAGGTAAGACTTCCTTAAGTAGCCTAGTTGGGATGGGGTCTAAGAGACACATTGATGGTTTAGATGAAGAAATCACTGCAGTCAGTTCTTGAAGAGAAATCGGGGAGAAGCAATCTAAATATATATTAGGTCTTACAGCTGTGTTTGAGGGCAGATTAGTGTTGTCACGATACCAAAATCTTTGTTTCGGTACCAATACCAATATGAATTTCGATACTTTTCAATACTCTTCGGTACTTTTCCTTCCTTTTGGATACAAACCTTTAGAACAATAAATAGTAGGGGTGTAACGGTACCAAAAAAATCATGGTTCGGTAAGTACCTCGGTATGGACGTCACGGTTTGGTAACTCAAATGTCCCACCAAGTTTGTGTTGTCTCAAGAGGGAGAGCACGGGAGACAGTAAGCAGCCCTACTGGACTCCTGTATCCACAGTGAAGCTGTCTGTGAGATGGCAGTTGTGTATGACTGCAGAATGATTGTAGGTAAAAGTGTTGTATGATGGTTATGAACTTAAGTTTCCACAAAACGTTTCTGTCTAGACTGTCGAATGCTTTATGGAAGTCGAAGAATGTGAGGTTTAGAGATGTGTTCGACTCCAGGCTGTGTTCTACAATAATGCGAATTGTGGCGATGTGGTCAGTGCATGATCGATCCTGGCGGAAACCTGCCTGCTGGTCTCTGAGCTTCTTGTCTAGTTCTTTTGACAGTCTTTGCAGGATTATCCTGCATAGTATTTTCCCTGACACAGATGTAAGCATGATGCCTCTTATCTTGTCCTGATTTTTGTTGCTGTGTTTGTGATTTTTCTTGAGTTTTAGGCCTAGTGTTCCTATTAGGAGTTGATGATCTGTTGCTGAATCGGCTCCTCTCTTCACCCTGACGTCCTGGAGAGATCTCCTGAATTTCTTGCTGATGCATATGTGTTCAATCTGATTTTTGGTTCTATGGTCTGGGGAAACCCATGTGACTTTGTGTACTCTTTTGTGTGGGATGACACTTCCTCCTATGACTAAGTTATGGAATGCGCAGAAATCGGTGAATTGTTCGGCATTGTCATTCATTTCTCCCAGACCATGGCGGACATGGTGAACGTGAGAGTCTTTGTCAGGGGAGAAAATCAGGATGTCATCCAAATAGACAAATACAAACTGATTAAGAAACTTCCTCAGCACGTCGTTGATCAGAGCCTGAAATACTGCAGGAGCATTGGTCAGGCTGAATGGCATCACAAGGTACTCGTAATGACCGGAAGGAGTGTTGAAACCAGTCTTCCACTCGTCGCCCTCTCTAATGCGGACCAGGTGATAAGCGTTTCTTAGGTCTAACTTGGTGAAAATCTTGCCTGTTGCAGTTGCTCAAACGCTGATGAACATGACATGAGGGGCAGAGGGTACCGGTTCTTAATGGTAATATCATTTAATGGTCCATAGTCAGGGGCGGCTCTAGACCAGAATTACCGGGGGGGGCCGAGGTGGGGCCAGTGTTCTTTTAGGAGGGGCACATATAAGGACAAAAGAGGGCAATATTTATGCGTTCAAAATGATTAGTTTATTTAAAAACAAAACAAAACACATTATTTTATGAATGTTTGTCTTATATCTGTACAATGGCACTTATATTTGCACAATAACACTTTTATCTGCACAATAACATTTTTATCTGTATAGAATGACACTTATATCTGCACAAAAACATTTTTATCTGTATAGAATGACACTTATATCTGAACAATAACATTTTTATCTGTATAGAATGACACATCTGCACAATAACACTTTTATCTGCACAATAACACTTATATCTGTATAGAATGACACATATCTGCACAAAAACATTTTTATCTGTATAGAATGACACTTATATCTGAACAATAACACTTTTATCTGTATAGAATGACACATCTGCACAATAACACTTATCTGCACAATAACACTTATATCTGTATAGAATGACACTTATATCTGCACAAAAACATTTTTATCTGTATAGAATGACACTTATATCTGAACAATAACACTTTTATCTGTATAGAATGACACATCTGCACAATAACACTTTTATCTGCACAATAACACTTATATCTGTATAGAATGACACTTATATCTGCACAATAACATTTTTATCTGTATAGAATGACACTTATATCTGAACAATAACATTTTTATCTGTATAGAATGACACTTATATCTGAACAATAACACTTTTATCTGTATAGAATGACACATCTGCACAATAACACTTTTATCTGCACAATAACACTTATATCTGTATAGAATGACACTTTTATCTGTACAATTACACTATCTTTATGTACAGTAACCCGGAACAATAGAAAGAAAATTCACATACAGTGGTCTACCTTATAGCATTTGCAGCACAGTAGGCTGAAACATTACAACAACAAGATTCTGCGATTGTGACTCCTTGAGGAACGGTCTACAAATGCATCAAGGTTCAAAGCCTTGGACCTTCTAGATTCAATGCTGAGCACCCCAGGATTGCTTAGACGCTCCTCACTAACGGTGGACCGGAGGTAGGTCTTCACCAGTTTCAAGATGGAGAAACTCCGCTCACAAGAGGCGGAACTCACTGGGAGTGCCACAGCTATTTTGCATAGTCTAAAGAGCTCAACAAATACTTTATTATATGGCTCAGTGAAGCGTGTCAATGCTACTGTGTCTGATGGCTTCTCAATCACACCACCCTGTACTTTTCTTTCTAAAAGTCTCTTAAATTGATGCAGCTCATGTCCCAGGTCATCAATATTAGCATCATACAAACGACCAATGCAATCAATGACAGGATAGAAAAATGAAGTCCGAAATGTTTCTTTGTCACAGTCTAGTTCCCTCTGACAAATTCAAAGTCAATCTGGGCCAGAAGACCACGGGCCTCAGAAGATTTTTCTCCTCTGCGCTCTTGTGCCACCTCTTGCAGCACCCGTTTAAGAGCAGGTAATCTATCCATTATGTTAGTTAGAGCTAGAAAGCGACATGCCCATCGTGTGTCACTTAATTGTTGGAGCTCTCCTGTGCTGCCATACATCTCCCTTTGTACAGTCAGCCATTTGGAGTGCACATATGATCCAGACGTGAAAACATAGAGACTCTGTAACAAAGCAAAGAATTCCTCTGGGACAGCTTTGACAGCATCAACTAGCACTAAATTCAGACAGTGTGCACTGCAATGAACGTAGAAGGCATATTTTGCATGCTCTCTGATTCTCGCCTGCACCCCTGAATGTTTCCCACTCATCACGGCTGTGCCATCATATGCTTGGCCTATAAGATGGTTTTTATAGTCAAGCCCGTGATGTTCCAATAAGTGGACTATTTTTTCTGTAAGCCCTGCAGCATCAAGTCTATCTGCACATTCAAAATGAAGAAAACTCTCCTTGATGGCTCCATTGTAATAGTAACGGAGTACAAAAGAAATCTGTTCTTTCTTTGACACATCTCTTGTTTCATCTGCCATGACGCTGAAGAATTCACTATTTTTTACTTCAGTGATTTCTGACCGGACCATTTCAGCCAAACAGTCCAGCACCTCATTCTGAATTGTTTTGCTTGTATATTTTGCATTATGAATGGTGGTCAATCTATGTTTAACAAGTGCATCATGATGGGCAATTGTATCAAGAATTTCCCTGAAGTTGCCTTTGTTGATAGATTCCTCAGATTCATCATGTCCTCTCTGTGTTATGTTTTGTCTAGCTGTAAGCAACAGCATTTCACCAATTGTTTTAATGTACTTTCTGTTTTCTTTCACTTGTTTAGTGTGCTCCTTATTAAGGACATTTGCCAGTGTTGTATTCGTTTTGACAGCCCTCTGATAATCCCTCCATGCAATCATTGCTTGCTTGTGCCTATCAGATTTTGTATGCACTGAAAAACCTCCCTCTCTTTCAGTCGCCTTTTTCCAGTTTCTAAAACCCAATGGTGAGTCAAACACAGTTGCTGATGCTTTTGCTGGGCTAAAATGGCGGCATGCATAACAGAACACTGAGTCCTTCACCACAGAGTATTCAATCCAGGGGTGGATTCCATACCAACGGGCTCTGAAACGGCACCTCCTGTCCCCCATTAATGTGGTAGGGAAGGTCTTCAGGTGTGGTTGCACAGGACTGTCGTCCCTGCACTTGCTAATATCTGGAAACAGATGAATACAGTAAACATGAGAGTGCAACTGAGAACAACATTATTTTATCATTATTAATTTATCTGGTCTATTTATTAATTATTTACAGACAGACTTCACACTTTACATGGACAGGGTATATGAATTGTAATTAGGCCTACACTGCTTACACACACACATTTGTTCAACCTCACAAATCTGATGGTGCTGTGCTTGACATGCAAGGCGAATCTGGTTGTCCCTCATTCTGTCCCTCTATCTGAGCCCGAATGTCTTCCTCCTCACTCTCAGATGCCTCACTTTCCACCTCTCCAACCTCCTCCTCTGGCTCTCTCTCCTCCTCTGGCTCTCTCTCCTCTTCTGGTTCTCTCTCCTCCTCTGGCTCTATCTCCTCCTGCTCCTGAGCTCTTTCATGACCTTCATCTCCCTCACTCTCTCTATGTTGTTTTTTGCCTACTGGGGCAAAAAAGGACATAATGTCCTTCTTGCTCCTTTTCATGATGATAGCCTACTAAAAAGAAAACGGAGAGGATTAACATCTACGTCTCACAAGGCCATTCAAATTTTTCATTAAGCAAGTAGGCTAAATCCTGTCGGTTATTTCACCCATTATTAAGTTACTCATTGCTGTACAACGGACTTTTAAGAAAGATAAAGCTACTTGGTGAACATGACATCATGTTCACTGACTTCAATGGCTTTGCTTATTTACAAACATAGCAGGACCAAGGCGTGATTAAGCGCAATAAAAACCGATTTTATTATTGTAGTGAACAACATCAGTAAAACACGAACATGTGCAAACACTGACGTTACGAAACTGAATCGTTTTCCTTACCTTCGCCTCTTTGCAGCAATACATGCGGGGGCAGGGCTGCTCGCTGTTAGCTCTCACATCCAAAGTTTGCAGGTAACGCACGGTGTGTGTGTAGTGCTTTAAGGAGTCCGTGTAGAACGCTCCGTCGTGTTAGTTCCGATCTTCGAGCCAGCGCATGTCGCCGTAAGAAATTAATACGCGTATTATCTGTTAAGCACAGGGGCCACAACAGGGGCCAGGAGTAATTTTACAGGGGCACTGGCCCCTGTTGGCCCCTGTGTAAAGCCGCCTCTGTCCATAGTCAATACAGGATCTCAGAGAACCATCTTTTTTCCCCACAAAAAAGAACCCTGCTCCTGCTGGGGATGATGAGGGGCGTATGAGTCCTGTTTTTAAAGAAGCCTCAATGTACTCGGCCATAGCTACCCTCTCAGGGCCGGAAATAGAATAAAGTCTCCCCTTCGGAATCGGTGCCCCCGGGATAAGGTCAATGGGGCAGTCATAAGGTCGGTGGGGTGGCAGAGAAGTGGCCTTACTTTTGCTGAACACTTCCTCGAGATCACAGTAGCAACTGGGAATGGAGGTCAAGTCAGCAGGTCGACCTTTAAGTCTGTGTGGGGAGGAACAGAGTATCAAAATAACAGGACCTGACAATGGCAATGACAAAATGGCATGGATACGACGCTGGTTCTCTGACACGAAGGTCAAGACGAACTGGCACAGGACAAAGGGAGACACAGACAATATACACACACAGGGTAAGGGCACAGGTGGAAACAATCAGGGGCGGGGCAGACAATCAGACCAGCGGGAAAACACACAGGGGAAGGAGCAAGTTGCCTGAAACGAGAGGAGAGTTAACTTTCAAAATAAAACAGGAAATCACGAGACAACATAGACACAAGCCAAACTGATTAAATTAACTTAACAACGTTTCTTGGTTATGACAAATTCAGTATGTTGAATCGGCTATATATCGGCTATATATATATATATATATATATATATATATACACACACATCATATGAGGATATGTATATATATATATATATATATATATATGGAATGCAATAACCAGATAACTTATTACAATATTACATTATGCTTAATAAGTTATTACTTAATCGGTTCAAAACTTTTATGACCTTGTTGGAAAGTTATTACATTCATTCATTCATTATCTATAACCGCTTATCCTGTTAGGGGTCGCAGGGGGCTGGAGCCTATACCAGCTGAAATTGGGAGAGAGGCGGAGTACACCCTGGACAGATCGCCAGACTATCACAAGGCTGACACATAGAGACAGACTACCATTCACAATCACATTCACACCTATGAACAGTTTAGAGTCACCAATTAACCTGCATGTCTTTGGTCTGTGGTAAAGCCAGAGCACCTGCAGGAAACCCATGCTGACACAGGGAGAATGCATAAGGGCTCTCCCATCACTGGTTCGAACCAACTACCCTCTTGCTTTAAGGCCACAATGCTAACCACTGCACCACCATACTGCCAAGTAATTAAGTTATGAACTTTTACTACATTGAAACTGGAAAAATGATGATGTCATTAGCAATTATCACATCATTGGCTGCTACAGAACCCTAGATCAAAACATCATTGAACATGAATACTTTCCAACTTTAAACTCCTGGGTCATCAACATGGAGTCTGAGACCCCTAAGGGGTCCTCAGAGTCCCTGCAAGAGGGCCGCCATATTATTGTTTGAAAATTTTTATTTATTTTTTTCTTTTCAAAAATAAAAAAAGAAGTCTGAAAATACACATGAACATGAATCCATCATATTTGACTTTTGAAACAACTAGCCTTTGTGAAAGTGAAGTTTCCTCCCTCACCTACCTAAAAAGCAAATACAGGTCGACTGAAGGCTGAGGCTGACACGACCTTCTGCCTGATAACCTCCATCTGCCAAGTTTAATATGCAAGTCAATTTTATGCTATAGCTACATATTATCTATATTATAAAGTATCTGTAAACTATTATTACACATGGACAAATCATTCACAGGGTAGTTAAAAACTGTTTAAACTGTTATTTAAAACTAATTAAGAAGGCTGAACTTGATGGTTCATACGAATCAAGGTCCACTTACTAGATTTCTTCCTGATCTTTCAGCTTCTTAATACATTTTTTTAGATTGCAAGAATTTACAGATGCCTTAAAAAAGATGTATGACTATAATAATATGAATATCTAAAAATGTTATCTGTTTACAAAAGTGATTCGTTAGGCATTTAATTGTTTGCAATACTACAGTGTATGGCAATGTGCTGTGAGGACAGGAGGAGAAGGAAGGCAGTCGGCACTCTGATTGAATTGCAAATCCACATATCTTTGTTTTCCCATGTAAAATCTCATCTTTTATTACATAACAACAGAATGAGAATCAGTTTACAGTAGACTTGAAATAGAATAGAAATGGAGCAGAATGGTGTGATGAATTTTGGTCACACAGTGGATGAGAGCACAGATATAGTGTGACTACACAGAGTAACAGATAAATGGTTTAATGGCTGTATGAACAGATGATTTACTCAGTTCCAAATCAGCACCATGAAATACAAGTAGTGGCAGTTCATGTACTACACATTCTGTATGTGCAACAAAAAAAGTACAGTACAGGAATAATTATGAAAAGTTGCACTACACTGGCAAAAAAGACTCATCAATACAAGGCCATAATATTAAATAAACCCATAACACAGAAAAACAGATAACTGTTAACAATGACTGAGCTGAATTTCACAATTGTGAAACAGGTCATAGTATAGCACCATTTAATCCTTTGGATAAGGCTTTTATTGTTATTGCATGTAAGCTCCATGACTAACTGAAAAGGGTTGCAAGGGTGATGATATGTTTGAACAGCAGCTGCTGGTGACTGTCATTGACTGTCGTGACATTTCAGCTTCATTAAAATCATAGCTGCAAATTAAAGCAACAATAGATGTAAAAACACACGGAGACAATATGTCTGTGAGCAGTTCCCTAATTGAATTTTCACAATTTTTTTCAATCTTTTCCTCTCTTCTAATTTCTCGTTTTATTCAATGGAAGTGATCAATGTAAGTGCACTTGTCCTTTAAACTCAATTTAAAAAAAAAAAAGCTAACAAAATAAAAGATGCCTGGTACATTCATTACAGGCGTATCAGTTTGTAGAACAGTTTTGAACAGTTTTAAACAGTTAGAACAAGGGGCTGCAACGTGCAAATCACTCCTTCTCATGGCAGCCTGCGCTTTCCCTGTCCTCGCGGCTGCAACTTGCGCTTTCTTCATCTACTACTTCATCGCCACTACTGTACACAATTTAAAAACTATAACACCCATAGTTCATGTACGAACTGCTGCAACCAATGTGCAGCCAGCGGGAGCTGCAGGACGACTCAACCACCATGATCAGTTTTTAATGTTTTATCAAGCAATAACTACTCCAGACTCTGCGCTAGTGTCATTTTCGGGATAATTAGGGCAGGATTCGGGATTCGGGACAACTGCTTGGATTTCGGGACTGTCCTGAATTTTTTGGGACGTCTGGTCACCCTACCTGACACTATATGTAGTGACTATTCCATAGATTTATTAAAAGGATCACCATGTTGATAAGATTTAGTTATTATGAATTAGTTTATGAATAGTTTTTTGCTAGCTTAACTGTTACTGTTTTAACTAAAGTGCAGAAGTTCTTCTTTTTATACTTGTTTTTATCAGTTACCAAACAGCTTAAGCTCAGGTCCATTACCACCACACTCTGGACTGTGATTTGAAAAAGGGGACAAAATTGTGTAAAAAGCCAAGAATGAAATAGTTTAAATAATTTACTTTTCTTTAAATTTAATTTCTACATGAACATAATTTCATTTTATGTGTACTAGCTAAGAGCTCATGTCTACAGAGCAGCGGTCTGTGCTCTAAAGGAAGTTGGAATGCCTGACAGCCACGGCTACCAAACAGAATCACAACAGCCCTCCCTTGAGGCCACAGTGGGAAGTGACATGTTTATGACTTGAGGGATCACAGCAATTGACAGATTTAGGCAAGCTATACCATATCTACTGTCAGGATGACAAATACTGAAATAGCCAATGAGAGGTGTTAGTTCTCACTGCTCCTACTGTATGAATTTCTGCTTATACTAATCCCCACTTATAGGACTAACAACTAGAACTGCAGAAGAAGATTTTGCATAGTTTATCTAAGTGGTGAATTTTGATAAATCTTAGAATAGACAGTAATAACAATTGGACTGCATCTGATAGAAAACAACCATGTAGGCTTGGGCGGTATTACAGTATATCAGGGTATTTATAAATCCCAACTGTATGATTTACAATACTGTCAAAAATACAGAAGCTCAGCTTTCTATTAAACTCATATGGAGAGGCTGATTTAATGTATATAATGAACATCACACACACCCAGAGGTCAGTCTCTG